>NW_027478725.1:0-318354 GCF_051014685.1 Ptiloglossa arizonensis | reverse complement strand
CAGTTGTTGGTTTGGAGTATCAGACCAGCGAAAATTTTGATGGATTCTCATGTATTCCTTAACTTCAAACTTCCATATCTTGCGAACGGATTGACGAACTCGAGAAATTCCTGTTGCATCTGAAAGTAGAAACTTGCCCGATTACAACGGTATGTGTATTTTTCTACTAGGCCATTCCAGTTGTTGGTTTCGAGTATCAGACCAGCGAAAATTTTGATGGTTTCTCATGTATTCCTTAACTTCAAACTTCCATATCTTGCGAACGGATTGACGAACTCGAGAATTTCCTATTGCATCTGAAAGCAGAAACTCGCCCGATTACAACGGTATGTGTATTTTTCCTCTAGGCCTTTGTAGTTATTGGTTTCGAGTATCAGACTTGCGAAAATTTTGATGGTCTCTCAACCATTCCTTAACTTCAAACTCCCATATCTTGCGAACGGATTGACGAACTCGAGAAATTCCTGTTGCATGTGAAAGTAGAAAGTCTCCCGATTACAACGGTATGTGTATTTTTTTCCTAGGCCTTTGTAGTTATTGGTTTCGAGTATCAGACTTGCGAAAATTTTAATGGTTTCTCAAACATTCCTTAACTTCAAACTCCCGTATCTCGCGAACGGATTGACGAACTCGAGAAATTCCTGTTGCATCTGAAAGTAGAAACTCGCCCGATTACAACGGTATGTGTATTTTTCTGCTAGGCCATTCCAGTTGCTGGTTTCGAGTATCAGACCAGCAAAAATTTTGATGGTTCCTCATGTATTCCTTAACTTCAAACTTCCATATCTTGCGAACGGATTGACGAACTCGAGAATTTCCTATTGCATCTGAAAGCAGAAACTCGCCCGATTACAACGGTATGTGTATTTTTGCCCTAGGCCATAGTAGTTACTTGATTCGAGTATCAGACTTGCGAAAATTTTGATGATTTCTCAACCATTCCTTAACTTCAAACTCCCATATCTCGCGAACGGATTGACGAACTCGAGAATTTCCTATTGCATCTGAATGCAGAAACTCGCCCGATTACAACGGTATGTGTATTTTTGCCCTAGGCCATAGTAGTTGTTGGTTTCGAGTAGCAGACCAGCGAAAATTTTGATGGTTTCTCATGTATTCCTTTACTTCAATCTTCCATATCTCGCGAACGCATTGACGAACTCGAGAATTTGCTATTGCATCTGAATGCAGAAACTCGCCCGCTTACAACGGTGTGTGTACTTTTCCCCTAGGGCATTCCAGTTGTTGGTTTCGAGTATCTGACCAGCGTAAATTTTGATGGTTTCTCAACCATTCCTTAACTGCAAACTCCCATATCTCGCGAACGGATTGACGAACTCGAGAATTTCCTATTGCATCTGAAAGCAGAAACTCGCCCGATTACAACGGTATGTGTATTTTTCCACTAGGCCTTTGTAGTTATTGGTTTCGGGTATCAGATTTGCGAAAATTTTGATGGACTCTCAACCATTCCTTAACTTCAAACTCCCATTTCTCGCGAACGGATTGACGAACTCGAGAAATTCCTGTTGCATCTGAAAGCAGAAACTCGCCCGTTTACAACGGTGTGTTTACTTTTCCCCTAGGGCATTCCAGTTGTTGGTTTCGAGTATCTGACCAGCGTAAATTTTGATGGTTTCTCAACCATTCCTTAACTTCAAACTCCCATATCTCGCGAACGGATTGACGAACTCGAGAATTTCCTATTGCATCTGAAAGCAGAAACTCGCCCGATTACAACGGTATGTGTATTTTTCCTCTAGGCCTTTGTAGTTATTGGTTTCGAGTATCAGACTTGCGAAAATATTGATGGACTCTCAACCATTCCTTAACTTCAAACTCCCATATCTCGCGAACGGATTGACGAACTCCAGAAATTCCTGTTGCATGTGAAAGTAGAAAGTCGCCCGATTACAACGGTATGTGTATTTTTTTCCTAGGCCTTTGTAGTTATTGGTTTCGAGTATCAGACTTGCGAAAATTTTGATGGTTTCTCAACCATTCCTTAACTTCAAACTCCCATATCTCTCGAACGGAATGACGAACTCGAGAAATTCCTGTTGCATCTGAAAGTAGAAACTCGCCCGATTACAAAGATATGTATATTTTTCCCCTAGGCCATTGTAGTTATTGGTTTCGGGTATCAGACTTGCGAAAATTTTGATGGTTTCTCAACGATTCCTTAACTTCAAACTCCCATTTCTCGCGAACGGATTGACGAACTCGAGAAATTCCTGTTGCATCTGAAAGTAGAAACTCGCCCGATTACAATGGTATGTGTACTTTTCCCCTAGGCCATTCCAGTTATTGGTTTCGAGTATCAGACCAGCGAAAATTTTGATGGTTTCTCAATCATTCCTTAACTTCAAACTCCCATATCCCGCGAACGGATTAACGAACTCGAGAATTTGCTATTGCATCTGAATGCAGAAACTCGCCCGATTACAACGGTATGTGTATTTTTGCCCTAGGCCATAGTAGTTGTTGGTTTCGAGGATCAGACCAGCGAAAATTTTGATGGTTTCTCATGTATTCCTTAACTTCAAACTTCCATATCTCGCGAACGGATTGACGTACTCGAGAATTTCCTATTGCATCTGAAAGCAGAAACTCGCCCGATTACAACGGTATGTGTATTTTTGCCCTAGGCCATAGTAGTTATTGGTTTCGGGTATCAGACTTGCGAAAATTTTGATGGATTCTCAACCATTCCTTAACTTCAAACTCCCATTTCTCGCGAACGGATTGACGAACTCGAGAAATTCCTGTTGCATGTGAAAGTGGAAAGTCGCCCGATTACAACGGTATGTGTATATTTCTCCTAGTCCATTCCAGTTGTTGGTTTCGAGTATCAGACCAGCGAAAATTTTGATGGTTTCTCAACCATTCCTTAACTTCAAACTCCCATATCCCGCGAACGGATTGACGAACTCGAGAAATTCCTGTTGCATCTGAAAGTAGAGACTCGCCCGATTACAAAGATATGTGTACTTTTCCCCTAGGCCGTTCCAGTTATTGGTTTCGAGTATCAGACCAGCGAAAATTTCAATGGTTTCTCAACCATTCCTTAACTTCAAACTCCCATATCTCGCGAACGGATTGACGAACTCGAGAAATTCATGTTGCATCTGAAAGTAGAAACTCGCCCGATTACAAAGATATGTGTACTTTTCCCCTAGGCCGTTCCAGTTATTGGTTTCGAGTATCAGACCAGCGAAAATTTCAATGGTTTCTCAACCATTCCTTAACTTCAAACTCCCATATCTCGCGAACGGATTGACGAACTCGAGAATTTCCTGTTGCATGTGAAAGTAGAAAGTCGCCCGATTACAACGCTATGTGTATTTTTCTCCTAGGCCTTTGTAGTTATTGGTTTCGAGTATCAGACTTGCGAAAATTTCAATGGTTTCACAACCATTCCTTAACTTCAAACTCCCATATCTCGCGAACGGATTGACGAACTCGAGAAATTCCTGTTGCATCTGAAAGTAGAAAATCGCCCGATTACAACGGTATGTGTATTTTTGCCCTAGGCCATTGTAGTTATTGGATTCGCGTATCAGACTTGCGAAAATTTTGATGATTTCTCAACCATTCCTTAACTTCAAACTCCCATATCTCGCGAACGGATTTACGAACTCGAGAAATTCCTGTTGCATCTGAAAGCAGAAACTCGCCCGATTACAACGGTGCGTGTACTTTCCCCTAGGCCATTCCAGTTGTTGGTTTCGAGTATCAGACCAGCGAAAATTTTGAAGGTTTCTCAAGCATTCCTTAACTTCAAACTTCCATATCTCGCGAACGCATTGACGAACTCGAGAATTTCCTATTGCATCTGAATGCAGAAACTCGCCCGATTACAACGGTATGTGTATTTTTGCCCTAGGCCATAGTAGTTGTTGGTTTCGAGGATTAGACCAGCGAAAATTTTGATGGTTTCTCATGTATTCCTTAACTTCAAACTTCTATATCTCGCGAACGGATTGACGAACTCGAGAATTTCCTATTGCATCTGAAAGCAGAAACTCGCTCGATTACAACGGTATGTGTATTTTTGCCCTAGGCCATAGTAGTTGTTGGTTTCGAGGATCAGACCAGCGAAAATTTTGATGGTTTCTCATGTATTCCTTAACTTCAAACTTCCATATCTCGCGAACGGATTGACGGACTCGAGAATTTCCTATTGCATCTGAAAGCAGAAACTCGCCCGATTACAACGGTATGTGTATTTTTGCCCTAGGCCATAGTAGTTATTGGATTCGAGTATCAGACTTGCGAAAATTTTGATGATTTCTCAACCACTCCTTAACTTCAAACACCCATATCTCCCGAACGGATTGACGAACTCGAGAAATTCCTGTTGCATCTGAAAGTAGAGACTCGCCCGATTACAAAGATATGTGTATTTTTCCCCTAGGCCATTCCAGTTGTTGGTTTCGAGTATCAGACCAGATAAAATTTTGATGGTTTCTCAAGCATTCCTTAACTTGAAACTTCCATATCTCGCGAACGGATTGACGAACTCGAGAATTTCCTATTGCATCTGAATGCAGAAACTCGCCCGATTACAACGGTATGAGTATTTTTGCCCTAGGCCATAGTAGTTGTTGGTTTCGAGTATCAGACCAGCGAAAATTTTGTTGGTTTCTCATGTATTCCTTAACTTCAAACTTCCATATCTCGCGAACGGATTGATGAACTCGAGAATTTCCTATTGCATCTGAAAGCAGAAACTCGCCCGATTACAACGGTATGTGTATTTTTGCCCTAGGGCATAGTAGTTATTGGTTTCGTGTATCAGACTTGCGAAAATTTTGATGATTTCTCAACCATTCCTTAACTTCAAACTCCCATATCTCGCGAAGGGATTGACGAACTCGAGAAATTCCTGTTGCATCTGAAAGTAGAGACTCGCCCGATTACAAAGATATGTGTACTTTTCCCCTAGGCCGTTCCAGTTATTGGTTTCGAGTATCAGACCAGCGAAAATTTCAATGGTTTCTCAACCATTCCTTAACTTCAAACTCCCATATCTCGCGAACGGATTGACGAACTCGAGAAATTCATGTTGCATCTGAAAGTAGAAACTCGCCCGATTACAAAGATATGTGTACTTTTCCCCTAGGCCGTTCCAGTTATTGGTTTCGAGTATCAGACCAGCGAAAATTTCAATGGTTTCTCAACCATTCCTTAACTTCAAACTCCCATATCTCGCGAACGGATTGACGAACTCGAGAATTTCCTGTTGCATGTGAAAGTAGAAAGTCGCCCGATTACAACGCTATGTGTATTTTTCTCCTAGGCCTTTGTAGTTATTGGTTTCGAGTATCAGACTTGCGAAAATTTCAATGGTTTCTCAACCATTCCTTAACTTCAAACTCCCATATCTCGCGAACGGGTTGACGAACTCGAGAAATTCCTGTTGCATCTGAAAGTAGAAACTCGCCCGATTACAAAGATATGTGTATTTTTCCCCTAGGCCATTGTAGTTATTGGTTTCGGGTATCAGACTTGCGAAAATTTTGATGGTTTCTCAACGATTCCTTAACTTCAAACTCCCATTTCTCGCGAACGGATTGACGAACTCGAGAAATTCCTCTTGCATCTGAAAGTAGAAACTCGCCCGATTAGAATGTTATGTGTACTTTTCCCCTAGGCCATTCCAGTTATTGGTTTCGAGTATCAGACCAGCGAAAATTTTGATGGTTTCTCAACCATTCCTTAACTTCAAACTCCCATATCTCGCGAACGGATTGACGCACTCGAGAATTTCCTATTGCATCTGAAAGCAGAAACTCGCCCGATTACAACGGTATGTGTATTTTTCCTCTAGGCCTTTGTAGTTATTGGTTTCGAGTATCAGACTTGCGAAAATTATGATGGTCTCTCAACCATTCCTTAACTTCAAACTCCCATATCTCGCGAACGGATTGACGAACTCGAGAAATTCCTGTTGCATCTGAAAGTAGAAACTTGCCCGATTACAACGGTATGTGTATTTTTCTACTAGGCCATTCCAGTTGTTGGTTTCGAGTATCAGACCAGCGAAAATTTTGATGGTTTCTCATGTATTCCTTAACTTCAAACTTCCATATCTTGCGAACGGATTGACGAACTCGAGAAATTCCTGTTGCATCTGAAAGTAGAAACTTGCCCGATTACAACGGTATGTGTATTTTTGCCCTAGGCCATAGTAGTTACTCGATTCGAGTATCAGACTTGCGAAAATTTTGATGATTTCTCAACCATTCCTTAACTTCAAACTGCCATATCTCGCGAACGCATTGACGAACTCGAGAAATTCCAGTTGCATGTGAAAGTAGAATCTCGCCCGATTACAATGGCATGTGTATTTTTCCCCTAGGCATTTGTAGTTATTGGTTTCGAGTATCAGACTTGCGAAAATTTTGATGGTTTCTCAACCATTCCTTAACTTCAAACTCCCATATCTCGCGAACGGATTGACGAACTCGAGAATTTCCTATTGCATCTGAAAGCAGAAACTCGCCCGATTACAACGGTATGTGTATTTTTGCCCTAGGTCATAGTAGTTACTCGATTCGAGTATCAGACTTGCGAAAATTTTGATGATTTCTCAACCATTCCTTAACTTCAAACTCCCATATCTCGCGAACGGATTGACGAACTCGAGAATTTCCTATTGCATCTGAATGCAGAAACTCGCCCGATTACAACGGTATGTGTATTTTTGCCCTAGGCCATAGTAGTTGTTGGTTTCGAGTAGCAGACCAGCGAAAATTTTGATGGTTTCTCATGTATTCCTTAACTTCAATCTTCCATATCTCGCGAACGCATTGACGAACTCGAGAATTTGCTATTGCATCTGAATGCAGAAACTCGCCCGCTTACAACCGTGTGTGTACTTTTCCCCTAGGGCATTCCAGTTGTTGGTTTCGAGTATCTGACCAGCGTAAATTTTGATGGTTTCTCAACCATTCCTTAACTTCAAACTCCCATATCTCGCGAACGGATTGACGAACTCGAGAAATTCCTGTTGCATGTGAAAGTAGAAAGTCGGCCGATTACAACGGTATGTGTATTTTTTTCCTAGGCCTTTGTAGTTATTGGTTTCGAGTATCAGACTTGCGAAAATTTTGATGGTTTCTCAACCATTCCTTAACTTCAAACTCCCATATCTCGCGAACGGATTGACGCACTCGAGAATTTCCTGTTGCATCTGAAAGTAGAAACTCGCCCGATTACAAAGATATGTGTATTTTTCCCCTAGGCCATTGTAATTATTGGTTTCGGGTATCAGACTTGCGAAAATTTTGATGGTTTCTCAACGATTCCTTAACTTCAAACTCCCATATCTCGCGAACGGATTGACGAACTCGAGAAATTCCTGTTGCATCTGAAAGTAGAAACTTGCCCGATTACAACGGTATGTGTATTTTTCTACTAGGCCATTCCAGTTGTTGGTTTCGAGTATCAGACCAGCGAAAATTTTGATGGATTCTCATGTATTCCTTAACTTCAAACTTCCATATCTTGCGAACGGATTGACGAACTCGAGAAATTCCTGTTGCATCTGAAAGTAGAAACTTGCCCGATTACAACGGTATGTGTATTTTTCTACTAGGCCATTCCAGTTGTTGGTTTCGAGTATCAGACCAGCGAAAATTTTGATGGTTTCTCATGTATTCCTTAACTTCAAACTTCCATATCTTGCGAACGGATTGACGAACTCGAGAATTTCCTATTGCATCTGAAAGCAGAAACTCGCCCGATTACAACGGTATGTGTATTTTTCCTCTAGGCCTTTGTAGTTATTGGTTTCGAGTATCAGACTTGCGAAAATTTTGATGGTCTCTCAACCATTCCTTAACTTCAAACTCCCATATCTTGCGAACGGATTGACGAACTCGAGAAATTCCTGTTGCATGTGAAAGTAGAAAGTCTCCCGATTACAACGGTATGTGTATTTTTTTCCTAGGCCTTTGTAGTTATTGGTTTCGAGTATCAGACTTGCGAAAATTTTAATGGTTTCTCAAACATTCCTTAACTTCAAACTCCCGTATCTCGCGAACGGATTGACGAACTCGAGAAATTCCTGTTGCATCTGAAAGTAGAAACTCGCCCGATTACAACGGTATGTGTATTTTTCTGCTAGGCCATTCCAGTTGCTGGTTTCGAGTATCAGACCAGCAAAAATTTTGATGGTTCCTCATGTATTCCTTAACTTCAAACTTCCATATCTTGCGAACGGATTGACGAACTCGAGAATTTCCTATTGCATCTGAAAGCAGAAACTCGCCCGATTACAACGGTATGTGTATTTTTGCCCTAGGCCATAGTAGTTACTTGATTCGAGTATCAGACTTGCGAAAATTTTGATGATTTCTCAACCATTCCTTAACTTCAAACTCCCATATCTCGCGAACGGATTGACGAACTCGAGAATTTCCTATTGCATCTGAATGCAGAAACTCGCCCGATTACAACGGTATGTGTATTTTTGCCCTAGGCCATAGTAGTTGTTGGTTTCGAGTAGCAGACCAGCGAAAATTTTGATGGTTTCTCATGTATTCCTTTACTTCAATCTTCCATATCTCGCGAACGCATTGACGAACTCGAGAATTTGCTATTGCATCTGAATGCAGAAACTCGCCCGCTTACAACGGTGTGTGTACTTTTCCCCTAGGGCATTCCAGTTGTTGGTTTCGAGTATCTGACCAGCGTAAATTTTGATGGTTTCTCAACCATTCCTTAACTGCAAACTCCCATATCTCGCGAACGGATTGACGAACTCGAGAATTTCCTATTGCATCTGAAAGCAGAAACTCGCCCGATTACAACGGTATGTGTATTTTTCCACTAGGCCTTTGTAGTTATTGGTTTCGGGTATCAGATTTGCGAAAATTTTGATGGACTCTCAACCATTCCTTAACTTCAAACTCCCATTTCTCGCGAACGGATTGACGAACTCGAGAAATTCCTGTTGCATCTGAAAGCAGAAACTCGCCCGTTTACAACGGTGTGTTTACTTTTCCCCTAGGGCATTCCAGTTGTTGGTTTCGAGTATCTGACCAGCGTAAATTTTGATGGTTTCTCAACCATTCCTTAACTTCAAACTCCCATATCTCGCGAACGGATTGACGAACTCGAGAATTTCCTATTGCATCTGAAAGCAGAAACTCGCCCGATTACAACGGTATGTGTATTTTTCCTCTAGGCCTTTGTAGTTATTGGTTTCGAGTATCAGACTTGCGAAAATTTTGATGGTCTCTCAACCATTCCTTAACTTCAAACTCCCATATCTTGCGAACGGATTGACGAACTCCAGAAATTCTTGTTGCATGTGAAAGTAGAAAGTCGCCCGATTACAACGGTATGTGTATTTTTTTCCTAGGCCTTTGTAGTTATTGGTTTCGAGTATCAGACTTGCGAAAATTTTGATGGTTTCTCAACCATTCCTTAACTTCAAACTCCCATATCTCTCGAACGGAATGACGAACTCGAGAAATTCCTGTTGCATCTGAAAGTAGAAACTCGCCCGATTACAAAGATATGTATATTTTTCCCCTAGGCCATTGTAGTTATTGGTTTCGGGTATCAGACTTGCGAAAATTTTGATGGTTTCTCAACGATTCCTTAACTTCAAACTCCCATTTCTCGCGAACGGATTGACGAACTCGAGAAATTCCTGTTGCATCTGAAAGTAGAAACTCGCCCGATTACAATGGTATGTGTACTTTTCCCCTAGGCCATTCCAGTTATTGGTTTCGAGTATCAGAACAGCGAAAATTTTGATGGTTTCTCAAGCATTCCTTAACTTCAAACTTCCATATCTCGCGAACGCATTGACGAACTCGAGAATTTGATATTGCATCTGAATGCAGAAACTCGCCCGATTACAACGGTATGTGTATTTTTGCCCTAGGCCATAGTAGTTGTTGGTTTCGAGGATCAGACCAGCGAAAATTTTGATGGTTTCTCATGTATTCCTTAACTTCAAACTTCCATATCTTGCGAACGGATTGACGAACTCGAGAATTACCTATTCCATCTGAAAGCAGAAACTCGCCCGATTACAGCGGTATGTGTATTTTTGCCCTAGGCCATAGTAGTTACTCGATTCGAGTATCAGACTTGCGAAAATTTTGATGATTTCTCAACGATTCCTTAACTTCAATCTCCCATTTCTCGCGAACGGATTGACGAACTCGAGAAATTCCTGTTGCATCTGAAAGTAGAAACTCGCCCGATTACAATGGTATGTGTACTTTTCCCCTAGGCCATTCCAGTTATTGGTTTCGAGTATCAGACCAGCGAAAATTTTGATGGTTTCTCAACCATTCCTTAACTTCAAACTCCCATATCCCGCGAACGGATTAACGAACTCGAGAATTTGCTATTGCATCTGAATGCAGAAACTCGCCCGATTACAACGGTATGTGTATTTTTGCCCTAGGCCATAGTAGTTGTTGGTTTCGAGGATCAGACCAGCGAAAATTTTGATGGTTTCTCATGTATTCCTTAACTTCAAACTTCCATATCTCGCGAACGGATTGACGTACTCGAGAATTTCCTATTGCATCTGAAAGCAGAAACTCGCCCGATTACAACGGTATGTGTATTTTTGCCCTAGGCCATAGTAGTTATTGGTTTCGGGTATCAGACTTGCGAAAATTTTGATGGATTCTCAACCATTCCTTAACTTCAAACTCCCATTTCTCGCGAACGGATTGACGAACTCGAGAAATTCCTGTTGCATGTGAAAGTGGAAAGTCGCCCGATTACAACGGTATGTGTATATTTCTCCTAGTCCATTCCAGTTGTTGGTTTCGAGTATCAGACCAGCGAAAATTTTGATGGTTTCTCAACCATTCCTTAACTTCAAACTCCCATATCCCGCGAACGGATTGACGAACTCGAGAAATTCCTGTTGCATCTGAAAGTAGAGACTCGCCCGATTACAAAGATATGTGTACTTTTCCCCTAGGCCGTTCCAGTTATTGGTTTCGAGTATCAGACCAGCGAAAATTTCAATGGTTTCTCAACCATTCCTTAACTTCAAACTCCCATATCTCGCGAACGGATTGACGAACTCGAGAAATTCATGTTGCATCTGAAAGTAGAAACTCGCCCGATTACAAAGATATGTGTACTTTTCCCCTAGGCCGTTCCAGTTATTGGTTTCGAGTATCAGACCAGCGAAAATTTCAATGGTTTCTCAACCATTCCTTAACTTCAAACTCCCATATCTCGCGAACGGATTGACGAACTCGAGAATTTCCTGTTGCATGTGAAAGTAGAAAGTCGCCCGATTACAACGCTATGTGTATTTTTCTCCTAGGCCTTTGTAGTTATTGGTTTCGAGTATCAGACTTGCGAAAATTTCAATGGTTTCACAACCATTCCTTAACTTCAAACTCCCATATCTCGCGAACGGATTGACGAACTCGAGAAATTCCTGTTGCATCTGAAAGTAGAAAATCGCCCGATTACAACGGTATGTGTATTTTTGCCCTAGGCCATTGTAGTTATTGGATTCGCGTATCAGACTTGCGAAAATTTTGATGATTTCTCAACCATTCCTTAACTTCAAACTCCCATATCTCGCGAACGGATTTACGAACTCGAGAAATTCCTGTTGCATCTGAAAGCAGAAACTCGCCCGATTACAACGGTGCGTGTACTTTCCCCTAGGCCATTCCAGTTGTTGGTTTCGAGTATCAGACCAGCGAAAATTTTGAAGGTTTCTCAAGCATTCCTTAACTTCAAACTTCCATATCTCGCGAACGCATTGACGAACTCGAGAATTTCCTATTGCATCTGAATGCAGAAACTCGCCCGATTACAACGGTATGTGTATATTTGCCCTAGGCCATAGTAGTTGTTGGTTTCGAGGATTAGACCAGCGAAAATTTTGATGGTTTCTCATGTATTCCTTAACTTCAAACTTCTATATCTCGCGAACGGATTGACGAACTCGAGAATTTCCTATTGCATCTGAAAGCAGAAACTCGCTCGATTACAACGGTATGTGTATTTTTGCCCTAGGCCATAGTAGTTGTTGGTTTCGAGGATCAGACCAGCGAAAATTTTGATGGTTTCTCATGTATTCCTTAACTTCAAACTTCCATATCTCGCGAACGGATTGACGGACTCGAGAATTTCCTATTGCATCTGAAAGCAGAAACTCGCCCGATTACAACGGTATGTGTATTTTTGCCCTAGGCCATAGTAGTTATTGGATTCGAGTATCAGACTTGCGAAAATTTTGATGATTTCTCAACCACTCCTTAACTTCAAACACCCATATCTCCCGAACGGATTGACGAACTCGAGAAATTCCTGTTGCATCTGAAAGTAGAGACTCGCCCGATTACAAAGATATGTGTATTTTTCCCCTAGGCCATTCCAGTTGTTGGTTTCGAGTATCAGACCAGATAAAATTTTGATGGTTTCTCAAGCATTCCTTAACTTGAAACTTCCATATCTCGCGAACGGATTGACGAACTCGAGAATTTCCTATTGCATCTGAATGCAGAAACTCGCCCGATTACAACGGTATGAGTATTTTTGCCCTAGGCCATAGTAGTTGTTGGTTTCGAGTATCAGACCAGCGAAAATTTTGTTGGTTTCTCATGTATTCCTTAACTTCAAACTTCCATATCTCGCGAACGGATTGATGAACTCGAGAATTTCCTATTGCATCTGAAAGCAGAAACTCGCCCGATTACAACGGTATGTGTATTTTTGCCCTAGGGCATAGTAGTTATTGGTTTCGTGTATCAGACTTGCGAAAATTTTGATGATTTCTCAACCATTCCTTAACTTCAAACTCCCATATCTCGCGAAGGGATTGACGAACTCGAGAAATTCCTGTTGCATCTGAAAGTAGAAACTCGCCCGATTACAAAGATATGTGTATTTTTCCCCTAGGCCAATGTAGTTATTGGTTTCGGGTATCAGACTTGCGAAAATTTTGATGGTTTCTCAACGATTCCTTAACTTCAAACTCCCATTTCTCGCGAACGGATTGACGAACTCGAGAAATTCCTGTTAAATCTGAAAGTAGAAACTCGCCCGATTAGAATGTTATGTGTACTTTTCCCCTAGGCCATTCCAGTTATTGGTTTCGAGTATCAGACCAGCGAAAATTTTGATGGTTTCTCAACCATTCCTTAACTTCAAACTCCCATATCTCGCGAACGGATTGACGAACTCGAGAATTTCCTATTGCATCTGAAAGCAGAAACTCGCCCGATTACAACGGTATGTGTATTTTTCCTCTAGTCCTTTGTAGTTATTGGTTTCGAGTATCAGACTTGCGAAAATTTTGATGGTCTCTCAACCATTCCTTAACTTCAAACACCCATATCTCGCGAACGGATTGACGAACTCGAGAAATTCCTGTTGCATGTGAAAGTAGAAAGTCGCCCGATTACAACGGTATGTGTATTTTTTTCCTAGGCCTTTGTAGTTATTGGTTTCGAGTATCAGACTTGCGAAAATTTTAATGGTTTCTCAAACATTCCTTAACTTCAAACTCCCGTATCTCGCGAACGGACTGACGAACTCGAGAAATTCCTGTTGCATCTGAAAGTAGAAACTCGCCCGATTACAACGGTATGTGTATTTTTCTGCTAGGCCATTCCAGTTGCTGGTTTCGAGTATCAGACCAGCGAAAATTTTGATGGTTCCTCATGTATTCCTTAACTTCAAACTTCCATATCTTGCGAACGGATTGACGAACTCGAGAATTTCCTATTGCATCTGAAAGCAGAAACTCGCCCGATTACAACGGTATGTGTATTTTTGCCCTAGGCCATAGTAGTTACTCGATTCGAGTATCAGACTTGCGAAAATTTTGATGATTTCTCAACAATTCCTTAACTTCAAACTGCCATATCTCGCGAACGCATTGACGAACTCGAGAAATTCCAGTTGCATGTGAGAGTAGAATCTCGCCCGATTACAATGGCATGTGTATTTTTCCCCTAGGCATTTGTAGTTATTGGTTTCGAGTATCAGACTTGCGAAAATTTTGATGGTTTCTCAACCATTCCTTAACTTCAAACTCCCATATCTCGCGAACGGATTGACGAACTCGAGAATTTCCTATTGCATCTGAAAGCAGAAACTCGCCCGATTACAACGGTATGTGTATTTTTGCCCTAGGCCATAGTAGTTACTCGATTCGAGTATCAGACTTGCGAAAATTTTGATGATTTATCAACCATTCCTTAACTTCAAACTCCCATATCTCGCGAACGGATTGTCGAACTCGGGAATTTCCTATTGCATCTGAAAGCAGAAACTCGCCCGATTACACCGGTGTGTTTACTTTTCCCCTAGGGCATTCCAGTTGTTGGTTTCGAGTATCTGACCAGCGTAAATTTTGATGGTTTCTCAACCATTCCTTAACTTCAAACTCCCATATCTCGCGAACGGATTGACGAACTCGAGAATTTCCTATTGCATCTGAAAGCAGAAACTCGCCCGATTACAACGGTATGTGTATTTTTCCTCTAGGCCTTTGTAGTTATTGGTTTCGAGTATCAGACTTGCGAAAATATTGATGGACTCTCAACCATTCCTTAACTTCAAACTCCCATATCTCGCGAACGGATTGACGAACTCGAGAAATTCCTGTTGCATGTGAAAGTAGAAAGTCGCCCGATTACAACGGTATGTGTATTTTTTTCCTAGGCCTTTGTAGTTATTGGTTTCGAGTATCAGACTTGCGAAAATTTTGATGGTTTCTCAACCATTCCTTAACTTCAAACTCCCATATCTCGCGAACGGAATGACGAACTCGAGAAATTCCTGTTGCATCTGAAAGTAGAAACTCGCCCGATTACAAAGATATGTGAATTTTTCCCCTAGGCCATTGTAGTTATTGGTTTCGGGTATCAGACTTGCGAAAATTTTGATGGTTTCTCAACGATTCCTTAACTTCAAACTCCCATTTCTCGCGAACGGATTGACGAACTCGAGAAATTCCTGTTGCATCTGAAAGTAGAAACTCGCCCGATTACAATGGTATGTGTACTTTTCCCCTAGGCCATTCCAGTTATTGGTTTCGAGTATCAGACCAGCGAAAATTTTGATGGTTTCTCAACCATTCCTTAACTTCAAACTCCCATATCCCGCGAACGGATTGACGAACTCGAGAAATTCCTGTTGCATGTGAAAGTGGAAAGTCGCCCGATTACAACGGTATGTGTATTTTTCTCCTAGGCCTTTGTAGTTATTGGTTTCGAGTATCAGAACAGCGAAAATTTTGATGGTTTCTCAAGCATTCCTTAACTTCAAACTTCCATATCTCGCGAACGCATTGACGAACTCGAGAATTTGCTATTGCATCTGAATGCAGAAACTCGCCCGATTACAACGGTATGTGTATTTTTGCCCTAGGCCATAGTAGTTGTGGGTTTCGAGGATCTGACCAGCGAAAATTTTGATGGTTTCTCATGTATTTCTTAACTTCAAACTTCCATATCTCGCGAACGGATTGACGTTCTCGAGAATTTCCTATTGCATCTGAAAGCAGAAACTCCCCCGATTACAACGGTATGTGTATTTTTGCCCTAGGCCGTAGTAGTTATCGGATTCGAGTATCAGACTTGCGAAAATTTTGATGATTTCTCACCCATTCCTTAACTTCAAACTGCCATATCTCGCGAACGCATTGACGAACTCGAGAAATTCCTGTTGCATCTGAAAGTAGAAACTCGCCCGATTACAAAGATATGTGTATTTTTCCCCTAGGCCATTGTAGTTATTGGTTTCGGGTATCAGACTTGCGAAAATTTTGATGGTTCCTCAAAGATTCCTTAACTTCAAACTCCCATTTCTCGCGAACGGATTGACGAACTCGAGAAATTCCTGTTGCATCTGAAAGTAGAAACTCGCCCGATTACAATGGTATGTGTACTTTGCCCCTAGATCATTCCAGTTATTGGTTTCGAGTATCAGACCAGCGAAAATTTTGATGGTTTCTCAACCATTCCTTAACTTCAAACTCCCATATCCCGCGAACGGATTGACGAACTCGAGAAATTCCTGTTGCATGTGGAAGTAGAAAGTCGCCCGATTACAACGGTATGTGTATTTTTCCCCTAGGCCATTCCAGTTATTGGTTTCGAGTATCAGACTTGCGAAAATTTGGATGGTTTCTCAACCATTCCTCATTTTCACACATCCATATCTCGCGAACGGATTGTCGAACTCGGGAATTTCCTATTGCATCTGAAAGCAGAAACTCGCCCGATTACACCGGTGTGTTTACTTTTCCCCTAGGGCATTCCAGTTGTTGGTTTCGAGTATCTGACCAGCGTAAATTTTGATGGTTTCTCAACCATTCCTTAGCTTCAAACTCCCATATCTCGCGAACGGATTGACGAACTCGAGAATTTCCTATTGCATCTGAAAGCAGAAACTCGCCCGATTACAACGGTATGTGTATTTTTCCTCTAGGCCTTTGTAGTTATTGGTTTCGAGTATCAGACTTGCGAAAATATTGATGGACTCTCAACCATTCCTTAACTTCAAACTCCCATATCTCGCGAACAGATTGACGAACTCGAGAAATTCCTGTTGCATGTGAAAGTAGAAAGTCGCCCGATTACAACGGTATGTGTATTTTTCCCCTAGGCCATTGTAGTTATTGGTTTCGGGTATCAGACTTGCGAAAATTTTGATGGTTTCTCAACGATTCCTTAACTTCAAACTCCCATTTCTCGCGAACGGATTGACGAACTCGAGAAATTCCTGTTGCATCTGAAAGTAGAAACTCGCCCGATTACAATGGTATGTGTACTTTTCCCCTAGGCCATTCCAGTTATTGGTTTCGAGTATCAGACCAGCGAAAATTTTGATGGTTTCTCAACCATTCCTTAACTTCAAACTCCCATATCCCGCGAACGGATTGACGAACTCGAGAAATTCCTGTTGCATGTGAAAGTGGAAAGTCGCCCGATTACAACGGTATGTGTATTTTTCTCCTAGGCCTTTGTAGTTATTGGTTTCGAGTATCAGAACAGCGAAAATTTTGATGGTTTCTCAAGCATTCCTTAACTTCAAACTTCCATATCTCGCGAACGCATTGACGAACTCGAGAATTTGCTATTGCATCTGAATGCAGAAACTCGCCCGATTACAACGGTATGTGTATTTTTGCCCTAGGCCATAGTAGTTGTGGGTTTCGAGGATCTGACCAGCGAAAATTTTGATGGTTTCTCATGTATTTCTTAACTTCAAACTTCCATATCTCGCGAACGGATTGACGTTCTCGAGAATTTCCTATTGCATCTGAAAGCAGAAACTCGCCCGATTACAACGGTATGTGTATTTTTGCCCTAGGCCGTAGTAGTTATTGGTTTCGAGTATCAGACTTGCGAAAATTTCAATGGTTTCTCATCCATTCCTTAACTTCAAACTCCCATATCTCGCGAACGGATTGACGAACTCGAGAAATTCCTGTTGCATCTGAAAGTAGAAACTCGCCCGATTACAAGGATATGTGTATTTTTCCCCTAGGCCATTGTAGTTATTGGTTTCGGGTATCAGACTTGCGAAAATTTTGATGGTTTCTCAACCATTCCTTAACTTCAAACTCCCATTTCTCGCGAACGGATTGACGAACTCGAGAAATTCCTGTTGCATCTGAAAGTAGAAACTCGCCTGATTACAATGGTATGTGTACTTTTCCCCTAGGCCATTCCAGTTATTGGTTTCGAGTATCAGACCAGCGAACATTTTGATGGTTTCTCAACCATTCCTTAACTTCAAACTCCCATTTCTCGCGAACGGATTGACGAACTCGAGAAATTCCTGTTGCATGTGAAAGTAGAAACTCGCCCGATTACAAAGATATGTGAATTTTTCCCCTAGGCCATTGTAGTTATTGGTTTCGGGTATCAGACTTGCGAAAATTTTGATGGTTTCTCAACGATTCCTTAACTTCAAACTCCCATTTCTCGCGAACGGATTGACGAACTCGAGAATTTCCTATTGCATCTGAAAGCAGAAACTCGCCCGATTACAACGGTATGTGTATTTTTCCTCTAGGCCTTTGTAGTTATTGGTTTCGAGTATCAGACTTGCGAAAATATTGATGGTTTCTCAACCATTCCTTAACTTCAAACTCCCATATCTCGCGAACGGAATGACGAACTCGAGAAATTCCTGTTGCATCTGAAAGTAGAAACTCGCCCGATTACAAAGATATGTGAATTTTTCCCCTAGGCCATTGTAGTTATTGGTTTCGGGTATCAGACTTGCGAAAATTTTGATGGTTTCTCAACGATTCCTTAACTTCAAACTCCCATTTCTCGCGAACGGATTGACGAACTCGAGAAATTCCTGTTGCATCTGAAAGTAGAAACTCGCCCGATTACAATGGTATGTGTACTTTTCCCCTAGGCCATTCCAGTTATTGGTTTCGAGTATCAGACCAGCGAAAATTTTGATGGTTTCTCAACCATTCCTTAACTTCAAACTCCCATATCCCGCGAACGGATTGACGAACTCGAGAAATTCCTGTTGCATGTGAAAGTGGAAAGTCGCCCGATTACAACGGTATGTGTATTTTTCTCCTAGGCCTTTGTAGTTATTGGTTTCGAGTATCAGAACAGCGAAAATTTTGATGGTTTCTCAAGCATTCCTTAACTTCAAACTTCCATATCTCGCGAACGCATTGACGAACTCGAGAATTTGCTATTGCATCTGAATGCAGAAACTCGCCCGATTACAACGGTATGTGTATTTTTGCCCTAGGCCATAGTAGTTGTGGGTTTCGAGGATCTGACCAGCGAAAATTTTGATGGTTTCTCATGTATTTCTTAACTTCAAACTTCCATATCTCGCGAACGGATTGACGTTCTCGAGAATTTCCTATTGCATCTGAAAGCAGAAACTCCCCCGATTACAACGGTATGTGTATTTTTGCCCTAGGCCGTAGTAGTTATCGGATTCGAGTATCAGACTTGCGAAAATTTTGATGATTTCTCACCCATTCCTTAACTTCAAACTGCCATATCTCGCGAACGCATTGACGAACTCGAGAAATTCCTGTTGCATCTGAAAGTAGAAACTCGCCCGATTACAAAGATATGTGTATTTTTCCCCTAGGCCATTGTAGTTATTGGTTTCGGGTATCAGACTTGCGAAAATTTTGATGGTTCCTCAAAGATTCCTTAACTTCAAACTCCCATTTCTCGCGAACGGATTGACGAACTCGAGAAATTCCTGTTGCATCTGAAAGTAGAAACTCGCCCGATTACAATGGTATGTGTACTTTGCCCCTAGATCATTCCAGTTATTGGTTTCGAGTATCAGACCAGCGAAAATTTTGATGGTTTCTCAACCATTCCTTAACTTCAAACTCCCATATCCCGCGAACGGATTGACGAACTCGAGAAATTCCTGTTGCATGTGGAAGTAGAAAGTCGCCCGATTACAACGGTATGTGTATTTTTCCCCTAGGCCATTCCAGTTATTGGTTTCGAGTATCAGACTTGCGAAAATTTGGATGGTTTCTCAACCATTCCTCATTTTCACACATCCATATCTCGCGAACGGATTGTCGAACTCGGGAATTTCCTATTGCATCTGAAAGCAGAAACTCGCCCGATTACACCGGTGTGTTTACTTTTCCCCTAGGGCATTCCAGTTGTTGGTTTCGAGTATCTGACCAGCGTAAATTTTGATGGTTTCTCAACCATTCCTTAGCTTCAAACTCCCATATCTCGCGAACGGATTGACGAACTCGAGAATTTCCTATTGCATCTGAAAGCAGAAACTCGCCCGATTACAACGGTATGTGTATTTTTCCTCTAGGCCTTTGTAGTTATTGGTTTCGAGTATCAGACTTGCGAAAATATTGATGGACTCTCAACCATTCCTTAACTTCAAACTCCCATATCTCGCGAACAGATTGACGAACTCGAGAAATTCCTGTTGCATGTGAAAGTAGAAAGTCGCCCGATTACAACGGTATGTGTATTTTTCCCCTAGGCCATTGTAGTTATTGGTTTCGGGTATCAGACTTGCGAAAATTTTGATGGTTTCTCAACGATTCCTTAACTTCAAACTCCCATTTCTCGCGAACGGATTGACGAACTCGAGAAATTCCTGTTGCATCTGAAAGTAGAAACTCGCCCGATTACAATGGTATGTGTACTTTTCCCCTAGGCCATTCCAGTTATTGGTTTCGAGTATCAGACCAGCGAAAATTTTGATGGTTTCTCAACCATTCCTTAACTTCAAACTCCCATATCCCGCGAACGGATTGACGAACTCGAGAAATTCCTGTTGCATGTGAAAGTGGAAAGTCGCCCGATTACAACGGTATGTGTATTTTTCTCCTAGGCCTTTGTAGTTATTGGTTTCGAGTATCAGAACAGCGAAAATTTTGATGGTTTCTCAAGCATTCCTTAACTTCAAACTTCCATATCTCGCGAACGCATTGACGAACTCGAGAATTTGCTATTGCATCTGAATGCAGAAACTCGCCCGATTACAACGGTATGTGTATTTTTGCCCTAGGCCATAGTAGTTGTGGGTTTCGAGGATCTGACCAGCGAAAATTTTGATGGTTTCTCATGTATTTCTTAACTTCAAACTTCCATATCTCGCGAACGGATTGACGTTCTCGAGAATTTCCTATTGCATCTGAAAGCAGAAACTCGCCCGATTACAACGGTATGTGTATTTTTGCCCTAGGCCGTAGTAGTTATTGGATTCGAGTATCAGACTTGCGAAAATTTTGATGATTTCTCACCCATTCCTTAACTTCAAACTGCCATATCTCGCGAACGCATTGACGAACTCGAGAAATTCCTGTTGCATCTGAAAGTAGAAACTCGCCCGATTACAAAGATATGTGTATTTTTCCCCTAGGCCATTGTAGTTATTGGTTTCGGGTATCAGACTTGCGAAAATTTTGATGGTTCCTCAACGATTCCTTAACTTCAAACTCCCATTTCTCGCGAACGGATTGACGAACTCGAGAAATTCCTGTTGCATCTGAAAGTAGAAACTCGCCCGATTACAACGGTATGTGTATTTTTCTCCTAGGCCTTTGTAGTTATTGGTTTCGAGTATCAGACTTGCGAAAATTTCAATGGTTTCTCATCCATTCCTTAACTTCAAACTCCCATATCTCGCGAACGGATTGACGAACTCGAGAAATTCCTGTTGCATCTGAAAGTAGAAACTCTCCCGATTACAAGGATATGTGTATTTTTCCCCTAGGCCATTGTAGTTATTGGTTTCGGGTATTCAGACTTGCGAAAATTTTGATGGTTTCTCAACCATTCCTTAACTTCAAACTCCCATTTCTCGCGAACGGATTGACGAACTCGAGAAATTCCTGTTGCATCTGAAAGTAGAAACTCGCCTGATTACAATGGTATGTGTACTTTTCCCCTAGGCCATTCCAGTTATTGGTTTCGAGTATCAGACCAGCGAACATTTTGATGGTTTCTCAACCATTCCTTAACTTCAAACTCCCATTTCTCGCGAACGGATTGACGAACTCGAGAAATTCCTGTTGCATGTGAAAGTAGAAAGTCGCCCGATTACAACGGTATGTGTATTTTTCTCCTAGTCCATTTCAGTTGTTGGTTTCGAGTATCACACCAGCGAAAATTTTGATGGTTTCTCCAGCATTCCTTAACTTCAAACTTCCATATCTCGCGAACGGATTGACGAACTCGAGAATTTCCTATTGCATCTGAAAGCAGAAACTCGCCCGATTACAACGGTATGTGTATTTTTGCCCTAGGCCATAGTAGTTACTCGATTCGAGTATCAGACTTGCGAAAATTTTGATGATTTCTCAACCATTCCTTAACTTCAAACTGCCATATCTCGCGAACGCATTGACGAACTCGAGAAATTCCAGTTGCATGTGAAAGTAGAATCTCGCCCGATTACAATGGCATGTGTATTTTTCTCCTAGGCATTTGTAGTTATTGGTTTCGAGTATCAGACTTGCGAAAATTTTGATGGTTTCTCAACCATTCCTTAACTTCAAACTCCCATATCTCGCGAACGGAATGACGAACTCGAGAAATTCCTGTTGCATCTGAAAGTAGAGAAACTCGCCCGATTACAAAGATATGTGTGTTTTTCCCCTAGGCCATTGTAGTTATTGGTTTCGAGTATCAGACCAGCGAAAATTATGATGGTTTCTCAAGCATTCCTTAACTTCAAACTTCCATATCTCGCGAACGCATTGACGAACTCGAGAATTTGCTATTGCATCTGAAAGCAGAAACTCGCCCGATTACAACGGTATGTGTATTTTTGCCCTAGGCCATAGTAGTTATTGGATTCGAGTATCAGACTTGCGAAAATTTTGATGATTTCTCAACCATTCCTTAACTTCAAACTGCTATATCTCGCGAACGCATTGACGAACTCGAGAAATTCCTGTTGCATGTGAAAGTAGAATCTCGCCCGATTACAATGGTATGTGTAATTTTCCCCTAGGCATATGTTGTTATTGGTTTCGAGTATCAGACTTGCGAAAATTTTGATGGTTTCTCAACCATTCCTTAACTTCAAACTCCCATATCTCCCGAACGGATTGACGAACTCGAGAAATTCCTGTTGCATCTGAAAGTAGAGACTCGCCCGATTACAAAGATATGTGTATTTTTCCCTAGGCCATTGTAGTTATCGGTTTCGGGTATCAGACTTGCGAAAATTTTGATGGTTTCTCACCATTCCTTAACTTCAAACTGCTATATCTCGCGAACGGAATGACGAACTCGAGAAATTCCTGTTGCATCTGAAAGTAGAAACTCGCCCGTTTACAAAGATATGTGTATTTTTCCCCTAGGCCATTGTAGTTATTGGTTTCGGGTATCAGACTTGCGAAAATTTTGATGGTTTCTCAACGATTCCTTAACTTCAAACTCCCATTTCTCGCGAACGGATTGACGAACTCGAGAAATTCCTGTTGCATCTGAAAGTAGAAACTCGCCCGATTACAATGGTATGTGTACTTTTCCCCTAGGCCATTCCAGTTATTGGTTTCGAGTATCAGACCAGCGAAAATTTTGATGGTTTCTCAACCATTCCTTAACTTCAAACTCCCATATCCCGCGAACGGATTGACGAACTCGAGAAATTCCTGTTGCATGTGAAAGTAGAAAGTCGCCCGATTACAACGGTATGTGTATTTTTCTCCTAGGCCTTTGCAGTTATTGGTTTCGAGTATCAGAACAGCGAAAATTTTGATGGTTTCTCAAGCATTCCTTAACTTCAAACTTCCATATCTCGCGAACGCATTGACGAACTCGAGAATTTGCTATTGCATCTGAATGCAGAAACTCGCCCGATTACAACGGTATGTGTATTTTTGCCCTAGGCCATAGTAGTTGTTGGTTTCGAGGATCAGACCAGCGAAAATTTTGATGGTTTCTCATGTATTCCTTAACTTCAAACTTCCATATCTCGCGAACGGATTGACGTACTCGAGAATTTCCTATTGCATCTGTAAGCAGAAACTCGCCCGATTACAACGGTATGTGTATTTTTGCCCTAGGCCATAGTAGTTATTGGTTTCGGGTATCAGACTTGCGAAAATTTTGATGGATTCTCAACCATTCCTTAACTTCAAACTCCCATTTCTCGCGAACGGATTGACGAACTCGAGAAATTCCTGTTGCATGTGAAAGTGGAAAGTCGCCGATTACAACGGTATGTGTATATTTCTCCTAGTCCATTCCAGTTGTTGGTTTCGAGTATCAGACCAGCGAAAATTTTGATGGTTTCTCAACCATTCCTTAACTTCAAACTCCCATATCCCGCGAACGGATTGACGAACTCGAGAAATTCCTGTTGCATCTGAAAGTAGAGACTCGCCCGATTACAAGATATGTGTACTTTTCCCCTAGGCCGTTCCAGTTATTGGTTTCGAGTATCAGACCAGCGAAAATTTCAATGTTTCTCAACCATTCCTTAACTTCAAACTCCCATTTCTCGCGAACGGATTGACTAACTCGAGAGATTCCTGTTGCATCTGAAAGTAGAAACTCGCCTGATTACAATGGTATGTGTACTTTTCCCCTAGGCCATTCCAGTTATTGGTTTCGAGTAACAGACCAGCGAAAATTTGGATGGTTCCTCAACCATTCCTTAACTTCAAACTTCCATGTCCCGCGAACGGATTGACGAACTCGAGATATTCCTGTTGCATGTGAAAGTAGAAAGTCGCCCGATTACAACGGTATGTGTATTTTTCTACTAGGCCATTCCAGTTGTTGGTTTCGAGTATCAGACCAGCGAAAATTTGGATGGTTCCTCAAGCATTCCTTAACTTCACACTTCCATATCTTGCGAATGGATTGACGAGCTCGAGAATTTCCTATTGCATCTGAAAGCAGAAACTCGCCCGATTACAACGGTATGTGTATTTTTGCCCTAGGCCATAGTAGTTACTCGATTCGAGTATCAGACTTGCGAAAATTTTGATGATTTCTCAACCATTCCTTAACTTCAAACTGCCATATCTCGCGAACGGATTGACGAACTCGAGAATTTCCTATTGCATCTGAAAGCAGAAACTCGCCCGATTACAACGGTATGTGTATTTTTGCCCTAGGCCATAGTAGTTACTCGATTCGAGTATCAGACTTGCGAAAATTTTGATGATTTCTCAACCATTCCTTAACTTCAAACTGCCATATCTCGCGAACGCATTTACGAACTCGAGAAATTCCAGTTGCATCTGAAAGTAGAGACTCGCCCGATTACAAAGATATGTGTATTTTTCCCCTAGGCCATTGTAGTTATTGGTTTCGGGTATCAGACTTGCGAAAATTTTGATGGTTTCTCAACCATTCCTTAACTTCAAACTCCCATTTCTCGCGAACGGATTGACGAACTCGAGAAATTCCTGTTGCATCTGAAAGTAGAAACTCGCCTGATTACAATGGTATGTGTACTTTTCCCCTAGGCCACTCCAGTTATTGGTTTCGAGTATCAGACCAGCGAAAATTTTGATGGTTTCTCAACCATTCCTTAACTTCAAACTCCCATTTCTCGCGAACGGATTGACGAACTCGAGAAATTCCTGTTGCATGTGAAAGTAGAAAGTCGCCCGATTACAACGGTATGTGTATTTTTCTACTAGTCCATTCCAGTTGTTGGTTTCGAGTATCAGACCAGCGAAAATTTTGATGGTTTCACAAGCATTCCTTAACTTCAAACTTCCATATCTCGCGAACGGATTGACGAACTCGAGAATTTCCTATTGCATCTGAATGCAGAAACTCGCCCGATTACAACGGTATGTGTATTTTTGCCCTAGGCCATAGTAGTTGTTGGTTTCGAGTATCAGACCAGCGAAATTTTGATGGTTTCTCATGTATTCCTTAACTTCAAATTTCCATATCTCGCGAACGGATTGTCGAACTCGAGAATTTCCTGTTGCATCTGAAAGCAGAATCTCGCCCGATTACAACGGTATGTGTATTTTTGCCCTAGGCCATAGTAGTTATTGGATTCGAGTATCAGACTTGCGAAAATTTTGATGATTCCTCAACCATTCCTTAACTTCAAGCTGCCATATCTCGCGAACGCATTGACGAACTCGAGAAATTCCTGTTGCATGTGAAAGTAGAATCTCGCCCGATTACAATGGTATGTGTAATTTTCCCCTAGGCATTTGTAGTTATTGGTTTCGAGTATCAGACTTGCGAAAATTTTGATGGTTTCTCAACCATTCCTTAACTTCAAACTCCCATATCTCGCGAACGGATTGACGAACTCGAGAAATTCCTGTTGCATCTGAAAGTAGAAACTCGCCCGTTTACAAAGATATGTGTATTTTTTCCCTAGGCCATTGTAGTTGTTGGTTTCGAGTATCAGACCAGCGAAAATTTTGATGGTTTCTCATGTATTCCTTAACTTCAAATTTCCATATCTCGCGAACGGATTGTCGAACTCGAGAAATTCCTGTTGCATGTGAAAGTAGAATCTCGCCCGATTACAATGGTATGTGTAATTTTCCCCTAGGCATTTGTAGTTATTGGTTTCGAGTATCAGACTTGCGAAAATTTTGATGGTTTCTCAACCATTCCTTAACTTCAAACTCCCATTTCTCGCGAACGGATTGACGAACTCGAGAGATTCCTGTTGCATCTGAAAGTAGAAACTCGCCTGGTTACAATCGTATGTGTACTTTTCCCCTAGGCCATTCCAGTTATTGGTTTCGAGTAACAGACCAGCGAAAATTTTGATGGTTCCTCAACCATTCCTTAACTTCAAACTCCCATGTCCCGCGAACGGATTGACGAACTCGAGATATTCCTGTTGCATCTGAAAGTAGAAAGTCGCCCGATTACAACGGTATGTGTATTTTTCTTCTAGGCCTTTGTAGTTATTGGTTTCGAGTATCAGACTTGCGAAAATTTTGACGGTTTCTCAACCATTCCTTATCTTCTCACTTCCATATCTCGCGAACGGGTTGACGAACTCGAGAATATCCTATTGCATCGGAAAGCAGAAACTCGCTCGATTACAACGGTGTGTGTACTTCTCCTCTAGGCCATTCCAGTTGTTGGTTTCGAGTATCAGACCAGCGAAAATTTTGATGGTTTCTCAAGCATTCCTTAACTTCAAACTTCCATATCTCGCGAACGGATTGACGAACTCGAGAATTTCCTATTGCATCTGAAAGCAGAAACTCGCCCGATTACAACGGTATGTGTATTTTTGCTCAAGGCCATGGTAGTTATTGGATTCGAGTATCAGACTTGCGAACATTTGGATGATTTCTCAACCATTCCTGAACTTCAAACTCCCATATCTCGCGAACGCATTGACGAACTCGAGAAATTCCTGTTGCATGTGAAAGTAGAAACTCGCCCGATTACAACGGTATGTGTATTTTTCTCCTAGGCCATTCCAGTTGTTGGTTTCGGGTATCAGACTGGCGAAAATTTTGATGGTTTCTCAACCATTCCTTAATTTCAAACTCCCATTTCTCGCGAACGCATTGACGAACTCGAGAAATTCCTGTTGCATCTGAAAGTAGAAACTCGCCTGATTACAATGGTATGTGTACTTTTCCCCTAGGCCATTCCAGTTATTGGTTTCGAGTATCAGACCAGTGAAAATTTTGATGGTTCCTCAACCGTTCCTTAACTTCAAACTCCCATATCCCGCGAACGGATTGACGAACTCGAGAAATTCCTGTTGCATGTGAAAGTAGAAAGTCGCCCGATTACAACGGTATGTGTATTTATCTACTAGGCCATTCCAGTTGTTGGTTTCGAGTATCAGACCCGCGAAAATTTTGATGGTTCCTCAAGCATTCCTCAACTTCAAACATCCATGTCTCGCGAACGGATTGACGAACTCGAGAATTTCCTATTGCATCTGAATGCAGAAACTCGCCCGATTACAACGGTATGTGTATTTTTGCCCTAGGCCATAGTAGTTGTTGGTTTCGAGTATCAGACCAGCGAAAATCTTGATGGTTTCTCATGTATTCCTTAACTTCAAACTTCCATATCTCGCGAACGGATTGACGAACTCGAGAATTTCCTATTGCATCTGAAAGCAGATACTCGCCCGATTACAACGGTATGTGCATTTTTGCCCTAGGCCATAGTGGTTACTCGATTCGAGTATCAGACTTGCGAAAATTTTGATGATTTCTCAACCATTCCTTAACTTCAAACTGCCATATCTCGCGAACGCATTGACGAACTCGAGAAATTCCAGTTGCATGCGAAAGTAGAATCCCGCCCGATTACAATGGTATGTGTATTTTTCCCCTAGGCCATTCCAGTTATTGGTTTCGAGTATCAGACCAGCGAAAATTTTGATGGTTTCTCAACCATTCCTTAACTTCAAACTTCCATTTCTCGCGAACGGATTGACGAACTCGAGAAATTCCTGTTGCATGTGAAAGTAGAAAGTCGCCCGATTACAAAGGTATGTGTATTTTTCTCCTAGGCCATTCCAGTTGTTGGTTTCGAGTATCAGACCAGCGAAAATTCTGATGGTTTCTCAAGCATTCCTTAACTTCAAACTTCCATATCTCGCGAACGGATTGACGAACTCGAGAATTTCCTATTGCATCTGAATGCAGAATCTCGCCCGATTACAACGGTATGTGTATTTTTGCCCTAGGCCATAGTGGTTACTCGATTCGAGTATCAGACTTGCGAAAATTTTGATGATTTCTCAACCATTCCTTAATTTCAAACTCCCATTTCTCGCGTACGCATTGACGAACTCGAGAAATTCCTGTTGCATCTGAAAGTAGAAACTCGCCCGATTACAATGGTATGTGCACTTTTCCCCTAGGCCATTCCAGTTATTGGTTTCGAGTATCAGAACAGCGAAAATTTTGATGGTTTCTCAACCATTCCTTAACTTCGAACTCCCATATCCCGCGAACGGATTGACGAACTCGAGAAATTCCTGTTGCATGTGAAAGTAGAAAGTCGCCCGATTACAACGGTTTGTGTATTTTTCTCCTAGGCCTTTGTAGTTATTGGTTTCGAGTATCAGACTTGCGAAAATTTCAATGGTTTCTCAACCATTCCTTAACTTCAAACTCCCATATCTCGCGAACGGATTGACGATCTCGAGAAATTCCTGTTGCATCTGAAAGTAGAAACTCGCCTGATTACAATGGTATATGTACTTTTCCCCTAGGCCATTCCAGTTATTGGTTTCGAGTATCAGACTTGCGAAAATTTTGATGGTTTCTCAACCATTCCTTAACTTCACAATTCCATATCTCGCGAACGGATTGACGAACTCGAGAATTTCCAATTGCATCTGAAAGCAGAAACTCGCCCGATTACAACGGTATGTGTATTTTTGCCCTAGGCCATTGTAGTTATTGGATTCGAGTATCAGACTTGCGAAAATTTTGATGGTTTCTCAACCATTCCTTAACTTCAAACTCTCATATCTCGCGAACGGATTGACGAACTCGAGAAATTCCTGTTGCATCTGAAAGTAGAAAATCGCCCGATTACAACGGTATGTGTATTTTTGCCCTAGGCCATTGTAGTTATTGGATTCGCGTATCAGACTTGCGAAAATTTTGATGGTTTCTCAACCATTCCTTAACTTCAAACTCCCATATCTCGCGAACGGATTGACGAACTCGAGAAATTCCTGTTGCATCTGAAAGTAGAAACTCGCCCGATTACAAAGATATGTGTATTTTTCCCCTAGGCCATTGTAGTTATTGGTTTCGGGTATCAGACTTGCGAATATTTTGATGGTTTCTCAACCATTCCTAAACTTCAAACTCCCATTTCTCGCGAACGCATTGACGAACTCGAGAAATTCCTGTTGCATCTGAAAGTAGAAACTCGCCCGATTACAATGGTATGTGCACTTTTCCCCTAGGCCATTCCAGTTATTGGTTTCGAGTATCAGAACAGCGAAAATTTTGATGGTTTCTCAACCATTCCTTAACTTCAAACTCCCATATCTCGCGAACGGATTGACGAACTCGAGAAATTCCTGTTGCATCTGAAAGTAGAAAATCGCCCGATTACAACGGTATGTGTATTTTTGCCCTAGGCCATTGTAGTTATTGGATTCGCGTATCAGACTTGCGAAAATTTTGATGTTTTCTCAACCATTCCTTAACTTCAAACTCCCATATCTCGCGAACGGACTGACGAACTCGAGAAATTCCTGTTGCATCTGAAAGCAGAAACTCGCCCGATTACAACGGTATCCACGGTGTGTGTATTTTTGCCCTAGGCCATAGTAGTTATTGGTTTCGAGTATCAGACTTGCGAAAATTTTGATGGTTTCTCAACCATTCCTTAACTTCAAACTCCCATATCTCGCGAACGGATTGACGAACTCGAGAAATTCCTGTTGCATCTGAAAGTAGAAACTCGCCCGATTACAAAGATATGTGTATTTTTCCCCTAGGCCATTGTAGTTATTGGTTTCGGGTATCAGACTTGCGAATATTTTGATGGTTTCTCAACCATTCCTTAACTTCAAACTCCCATTTCTCGCGAACGCATTGACGAACTCGAGAAATTCCTGTTGCATCTGAAAGTAGAAACTCGCCTGATTACAATGGTATGTGTACTTTTCCCCTAGGCCATTCCAGTTATTGGTTTCGAGTATCAGACCAGTGAAAATTTTGATGGTTCCTCAACCGTTCCTTAACTTCAAACTCCCATATCCCGCGAACGGATTGACGAACTCGAGAAATTCCTGTTGCATGTGAAAGTAGAAAGTCGCCCGATTACAACGGTATGTGTATTTATCTACTAGGCCATTCCAGTTGTTGGTTTCGAGTATCAGACCCGCGAAAATTTTGATGGTTCCTCAAGCATTCCTCAACTTCAAACATCCATATCTCGCGAACGGATTGACGAACTCGAGAATTTCCTATTGCATCTGAATGCAGAAACTCGCCCGATTACAACGGTATGTGTATTTTTGCCCTAGGCCATAGTAGTTGTTGGTTTCGAGTATCAGACCAGCGAAAATCTTGATGGTTTCTCATGTATTCCTTAACTTCAAACTTCCATATCTCGCGAACGGATTGACGAACTCGAGAATTTCCTATTGCATCTGAAAGCAGAAACTCGCCCGATTACAACGGTATGTGTATTTTTCTCCTAGGCCATTCCAGTTGTTGGTTTCGAGTATCAGACCAGCGAAAATTTTGATGGTTTCTCCAGCATTCCTTAACTTCAAACTCCCATATCCCGCGATCGGATTGACGAACTCGAGAAATTCCTGTTGCATGTGAAAGTAGAAAGTCGCCCGATTACAACGGTATGTGTATTTTTGCCCTAGGCCATTGTAGTTATTGGATTCGCGTATCAGACTTGCGAAAATTTTGATGGTTTCTCAACCATTCCTTAACTTCAAACTCCCATATCTCGCGAACGGATTGACGAACTCGAGAAATTCCTGTTGCATCTGAAAGTAGAAACTCGCCCGATTACAAAGATATGTGTATTTTTCCCCTAGGCCATTGTAGTTATTGGTTTCGGGTATCAGACTTGCGAATATTTTGATGGTTTCTCAACCATTCCTAAACTTCAAACTCCCATTTCTCGCGAACGCATTGACGAACTCGAGAAATTCCTGTTGCATCTGAAAGTAGAAACTCGCCCGATTACAATGGTATGTGCACTTTTCCCCTAGGCCATTCCAGTTATTGGTTTCGAGTATCAGAACAGCGAAAATTTTGATGGTTTCTCAACCATTCCTTAACTTCAAACTCCCATATCTCGCGAACGGATTGACGAACTCGAGAAATTCCTGTTGCATCTGAAAGTAGAAAATCGCCCGATTACAACGGTATGTGTATTTTTGCCCTAGGCCATTGTAGTTATTGGATTCGCGTATCAGACTTGCGAAAATTTTGATGTTTTCTCAACCATTCCTTAACTTCAAACTCCCATATCTCGCGAACGGACTGACGAACTCGAGAAATTCCTGTTGCATCTGAAAGCAGAAACTCGCCCGATTACAACGGTATCCACGGTGTGTGTATTTTTGCCCTAGGCCATAGTAGTTATTGGTTTCGAGTATCAGACTTGCGAAAATTTTGATGGTTTCTCAACCATTCCTTAACTTCAAACTCCCATATCTCGCGAACGGATTGACGAACTCGAGAAATTCCTGTTGCATCTGAAAGTAGAAACTCGCCCGATTACAAAGATATGTGTATTTTTCCCCTAGGCCATTGTAGTTATTGGTTTCGGGTATCAGACTTGCGAATATTTTGATGGTTTCTCAACCATTCCTTAACTTCAAACTCCCATTTCTCGCGAACGTATTGACGAACTCGAGAAATTCCTGTTGCATCTGAAAGTAGAAACTCGCCTGATTACAATGGTATGTGTACTTTTCCCCTAGGCCATTCCAGTTATTGGTTTCGAGTATCAGACCAGTGAAAATTTTGATGGTTCCTCAACCGTTCCTTAACTTCAAACTCCCATATCCCGCGAACGGATTGACGAACTCGAGAAATTCCTGTTGCATGTGAAAGTAGAAAGTCGCCCGATTACAACGGTATGTGTATTTATCTACTAGGCCATTCCAGTTGTTGGTTTCGAGTATCAGACCCGCGAAAATTTTGATGGTTCCTCAAGCATTCCTCAACTTCAAACATCCATATCTCGCGAACGGATTGACGAACTCGAGAATTTCCTATTGCATCTGAATGCAGAAACTCGCCCGATTACAACGGTATGTGTATTTTTGCCCTAGGCCATAGTAGTTGTTGGTTTCGAGTATCAGACCAGCGAAAATCTTGATGGTTTCTCATGTATTCCTTAACTTCAAACTTCCATATCTCGCGAACGGATTGACGAACTCGAGAATTTCCTATTGCATCTGAAAGCAGAAACTCGCCCGATTACAACGGTATGTGTATTTTTCTCCTAGGCCATTCCAGTTGTTGGTTTCGAGTATCAGACCAGCGAAAATTTTGATGGTTTCTCCAGCATTCCTTAACTTCAAACTCCCATATCCCGCGATCGGATTGACGAACTCGAGAAATTCCTGTTGCATGTGAAAGTAGAAAGTCGCCCGATTACAACGGTATGTGTATTTTTCTCCTAGGCCTTTGTAGTTATTCGTTTCGAGTACCATACTTGCGAAAATTTTAATGGTTTCCCAACCATTCCTTAACTTCAAACTCCCATATCTCGCGAACGGATTGACGAACTCGAGAAATTCCTGTTGCATCTGAAAGTAGAAACTCGCCCGATTACAATGGTATGTGCACTTTTCCCCTAGGCCATTCCAGTTATTGGTTTCGAGTATCAGAACAGCGAAAATTTTGATGGTTTCTCAACCATTCCTTAACTTCGAACTCCCATATCCCGCGAACGGATTGACGAACTCGAGAAATTCCTGTTGCATGTGAAAGTAGAAAGTCGCCCGATTACAACGGTTTGTGTATTTTTCTCCTAGGCCTTTGTAGTTATTGGTTTCGAGTATCAGACTTGCGAAAATTTCAATGGTTTCTCAACCATTCCTTAACTTCAAACTCCCATATCTCGCGAACGGATTGACGAACTCGAGAATTTCCTGTTGCATCTGAAAGTAGAAACTCGCCTGATTACAATGGTATGTGTACTTTTCCCCTAGGCCATTCCAGTTATTGGTTTCGAGTATCAGACTTGCGAAAATTTTGATGGTTTCTCAACCATTCCTTAACTTCACACTTCCATATCTCGCGAACGGATTGACGAACTCGAGAATTTCCAATTGCATCTGAAAGCAGAAACTCGCCCGATTACAAGGGTATGTGTACTTTTCCCCTAGGCCATTCCAGTTATTGGTTTCGAGTATCAGACTTGCGAAAATTCTGATGGTTTCTCAACCATTCCTTAACTTCACACTTCCATATCTCGCAAACGGATTGACGAACTCGAGAAATTCCTGTTGCATCTGAAAGTAGAAAATCGCCCGATTACAACGGTATGTGTATTTTTGCCCTAGGCCATTGTAGTTATTGGATTCGCGTATCAGACTTGCGAAAATTTTGATGATTTCTCAACCATTCCTTAACTTCAAACACCCATATCTCGCGAACGGACTGACGAACTCGAGAAATTCCTGTTGCATCTGAAAGCAGAAACTCGCCCGATTACAACGGTATCAACGGTGTGTGTATTTTTGCCCTAGGCCATAGTAGTTATTGGTTTCGAGTATCAGACTTGCGAAAATTTTGATGGTTTCTCAACCATTCCTTAACTTCAAACTCCCATATCTCGCGAACGGATTGACGAACTCGAGAAATTCCTGTTGCATCTGAAAGTAGAAACTCGCCCGATGACAAAGATATGTGTATTTTTCCCCTAGGCCATTGTAGTTATTGGTTTCGGGTATCAGACTTGCGAATATTTTGATGGTTTCTCAACCATTCCTTAACTTCAAACTCCCATTTCTCGCGAACGGATTGACGAACTCGAGAGATTCCTGTTGCATCTGAAAGTAGAAACTCGCCTGATTACAATGGTATGTGTACTTTTCCCCTAGGCCATTCCAGTTATTGGTTTCGAGTAACAGACCAGCGAAAATTTTGATGGTTCCTCAACCATTCCTTAACTACAATCTCCCATGTCCCGCGAACGGATTGACGAACTCGAGATATTCCTGTTGCATGTGAAAGTAGAAAGTCGCCCGATTACAACGGTATGTGTATTTTTCTTCTAGGCCTTTGTAGTTATTGGTTTCGAGTATCAGACTTGCGAAAATTTTGATGGTTTCTCAACCATTCCTTAACTTCAAACTCCCATATCTCGCGAACGGATTGACGAACTCGAGAAATTCCTGTTGCATCTGAAAGTAGAAACTCGCCTGATTACAATGGTATGTGTACTTGTCCCCTAGGCCATTCCAGTTATTGGTTTCGAGTATCAGACCAGCGAAAATTTTGATGGTTTCTCAACCATTCCTTAACTTCAAACTTCCATTTCTCGCGAATGGATTGACGAACTCGAGAAATTCCTGTTGCATGTGAAAGTAGAAAGTCGCCCGATTACAACGGTATGTGTATTTTTCTCCTAGGCCATTCCAGTTGTTGGTTTCGAGTATCAGACCAGCGAAAATTTTGATGGTTTCTCAAGCATTCCTTAACTTCAAACTTCCATATCTCGCGAACGGATTGACGAACTCGAGAATTTCCTATTGCATCTGAATGCAGAATCTCGCCCGATTACAACGGTATGTGTATTTTTGCCCTAGGCCATAGTACTTGTTGGTTTCGAGTATCAGACCTGCGAAAATTTTGATGGTTTCTCATGTATTCCTTAACTTCAAACTTCCATATCTCGCGAACGGATTGACGAACTCGAGAAATTCCTGTTGCATCTGAAAGTAGAAACTCGCCCGATTACAAAGATATGTGTATTTTTGCCCTAGGCCATAGTAGTTATTGGATTCGTGTATCAGACTTGCGAAGATATTGATGATTTCTCAACCATTCCTTAACTTCAAACTGCCATATCTCGCGAACGCATTGACGAACTCGAGAAATTCCTGTTGCATGCGAAAGTGGAATCTCGCCCGATTACAATGGTATGTGTATTTTTCCCCTAGGCATTTACAGTTATTGGTTTCGAGTATCAGACTTGCGAAAATTTTGATGGTTTCTCAACCATTCCTTAACTTCAAACTCCCATATCTCGCGAACGGATTGACGAACTCGAGAAATTCCTGATGCATCTGAAAGTAGAAACTCGCCCGATTACAAAGATATGTGTATTTTTCCCCTAGGCCATTGTAGTTATTGGTTTCGGGTATCAGACTGGCGAAAATTTTGATGGTTTCTCAACCATTCCTTAATTTCAAACTCCCATTTCTCGCGAACGCATTGACGAACTCGAGAAATTCCTGTTGCATCTGAAAGTAGAAACTCGCCTGATTACAATGGTATGTGTACTTTTCCCCTAGGCCATTCCAGTTATTGGTTTCGAGTATCAGACCAGTGAAAATTTTGATGGTTCCTCAACCGTTCCTTAACTTCAAACTCCCATATCCCGCGAACGGATTGACGAACTCGAGAAATTCCTGTTGCATGTGAAAGTAGAAAGTCGCCCGATTACAACGGTATGTGTATTTATCTATTAGGCCATTCCAGTTGTTGGTTTCGAGTATCAGACCCGCGAAAATTTTGATGGTTCCTCAAGCATTCCTCTACTTCAAACATCCATGTCTCGCGAACGGATTGACGAACTCGAGAATTTCCTATTGCATCTGAATGCAGAAACTCGCCCGATTACAACGGTATGTGTATTTTTGCCCTAGGCCATAGTAGTTGTTGGTTTCGAGTATCAGACCAGCGAAAATCTTGATGGTTTCTCATGTATTCCTTAACTTCAAACTTCCATATCTCGCGAACGGATTGACGAACTCGAGAATTTCCTATTGCATCTGAAAGCAGAAACTCGCCCGATTACAACGGTATGTGTATTTTTGCCCTAGGCCATAGTGGTTACTCGATTCGAGTATCAGACTTGCGAAAATTTTGATGATTTCTCAACCATTCCTTAACTTCAAACTGCCATATCTCGCGAACGCATTGACGAACTCGAGAAATTCCTGTTGCATGCGAAAGTAGAATCCCGCCCGATTACAATGGTATGTGTATTTTTCCCCTAGGCATTTGTAGTTATTGGTTTCGAGTATCAGACTTGCGAAAATTTTGATGGTTTCTCAACCATTCCTTAACTTCAAACTCCCATATCTCGCGAACGGATTGACGAACTCGAGAAATTCCTGTTGCATCTGAAAGTAGAAACTCGCCTGATTACAATGGTATGTGTACTTGTCCCCTAGGCCATTCCAGTTATTGGTTTCGAGTATCAGACCAGCGAAAATTTTGATGGTTTCTCAACCATTCCTTAACTTCAAACTTCCATTTCTCGCGAACGGATTGACGAACTCGAGAAATTCCTGTTGCATGTGAAAGTAGAAAGTCGCCCGATTACAAAGGTATGTGTATTTTTCTCCTAGGCCATTCCAGTTGTTGGTTTCGAGTATCAGACCAGCGAAACTTTTGATGGTTTCTCAAGCATTCCTTAACTTCAAACTTCCATATCTCGCGAACGGATTGACGAACTCGAGAATTTCCTATTGCATCTGAAAGCAGAAACTCCCCCGATTACAACGGTATGTGTATTTTTCTCCTAGGCCATTCCAGTTGTTGGTTTCGAGTATCAGACCAGCGAAAATTTTGATGGTTTCTCCAGCATTCCTTAACTTCAAACTCCCATATCCCTCGATCGGATTTACGAACTCGAGAAATTCCTGTTGCATGTGAAAGTAGAAAGTCGCCCGATTACAACGGTATGTGTATTTTTCTCCTAGGCCTTTGTAGTTATTCGTTTCGAGTACCATACTTGCGAAAATTTTAATGGTTTCCCAACCATTCCTTAACTTCAAACTCCCATATCTCGCGAACGGATTGACGAACTCGAGAAATTCCTGTTGCATCTGAAAGTAGAAACTCGCCTGATTACAATGGTATGTGTACTTGTCCCCTAGGCCATTCCAGTTATTGGTTTCGAGTATCAGACCAGCGAAAATTTTGATGGTTTCTCAACCATTCCATAACTTCAAACTTCCATTTCTCGCGAACGGATTGACGAACTCGAGAAATTCCTGTTGCATGTGAAAGTAGAAACTCGCCCGATTACAACGGTATGTGTATTTTTACCCAAGGCCATTCCAGTTATTGGTTTCGAGTATCAGACCAGCGAAAATTTTGATGGTTCCTCAACCATTCCTTAACTTCAAACTCCCATATCCCGCGAACGGATTGACGAACTCGAGAAATTCCTGTTGCATGTGAAAGTAGAAAGTCGCCCGATTACAACGGTATGTGTATTTTTCTCCTAGGCCTTTGTAGTTATTGGTTTCGAGTATCAGACTTGCGAAAATTTTGATGGTTTCTCAACCATTCCTTATTTTCTCACTTCCATATCTCGCGAACGGGTTGACGAACTCGAGAATATCCTATTGCATCTGAAAGCAGAAACTCGCCCGATTACAACGGTGTGTGTACTTTTCCCATAGGCCATTCCAGTTGTTGGTTTCGAGTATCAGACCAGCGAAAATTTTGATGGTTTCTCAAGCATTCCTTAACTTCAAACTTCCATATCTCGCGATCGGATTGACGAACTCGAGAATTTCCTATTGCATCTGAAAGCAGAAACTCGCCCGATTACAACGGTATGTGTATTTTTGCCCTAGGCCATAGTAGTTATTGGATTCGTGTATCAGACTTGCGAAAATTTTGATGATTTCTCAACCATTCCTTAACTTCAAACTCCCATATCTCGCGAACGCATTGACGAACTCGAGAAATTCCTGTTGTATCTGATAGTAGAAACTCGCCCGATTACAACGGTGTGTGTACTTTTCCCATAGGCCATTCCAGTTGTTGGTTTCGAGTATCAGACCAGCGAAAATTTTGATGGTTTCTCAACCATTCCTTAACTTCAAACTCCCATATCTCGCGAACGGATTGACGAACTCGAGAAATTCCTGTTGCATCTGAAAGTAGAAACTCGCCTGATTACAATGGTATGTGTACTTGTCCCCTAGGCCATTCCAGTTATTGGTTTCGAGTATCAGACCAGCGAAAATTTTGATGGTTTCTCAACCATTCCATAACTTCAAACTTCCATTTCTCGCGAACGGATTGACGAACTCGAGAAATTCCTGTTGCATCTGAAAGCAGAAACTCGCCCGATTACAACGGTATGTGTATTTTTGCCCTAGGCCATAGTAGTTATTGGATTCGTGTACCAGATTTGCGAAAATTTTGATGATTTCTCAGCCATCCCTTAACTTCAAACTCCCATATCTCGCGAACGGATTGACGAACTCCTGAAATTCCTGTTGCATCTGAAAGTAGAAACTCGCCCGATTACAAAGATATGCGTATTTTTCCCCTAGGCCATTGTAGTTATTGGTTTCGGGTATCAGACTTGCGAAAATTTTGATGGTTTCTCAACGATTCCTTAACTTCAAACTCCCATTTCTCGCGAACGGATTGACGAACTCGAGAAATTCCTGTTGCATCTGAAAGTAGAATGTCGCCCGATTACAACGGTATGTGTATTTTTCCCCTAGGCCATTGTAGTTATTGGTTTCGGGTATCAGACTTGCGAAAATTTTGATGGTTTCTCAACCATTCCTTAACTTCAAACTCTCATTTCTCGCGAACGGATTGACGAACTCGAGAAATTCCTGTTGTATCTGATAGTAGAAACTCGCCCGATTACAACGGTGTGTGTACTTTTCCCATAGGCCATTCCAGTTGTTGGTTTCGAGTATCAGACCAGCGAAAATTTTGATGGTTTCTCAACCATTCCTTAACTTCAAACTCCCATATCTCGCGAACGGATTGACGAACTCGAGAAATTCCTGTTGCATCTGAAAGTAGAAACTCGCCTGATTACAATGGTATGTGTACTTGTCCCCTAGGCCATTCCAGTTATTGGTTTCGAGTATCAGACCAGCGAAAATTTTGATGGTTTCTCAACCATTCCATAACTTCAAACTTCCATTTCTCGCGAACGGATTGACGAACTCGAGAAATTCCTGTTGCATCTGAAAGCAGAAACTCGCCCGATTACAACGGTATGTGTATTTTTGCCCTAGGCCATAGTAGTTATTGGATTCGTGTACCAGATTTGCGAAAATTTTGATGATTTCTCAGCCATCCCTTAACTTCAAACTCCCATATCTCGCGAACGGATTGACGAACTCCTGAAATTCCTGTTGCATCTGAAAGTAGAAACTCGCCCGATTACAAAGATATGCGTATTTTTCCCCTAGGCCATTGTAGTTATTGGTTTCGGGTATCAGACTTGCGAAAATTTTGATGGTTTCTCAACGATTCCTTAACTTCAAACTCCCATTTCTCGCGAACGGATTGACGAACTCGAGAAATTCCTGTTGCATCTGAAAGTAGAATGTCGCCCGATTACAACGGTATGTGTATTTTTCCCCTAGGCCATTGTAGTTATTGGTTTCGGGTATCAGACTTGCGAAAATTTTGATGGTTTCTCAACCATTCCTTAACTTCAAACTCTCATTTCTCGCGAACGGATTGACGAACTCGAGAAATTCCTGTTGTATCTGATAGTAGAAACTCGCCCGATTACAACGGTGTGTGTACTTTTCCCATAGGCCATTCCAGTTGTTGGTTTCGAGTATCAGACCAGCGAAAATTTTGATGGTTTCTCAACCATTCCTTAACTTCAAACTCCCATATCTCGCGAACGGATTGACGAACTCGAGAAATTCCTGTTGCATCTGAAAGTAGAAACTCGCCTGATTACAATGGTATGTGTACTTGTCCCCTAGGCCATTCCAGTTATTGGTTTCGAGTATCAGACCAGCGAAAATTTTGATGGTTTCTCAACCATTCCATAACTTCAAACTTCCATTTCTCGCGAACGGATTGACGAACTCGAGAAATTCCTGTTGCATCTGAAAGCAGAAACTCGCCCGATTACAACGGTATGTGTATTTTTGCCCTAGGCCATAGTAGTTATTGGATTCGTGTACCAGATTTGCGAAAATTTTGATGATTTCTCAGCCATCCCTTAACTTCAAACTCCCATATCTCGCGAACGGATTGACGAACTCCTGAAATTCCTGTTGCATCTGAAAGTAGAAACTCGCCCGATTACAAAGATATGCGTATTTTTCCCCTAGGCCATTGTAGTTATTGGTTTCGGGTATCAGACTTGCGAAAATTTTGATGGTTTCTCAACGATTCCTTAACTTCAAACTCCCATTTCTCGCGAACGGATTGACGAACTCGAGAAATTCCTGTTGCATCTGAAAGTAGAATGTCGCCCGATTACAACGGTATGTGTATTTTTCCCCTAGGCCATTGTAGTTATTGGTTTCGGGTATCAGACTTGCGAAAATTTTGATGGTTTCTCAACCATTCCTTAACTTCAAACTCTCATTTCTCGCGAACGGATTGACGAACTCGAGAAATTCCTGTTGGATCTGAAAGTAGAAACTCGCCTGATTACAATGGTATGTGTACTTTTCCCCTAGGCCATTGTAGATATTGGTTTCGGGTATCAGACTGGCCAAAACTTTGATGGTTTCTCAACCATTCCTTAATTTCAAACTCCCATTTCTCGCGTACGCATTGACGAACTCGAGAAATTCATGTTGCATCTGAAAGTAGAAACTCGCCCGATTACAATGGTATGTGCACTTTTCCCCTAGGCCATTCCAGTTATTGGTTTCCAGTATCAGAACAGCGAAAATTTTGATGGTTTCTCAACCATTCCTTAACTTCAAACTCCCATATCTCGCGAACGGATTGAAGAACTCGAGAAATTCCTGTTGCATCTGAAAGTAGAAACTCGCCCGATTACATAGATATGTGTATTTTTCCCCTAGGCCATTGTAGTTATTGGTTTCGGGTATCAGACTTGCGAAAATTTTGATGATTTCTCAACCATTCCTTAACTTCAAACTCCCATTTTTCGCGAACGGATTGATGAACTCGAGAAATTCCTGTTGCATCTGAATGTAGAAACTCGCCTGATTACAATGGTATGTGTACTTTTCCCCTAGGCCATTCCAGTTATTGGTTTCGAGTATCAGAACAGCGAAAATTTTGATGGTTTCTCAACCATTCCTTAACTTCAAACTCCCATATCTCGCGAACGGATTGACGAACTCGAGAAATTCCTGTTGCATCTGAAAGTAGAAACTCGCCTGATTACAATGGTATGTGTACTTTTCCCCTAGGCCATTCCAGTTATTGGTTTCGAGTATCAGACTTGCGAAAATTTTGATGGTTTCTCAACCATTCCTTAACTTCACACTTCCATATCTCGCGAACGGATTGACGAACTCGAGAAATTCCTGTTGCATCTGAAAGCAGAAACTCGCCCGATTACAACGGTGTGTGCACTTTTCCCCTAAGCCATTCCAGTTGTTGGTTTCGAGTATCAGAACAGCGAAAATTTTGATGGTTTCTCAAGCCTTCCTTAACTTCAAACTTCCATATCTCGCGAACGCATTGACGAACTCGAGAATTTCCTATTGCATCTGAATGCAGAACTCGCCCGATTACAACGGTATGTGTATTTTTGCCCTAGGCCATAGTAGTTGTTGGTTTCGAGGATCAGACCAGCGAAAATTTTGATGGTTTCTCATGTACTCCTTAACTTCAAACTTCCATATCTCGCGAACGGATTGACGAACTCGAGAATTTCCTATTGCATCTGAAAGCAGAAACTCGCCCGATTACAACGGTATGTGTATTTTTGCCCTAGGCCATAGTAGTTAATGGATTCGAGTATCAGACTTGCGAAAATTTTGATGATTTCTCAACCATTCTTTATCTTCAAACTGCCATATCTCGCGAACGCATTGACGAACTCGAGAAATTCCTGTTGCATGTGAAAGTAGAATCTCGCCCGATTACATTGGTATGTGCATTTTTCCCCTAGGCATATGTAGTTATTGGATTCGCGTATCAGACTTGCGAAAATTTTGATGATTTCTCATCCATTCCTTAACTTCAAACTCCCATATCTCGCGAACGGATTGACGAACTCGAGAATTTCCTATTGCATCTGAAAGCAGAAACTCGCCCGATTACAACGGTATGTGTACTTTTCCCCTAGGCCATTCCAGTTATTGGTTTCGAGTATCAGACTTGCGAAAATTCTGATGGTTTCTCAACCATTCCTTAACTTCACACTTCCATATCTCGCGAACGGATTGACGAACTCCAGAAATTCCTGTTGCATCTGAAAGTAGAAAATCGCCGGATTACAACGGTATGTGTATTTTTGCCCTAGGCCATTGTAGTTATTGGATTCGCGTATCAGTCTTGCGAAAATTTTGATGATTTCTCAACCATTCCTTAACTTCAATCTCCCATATCTCGCGAACGGATTGACGAACTCGAGAAATTCCTGTTGCATCTGAAAGCAGAAACTCGCCCGATTACAACGGTGTGTGTACTTTTCCCCTAGGCCATTCCAGTTGTTGGTTTCGAGTATCAGAACAGCGAAAATTTTGATGGTTTCTCAAGCCTTCCTTAACTTCAAACTTCCATATCTCGCGAACGCATTGACGAACTCGAGAATTTCCTATTGCATCTGAATGCAGAACTCGCCCGATTACAACGGTATGTGTATTTTTGCCCTAGGCCATAGTAGTTGTTGGTTTCGAGGATCAGACCAGCGAAAATTTTGATGGTTTCTCATGTACTCCTTAACTTCAAACTTCCATATCTCGCGAACGGATTGACGAACTCGAGAATTTCCTATTGCATCTGAAAGCAGAAACTCGCCCGATTACAACGGTATGTGTATTTTTGCCCTAGGCCATGGTAGTTAATGGATTCGAGTATCAGACTTGCGAAAATTTTGATGATTTCTCAACCATTCTTTATCTTCAAACTGCCATATCTCGCGAACGCATTGACGAACTCGAGAAATTCCTGTTGCATGTGAAAGTAGAATCTCGCCCGATTACAATGGTATGTGCACTTTTCCCATAGGCCATTCCAGTTATTGGTATCGAGTATCAGAACAGCGAAAATTTTGATGGTTTCTCAACCATTCCTTAACTTCAAACTCCCATATCTCGCGAACGGAATGAAGAATTCGAGAAATTCCTGTTGCATCTGAAAGTAGAAACTCGCCCGATTACAAAGATATGTGTATTTTTCCCCTAGGCCATTGTAGTTATTGGTTTCGGGTATCAGACTTGCGAAAATTTTGATGATTTCTCAACCATTCCTTAACTTCAAACTCCCATTTCTCGCGAACGGATTGACGAACTCGAGAAATTCCTGTTGCATCTGAAAGTAGAAACTCGCCTGATTACAATGGTATGTGTACTTTTCCGCTAGGCCATTCCAGTTATTGGTTTCGAGTATCAGAACAGCGAAAATTTTGATGGTTTCTCAACCATTCCTTAACTTCAAACACCCATATCTCGCGAACGGATTGACGAACTCGAGAAATTCCTGTTGCATCTGAAAGTAGAAACTCGCCCGATTACAAAGATATGTGTATTTTTCCCCTAGGCCATTGTAGTTATTGGTTTCGGGTATCAGACTTGCGAAAATTTTGATGGTTCCTCAACCATTCCTTAACTTCAAGCTCTCATTTCTCGCGAACGGATTGACGAACTCGAGAAATTCCTGTTGCATCTGAAAGTAGAAACTCGCCTGATTACAATGGTATGTGTACTTTTCCCCTAGGCCATTCCAGTTATTGGTTTCGAGTATCAGACTTGCGAACATTTTGATGGTTTCTCAACCATTCCTTAACTTCAAACTCCCATTTTTCGCGAACGGATTGATGAACTCGAGAAATTCCTGTTGCATCTGAAAGTAGAAACTCGCCTGATTACAATGGTATGTGTACTTTTCCCCTAGGCCATTCCAGTTATTGGTTTCGAGTATCAGAACCGCGAAAATTTTGATGGTTTCTCAACCATTCCTTAACTTCAAGCTCTCATTTCTCGCGAACGGATTGACGAACTCGAGAAATTCCTGTTGCATCTGAAAATAGAAACACGCCCGATTACAATGGTATGTGCACTTTTCCCATAGGCCATTCCAGTTATTGGTTTCGAGTATCAGAACAGCGAAAATTTTGATGGTTTCTCAACCATTTCTTAACTTCAAACTCCCATATCTCGCGAACGGATTGAAGAACTCGAGAAATTCCTGTTGCATCTGAAAGTAGAAACTCGCCCGATTACATAGATATGTGTATTTTTCCCCTAGGCCATTGTAGTTATTGGTTTCGGGTATCAGACTTGCGAAAATTTTGATGATTTCTCAACCATTCCTTAACTTCAAACTCCCATTTTTCGCGAACGGATTGATGAACTCGAGAAATTCCTGTTGCATCTGAAAGTAGAAACTCGCCCGATTACAGAGATATGTGTACTTTTCCCCTAGGCCATTCCAGTTATTGGTTTCGAGTATCAGACTTGCGAAAATTTTGATGGTTTCTCAACCATTCCTTAACTTCACACTTCCATATTTCGCGAACGGATTGACGAACTCGAGAAATTCCTGTTGCATCTGAAAGCAGAAACTCGCCCGATTACAACGGTGTGTGTACTTTTCCCCTAAGCCATTCCAGTTGTTGGTTTCGAGTATCAGAACAGCGAAAATTTTGATGGTTTCTCAAGCCTTCCTTAACTTCAAACTTCCATATCTCGCGAACGCATTGACGAACTCGAGAATTTCCTATTGCATCTGAATGCAGAACTCGCCCGATTACAACGGTATGTGTATTTTTGCCCTAGGCCATAGTAGTTGTTGGTTTCGAGGATCAGACCAGCGAAAATTTTGATGGTTTCTCATGTACTCCTTAACTTCAAACTTCCATATCTCGCGAACGGATTGACGAACTCGAGAATTTCCTATTGCATCTGAAAGCAGAAACTCGCCCGATTACAACGGTATGTGTATTTTTGCCCTAGGCCATGGTAGTTAATGGATTCGAGTATCAGACTTGCGAAAATTTTGATGATTTCTCAACCATTCTTTATCTTCAAACTGCCATATCTCGCGAACGCATTGACGAACTCGAGAAATTCCTGTTGCATGTGAAAGTAGAATCTCGCCCGATTACATTGGTATGTGCATTTTTCCCCTAGGCATATGTAGTTATTGGATTCGCGTATCAGACTTGCGAAAATTTTGATGATTTCTCATCCATTCCTTAACTTCAAACTCCCATATCTCGCGAACGGATTGACGAACTCGAGAATTTCCTATTGCATCTGAAAGCAGAAACTCGCCCGATTACAACGGTATGTGTACTTTTCCCCTAGGCCATTCCAGTTATTGGTTTCGAGTATCAGACTTGCGAAAATTCTGATGGTTTCTCAACCATTCCTTAACTTCACACTTCCATATCTCGCGAACGGATTGACGAACTCCAGAAATTCCTGTTGCATCTGAAAGTAGAAAATCGCCGGATTACAACGGTATGTGTATTTTTGCCCTAGGCCATTGTAGTTATTGGATTCGCGTATCAGACTTGCGAAAATTTTGATGATTTCTCAACCATTCCTTAACTTCAATCTCCCATATCTCGCGAACGGATTGACGAACTCGAGAAATTCCTGTTGCATCTGAAAGCAGAAACTCGCCCGATTACAACGGTGTGTGTACTTTTCCTCTAGGCCATTCCAGTTGTTGGTTTCGAGTATCAGAACAGCGAAAATTTTGATGGTTTCTCAAGCCTTCCTTAACTTCAAACTTCCATATCTCGCGAACGCATTGACGAACTCGAGAATTTCCTATTGCATCTGAATGCAGAACTCGCCCGATTACAACGGTATGTGTATTTTTGCCCTAGGCCATAGTAGTTGTTGGTTTCGAGGATCAGACCAGCGAAAATTTTGATGGTTTCTCATGTACTCCTTAACTTCAAACTTCCATATCTCGCGAACGGATTGACGAACTCGAGAATTTCCCATTGCATCTGAAAGCAGAAACTCGCCCGATTACAACGGTATGTGTATTTTTGCCCTAGGCCATAGTAGTTAATGGATTCGAGTATCAGACTTGCGAAAATTTTGATGATTTCTCAACCATTCTTTATCTTCAAACTGCCATATCTCGCGAACGCATTGACGAACTCGAGAAATTCCTGTTGCATGTGAAAGTAGAATCTCGCCCGATTACAATGGTATGTGCACTTTTCCCATAGGCCATTCCAGTTATTGGTATCGAGTATCAGAACAGCGAAAATTTTGATGGTTTCTCAACCATTCCTTAAATTCAAACTCCCATATCTCGCGAACGGAATGAAGAACTCGAGAAATTCCTGTTGCATCTGAAAGTAGAAACTCGCCCGATTACAAAGATATGTGTATTTTTCCCCTAGGCCATTGTAGTTATTGGTTTCGGGTATCAGACTTGCGAAAATTTTGATGATTTCTCAACCATTCCTTAACTTCAAACTCCCATTTCTCGCGAACGGATTGACGAACTCGAGAAATTCCTGTTGCATCTGAAAGTAGAAACTCGCCTGATTACAATGGTATGTGTACTTTTCCCCTAGGCCATTCCAGTTATTGGTTTCGAGTATCAGAACAGCGAAAATTTTGATGGTTTCTCAACCATTCCTTAACTTCAAACACCCATATCTCGCGAACGGATTGACGAACTCGAGAAATTCCTGTTGCATCTGAAAGTAGAAACTCGCCCGATTACAAAGATATGTGTATTTTTCCCCTAGGCCATTGTAGTTATTGGTTTCGGGTATCAGACTTGCGAAAATTTTGATGGTTTCTCAACCATTCCTTAACTTCAAGCTCTCATTTCTCGCGAACGGATTGACGAACTCGAGAAATTCCTGTTGCATCTGAAAGTAGAAACTCGCCTGATTACAATGGTATGTGTACTTTTCCCCTAGGCCATTCCAGTTATTGGTTTCGAGTATCAGAACAGCGAAAATTTTGATGGTTTCTCAACCATTCCTTAACTTCAAACACCCATATCTCGCGAACGGATTGACGAACTCGAGAAATTCCTGTTGCATCTGAAAGTAGAAACTCGCCCGATTACAAAGATATGTGTATTTTTCCCCTAGGCCATTGTAGTTATTGGTTTCGGGTATCAGACTTGCGAAAATTTTGATGGTTTCTCAACCATTCCTTAACTTCAAGCTCTCATTTCTCGCGAACGGATTGACGAACTCGAGAAATTCCTGTTGCATCTGAAAGTAGAAACTCGCCTGATTACAATGGTATGTGTACTTTTCCCCTAGGCCATTCCAGTTATTGGTTTCGAGTATCAGACTTGCGAACATTTTGATGGTTTCTCAACCATTCCTTAACTTCACACTTCCATATCTCGCGAACGGATTGACGAACTCGAGAATTTCCTATTGCATCTGAAAGCAGAAACTCGCCCGATTACAACGGTATGTGTACTTTTCCCCTAGGCCATTCCAGTTATTGGTTTCGAGTATCAGACTTGCGAACATTTTGATGGTTTCTCAACCATTCCTTAACTTCACACTTCCATATCTCGCGAACGGATTGACGAACTCCAGAAATTCCTGTTGCATCTGAAAGTAGAAAATCGCCCGATTACAACGGTATGTGTATTTTTGCCCTAGGCCATTGTAGTTATTGGATTCGCGTATCAGACTTGCGAAAATTTTGATGATTTCTCAACCATTCCTTAACTTCAAACTCCCATATCTCGCGAACGGATTGACGAACTCGAGAAATTCCTGTTGCATCTGAAAGCAGAAACTCGCCCGATTACAACGGTGTGTGTACTTTTCCCCTAGGCCATTCCAGTTGTTGGTTTCGAGTATCAGAACAGCGAAAATTTTGATGGTTTCTCAAGCCTTCCTTAACTTCAAACTTCCATATCTCGCGAACGCATTGACGAACTCGAGAATTTCCTATTGCATCTGAATGCAGAACTCGCCCGATTACAACGGTATGTGTATTTTTGCCCTAGGCCATAGTAGTTGTTGGTTTCGAGGATCAGACCCGCGAAAATTTTGATGGTTTCTCATGTACTCCTTAACTTCAAACTTCCATATTTCGCGAACGGATTGACGAACTCGAGAATTTCCTATTGCATCTGAAAGCAGAAACTCGCCCGATTACAACGGTATGTGTATTTTTGCCCTAGGCCATAGTAGTTATTGGATTCGAGTATCAGACTTGCGAAAATTTTGATGATTTCTCAACCATTCTTTATCTTCAAACTGCCATATCTCGCGAACGGATTGACGAACTCGAGAATTTCCTATTGCATCTGAAATCAGAAACTCGCCCGATTACAACGGTATGTGTATTTTTGCCCTAGGCCATAGTAGTTATTGGTTTCGAGTATCAGACTTGCGAAAATTTTGATGGTTTCTCAACCATTCCTTAACTTCAAACTCCCATATCTCGCGAACGGATTGACGAACTCGAGAAATTCCTGTTGCATCTTAAAGTAGAAACTCGCCCGATTACAAAGATATGTGTATTTTTCCCCTAGGCCATTGTAGTTATTGGTTTCGGGTATCAGACTTGCGAATATTTTGATGGTTTCTCAACCATTCCTTAACTTCAAACTCCCATTTCTCGCGAACGGATTGACGAACTCGAGAGGTTCCTGTTGCATCTGAAAGTAGAAACTCGCCTGATTACAATGGTATGTGTACTTTTCCCCTAGGCCATTCCAGTTATTGGTTTCGAGTAACAGACCAGCGAAAATTTTGATGGTTCCTCAACCATTCCTTAAATACAAACTCCCATGTCCCGCGAACGGATTGACGAACTCGAGATATTCCTGTTGCATGTGAAAGTAGAAAGTCGCCCGATTACAACGGTATGTGTATTCTTCTTCTAGGCCTTTGTAGTTATTGGTTTCGAGTATCAGACTTGCGAAAATTTTGATGGTTTCTCAACCACTCCTTATTTTCTCACTTCCATATCTCGCGAACGGGTTGACGAACTCGAGAATATCCTATTGCATCTGAAAGCAGAAACTCGCCCCATTACAACGGTGTGTGTACTTTTCCCCTAGGCCACTCCAGTTGTTGGTTTCGAGTATTTGACCAGCGTAAATTTTGATGGTTTCTCAACCATTCCTTAACTTCAAACTCTCATATCTCGCGAACGGATTGACGAACTCGAGAATTTCCTATTGCATCTGAAAGCAGAAACTCGCCCGATTACAACGGTATGTGTATTTTTCCTATAGGCCTTTGTAGTTATTGGTTTCGAGTATCAGACTTGCGAAAATTTTGATGGTCTCTCAACCATTCCTTAACTTCAAACTCCCATATCTCGCGAACAGATTGACGAACTCGAGAATTTCCTATTGCATCTGAAAGCAGAAACTCGCCCGATTACAACGGTGTGTGTACTTTTCCCCTAGGCCATTCCAGTTGTTGGTTTCGAGTATCAGACCAGCGAAAATTTTGATGGTTTCTCAAGCATTCCTTGACTTCAAACTTCCATATCTCGCGATCGGATTGACGAACTCGAGAATTTCCTATTGCATCTGAAAGCAGAAACTCGCCCGATTACAACGGTAAGTGTATTTTTGCCCTAGGCCATAGTAGTTATTGGATTCGTGTATCAGACTTGCGAAGATTTTGATGATTTCTCAACCATTCCTTAACTTCAAACTCCCATATCTCGCGAACGGATTGACGAACTCGAGAAATTCCTGTTGCATCTGAAAGTAGAAACTCGCCCGATTACAAAATATGTGTATTTTTCCCCTAGGCCATTGTAGTTATTGGTTTCGGGTATCAGATTTGCGAAAATTTTGATGGTTTCTCAACGATTCCTTAACTTCAAACTCCCATTTCTCGCGAACGGAATTACGAACTCGAGGAATTCCTGTTGCATCTAAAAGTAGAACCTCGCCCGATTACAATGGTATGTTTACTTTTCCCCTAGGCCATTCCAGTTATTGGTTTCGAGTATCAGACCAGCGAAAATTTTGATGGTTTCTGAACCATTCCTTAACTTCAAACTCCCATATCCCGCGAACGGATTGACGAACTCGAGAAATTCCTGTTGCATGTGAAAGTAGAAAGTCACCCGATTACAACGGTATGTGTATTTTTTTCCTAGGCCTTTGTAGTTATTGGTTTCGAGTATCAGGCTTGCGAAAATTTTAATGGTTTCCCAACCATTCCTTAACTTCAGACTCCCATATCTCGCGAACGGATTGACGAACTGGAGAAATTCCTGTTGCATCTGAAAGTAGAATCTCGCCCGATTACAATGGTATGTGTACTTTTCCCCTAGGCCATTCCAGTTATTGGTTTCGAGTATCAGACCAGCGAAAATTTTGATGGTTCCTCAGCCATTCCTTAACTTCAAACTCCCATATCCCGCGAACGGATTGACGAACTCGAGAAATTCCTGTTGCATCTGAAAGTAGAAACTCGCCCGATTACAAAATATGTGTATTTTTCCCCTAGGCCATTGTAGTTATTGGTTTCGAGTATCAGACTTGCGAAAATTTTGATGGTTTCTCAACCATTCCTTAATTTTAAACCCCCATGTCTCGCGAACGGATTGACGAACTCGGGAAGTTCCTGTTGTATCTGAAAGTAGAAACTCGCCCGATTACAATGGTGTGTGTACTTTTCCCCTAGGCCATTCCAGTTATTGGTTTCGAGTACCAGACTTGCGAAAATTTTGATGGTCTCTCAACCATTCCTTAATTTCAAACCCCCATGTCTCGCGAACGGATTGACGAACTCGGGAAGTTCCTGTTGTTTCTGAAAGTAGAAACTCGCCCGATTACAATGGTGTGTGTACTTTTCCCCTAGGCCATTCCAGTTATTGGTTTCGAGTACCAGACTTGCGAAAATTTTGATGGTCTCTCAACCATTCCTTAACTTCAAACTCCCATATCCCGCGAACGGATTGACGAACTCGAGAAATTCCTGTTGCATGTGAAAGCAGAAAGTCACCCGATTACAACGGTATGTGTATTTTTTTCCTAGGCCTTTGTAGTTATTGTTTTCGAGTATCAGGCTTGCGAAAATTTTAATGGTTTCTCAACCATTCCTTAACTTCAGACTCCCATATCTCGCGAACGGATTGACGAACTGGAGAAATTCCTGTTGCACCTGAAAGTAGAATCTCGCCCGATTACAATGGTATGTGTACTTTTCCCCTAGGCCATTCCAGTTATTGGTTTCGAGTATCAGACCAGCGAAAATTTTGATGGTTCCTCAGCCATTCCTTAACTTCAAACTCCCATATCCCGCGAACGGATTGACGAACTCGAGAAATTCCTGTTGCATGTGAAAGTAGAAAGTCGCCCGATTACAACGGTATGTGTATTTTTCTCCTAGGCCTTTGTAGTTATTGGTTTCGAGTATCAGACTTGCGAAAATTTTGATGGTTTCTCAACCATTCCTTAATTTCAAACCCCCATGTCTCGCGAACGGATTGACGAACTCGGGAAGTTCCTGTTGTTTCTGAAAGTAGAAACTCGCCCGATTACAATGGTGTGTGTACTTTTCCCCTAGGCCATTCCAGTTATTGGTTTCGAGTACCAGACTTGCGAAAATTTTGATGGTCTCTCAACCATTCCTTAACTTCAAACTCCCATATCCCGCGAACGGATTGACGAACTCGAGAAATTCCTGTTGCATGTGAAAGTAGAAAGTCGCCCGATTACAACGGTATGTGTATTTTTCTCCTAGGCCTTTGTAGTTATTGGTTTCGAGTATCAGACTTGCGAAAATTTTGATGATTTCTCAACCGTTCCTTAACTTCAAACTGCCATATCTCGCGAACGCATTGACGAACTCGAGAAATTCCTGTTGCATGTGAAATTAGAATCTCGCCCGATTACAATGGTATGTGTATTTTTCCCCTAGGCATTTGTAGTTATTGGTTTCGAGTATCGGACTTGCGAAAATTTTGATGGTTTCTCAACCATTCCTTAACTTCAAACTCCCATATCTTGCGAACGGATTGACGAACTCGAGAAATTCCTGTTGCATCTGAAAGTAGAAACTCGCCCGATTACAGAGATATGTGTATTTTTCCCCTAGGCCATTGTAGTTATTGGTTTCGGGTATCAGACTTGCGAAAATTTTGATGGTTTCTCAACGATTCCTTAACTTCAAACTCCCATTTCTCGCGAACGGATTGACGAACTCGAGAAATTCCTGTTGCATCTGAAAGTAGAAACTCGCCCGATTACAACGGTATGTGTATTTTTACCCAAGGCCATTCCAGTTATTGGTTTCGAGTATCAGACCAGCGAAAATTTTGATGGTTCCTCAACCATTCCTTAACTTCAAACTCCCATATCCCGCGAACGTATTGACAAACTCGAGAAATTCCTGTTGCATGTGAAAGTAGAAAGTCGCCCGATTACAACGGTATGTGTATTTTTCTCCTAGGCCTTTGTAGTTATTGGTTTCGAGTATCAGACTTGCGAAAATTTTGATGGTTTCTCAACCATTCCTTATTTTCTCACTTCCATATCTCGCGAACGGGTTGACGAACTCGAGAATATCCTATTGCATCTGAAAGCAGAAACTCGCCCGATTACAACGGTGTGTGTACTTTTCCCATAGGCCATTCCAGTTGTTGGTTTCGAGTATCAGACCAGCGAAAATTTTGATGGTTTCTCAAGCATTCTTAACTTCAAACTTCCATATCTCGCGATCGGATTGACGAACTCGAGAATTACCTATTGCATCTGAAAGCAGAAACTCGCCCGATTACAACGGTATGTGTATTTTTGCCCTAGGCCATAGTAGTTATTGGATTCGTGTATCAGACTTGCGAAAATTTTGATGATTTCTCAACCATTCCTTAACTTCAAACTCCCATATCTCGCGAACGGATTGACGAACTCGAGAAATTCCTGTTGTATCTGAAAGTAGAAACTCGCCCGATTACAATGGTGTGTGTACTTTTCCCCTAGGCCATTCCAGTTATTGGTTTCGAGTATCAGACCAGCGAAAATTTTTATGCTTTCTCAACCATTCCTTAACTTCAAACTCCCATATCTCGCGAACGGATTGACGAACGCGAGAAATTCCCGTTGCATCTGAAAGTAGAAACTCGCCCGATTACAAAGATATGTGTATTTTTCGCCTAGGCCATTGTAGTTATTGGTTTCGTGTATCAGACTTGCGAAAACTTTGATGGTTTCTCAACCGTTCCTTAACTTCGAACTCCCATTTCTCGCGAACGGATTGACGAACTCGAGAAATTCCTGTTGCATCTGAAAACAGAAACTCGCCCGATTACAACGGTATGTGTATTTTTGCCCTAGGCCATAGTAGTTATTGGATTCGTGTATCAGATTTGCGAAAATTTTGATGATTTCTCAGCCATTCCTTAACTTCAAACTCCCATATCTCGCGAACGGATTGACGAACTCCTGAAATTCCTGTTGCATCTGTAAGTAGAAACTCGCCCGATTACAAAGATATGCGTATTTTTCCCCTAGGCCATTGTAGTTATTGGTTTCGGGTATCAGACTTGCGAAAATTTTGATGGTTTCTCAACGATTCCTTAACTTCAAACTCCCATTTCTCGCGAACGGACTGACGAACTCGAGAAATTCCTGTTGCATCTGAAAGTAGAATGTCGCCCGATTACAACGGTATGTGTATTTTTCCCCTAGGCCATTGTAGTTATTGGTTTCGGGTATCAGACTTGCGAAAATTTTGATGGTTTCTCAACCATTCCTTAACTTCAAACTCTCATTTCTCGCGAACGGATTGACGAACTCGAGAAATTCCTGTTGCATCTGAAAGTAGAATGTCGCCCGATTACAACGGTATGTGTATTTTTCCCCTAGGCCATTGTAGTTATTGGTTTCGCGTATCAGACTTGCGAAAATTTTGATGGTCTCTCAACCATTCCTTAACTTCAAACTCCCATATCTCGCGAACGGATTGACGAACTCGAGAATTTCCTATTGCATCTGAAAGCAGAAACTCGCCCGATTACAACGGTGTGTGTACTTTTCCCCTAGGCCATTCCAGTTGTTGGTTTCGAGTATCAGACCAGCGAAAATTTTGATGGTTTCTCATGTATTCCTTAACTTCAAACTTCCATATCTCGCGAACGGATTGACGAACTCGAGAATTTCCTATTGCATCTGAAAGCAGAAACTCGCCCGATTACAACGGTGTGTGTACTTTTCCCCTAGGCCATTCCAGTTGTTGGTTTCGAGTATCAGACCAGCGAAAATTTTGATGGTTTCTCAAGCATTCCTTAACTTCAAACTCCCATATCTCGCGAACGGATTGACGAACTGGAGAAATTCCTGTTGCATCTGAAAGTAGAATCTCGCCCGATTACAATGGTATGTGTACTTTTCCCCTAGGCCATTCCAGTTATTGGTTTCGAGTATCAGACCAGCGAAAATTTTGATGGTTCCTCAGCCATTCCTTAATTTCAAACTCCCATATCCCGCGAACGGATTGACGAACTCGAGAAATTCCTGTTGCATGTGAAAGTAGAAAGTCGCCCGATTACAACGGTATGTGTATTTTTCTCCTAGGCCTTTGTAGTTATTGGTTTCGAGTATCAGACTTGCGAAAATTTTGATGGTTTCTCAACCATTCCTTAATTTCAAACCCCCATGTCTCGCGAACGGATTGACGAACTCGGGAAGTTCCTGTTGTATCTGAAAGTAGAAACTCGCCCGATTACAATGGTGTGTGTACTTTTCCCCTAGGCCATTCCAGTTATTGGTTTCGAGTACCAGTCTTGCGAAAATTTTGATGGTCTCTCAACCATTCCTTAAATTCAAACTCCCATATCCCGCGAACGGATTGACGAACTCGAGAAATTCCTGTTGCATGTGAAAGTAGAAAGTCGCCCGATTACAACGGTATGTGTATTTTTCTCCTAGGCCTTTGTAGTTATTGGTTTCGAGAATCAGACTTGCGAAAATTTTGATGATTTCTCAACCATTCCTTAACTTCAAACTGCCATATCTCGCGAACGCATTGACGAACTCGAGAAATTCCTGTTGCATGTGAAATTAGAATCTCGCCCGATTACAATGGTATGTGTATTTTTCCCCTAGGCATTTGTAGTTATTGGTTTCGAGTATCGGACTTGCGAAAATTTTGATGGTTTCTCAACCATTCCTTAACTTCAAACTCCCATATCTTGCGAACGGATTGACGAACTCGAGAAATTCCTGTTGCATCTGAAGGTAGAAACTCGCCCGATTACAGAGATATGTGTATTTTTCCCCTAGGCCATTGTAGTTATTGGTTTCGGGTATCAGACTTGCGAAAATTTTGATGGTTTCTCAACGATTCCTTAACTTCAAACTCCCATTTCTCGCGAACGGATTGACGAACTCGAGAAATTCCTGTTGTATCTGAAAGTAGAAACTCGCCCGATTACAATGGTGTGCGTACTTTTCCCCTAGGCCATTCCAGTTATTGGTTTCGAGTATCAGACCAGCGAAAATTTTTATGCTTTCTCAACCATTCCTTAACTTCAAACTCCCATATCGCGCGAACAGATTGACGAACGCGAGAAATTCCCGTTGCATCTGAAAGTAGAAACTCGCCCGAATACAAAGATATGTGTATTTTTCGCCTAGGCCATTGTAGTTATTGGTTTCGGGTATCAGACTTGCGAAAATTTTGATGGTTTCTCAACCGTTCCTTAACTTCGAACTCCCATTTCTCGCGAACGGATTGACGAACTCGAGAAATTCCTGTTGCATCTGAAAGCAGAAACTCGCCCGATTACAACGGTATGTGTATTTTTGCCCTAGGCCATAGTAGTTATTGGATTCGTGTATCAGATTTGCGAAAATTTTGATGATTTCTCAGCCATTCCTTAACTTCAAACTCCCATATCTCGCGAACGGATTGACGAACTCCTGAAATTCCTGTTGCATCTGAAAGTAGAAACTCGCCCGATTACAAAGATATGCGTATTTTTCCCCTAGGCCATTGTAGTTATTGGTTTCGGGTATCAGACTTGCGAAAATTTTGATGGCTTCTCAACGATTCCTTAACTTCAAACTCCCATTTCTCGCGAACGGATTGACGAACTCGAGAAATTCCTGTTGCATCTGAAAGTAGAATGTCGCCCGATTACAACGGTATGTGTATTTTTCCCCTAGGCCATTGTAGTTATTGGTTTCGGGTATCAGACTTGCGAAAATTTTGATGGTTTCTCAACCATTCCTTAACTTCAAACTCCCATATCCCGCGAACGGATTGACGAGCTCGAGAAATTCCTGTTGCATGTGAAAGTAGAAAGTCGCCCGGTTACAACGGTATGTGTATTTTTCGCCTAGGCCATTGTAGTTATTGGTTTCGGGTATCAGACTTGCGAAAATTTTGATGGTTTCTCAACCATTCCTTAACTTCGAACTCCCATTTCTCGCGAACGGATTGACGAACTCGAGAAATTCCAGTTGCATCTGAAATCAGAAACTCGCCCGATTACAACGGTATGTGTATTTTTGCCCTAGGCCATAGTAGTTATTGGATTCGTGTATCAGACCAGCGAAAATTTTGATGCTTTCTCAAGCATTCCTTAACTTCAAACTTCCATATCTCGCGAACGGATTGACGAACTCGAGAATTTCCTATTGCATCTGAAAGCAGAAACTCGCCCGATTACAACGGTATGTGTATTTTTGCCCTAGGCCATAGTAGTTGTTGGTTTCGAGGATCAGACCAGCGAAAATTTTGATGGTTTCTCATGTATTCCTTAACTTCAAACTTCCATATCTCGCGAACGGATTGACGAACTCGAGAATTTCCTATTGCATCTGAAAGCAGAAACTCGCCCGATTACAACGGTATGTGTATTTTTGCCCTAGGCCATAGTAGTTGTTGGTTTCGAGGATCAGACCAGCGAAAATTTTGATGGTTTCTCATGTATTCCTTAACTTCAAACTTCCATATCTCGCGAACGGATTGACGAACTCGAGAATTTCCTATTGCATCTGAAAGCAGAAACTCGCCCGATTACAACGGTATTTGTATTTTTCCTCTAGGCGTCTGTAGTTATTGGTTTCGAGTATCAGACTTGCGAAAATTTTGATGGTTTCTCAACGATTCCTTAACTTCAAACTCCCATTTCTCGCGAACGGATTGACGAACTCGAGAAATTCCTGTTGCATCTGAAAGTAGAAACTCGCCCGATTACAATGTTATGTTTACTTTTCCCCTAGGCCATTCCAGTTATTGGTTTCAAGTATCAGACCAGCGAAAATTTTGATGGTTTCTCAACCATTCCTTAACTTCAAACTCCCATATCCCGCGAACGGATTGACGAACTCGAGAAATTCCTGTTGCATGTGAAAGTAGAAAGTCGCCCGATTACAACGGTATGTGTATTTTTTTCCTAGGCCTTTGTAGTTATTGGTTTCGAGTATCAGACTTGCGAAAATTTTAATGGTTTCTCAAACATTCCTTAACTTCAAACTCCCATATCTCGCGAACGGATTGACGAACTCGAGAAATTCCTGTTGCATCTGAAAGTAGAAACTCGCCCGATTACAAAGATATGTGTATTTTTGCCCTAGGCCATAGTAGTTGTTGGTTTCGAGGATCAGACCAGCGAAAATTTTGATGGTTTCTCATGTATTCCTTAACTTCAAACTGCCATATCTCGCGAACGCATTGACGAACTCGAGAAATTCCTGTTGCATGTGAAAGTAGAATCTCGCCCGATTACAATGGTATGTGTATTTTTCCCCTAGGCCATTGTAGTTATTGGTTTCGAGTATCAGACTTGCGAAAATTTTGATGGTTCCTCAACCATTCCTTAACTTCAAACTGCCATATCTCGCGAACGCATTGACGAACTCGAGAAATTCCTGTTGCATCTGAAAGTAGAAACTCGCCCGATTACAAAGGTATGTGTATTTTTTCCCTACGCCATAATAGTTATTGGATTCGAGTATCAGACTTGCGAAAATTTTGATGGTCTCTCAACCATTCCTTAACTTCAAACTCCTATATCTCGCGAACGGATTGACGAACTCGAGAATTTCCTATTGCATCTGAAAGCAGAAACTCGCCCGATTACAACGGTATGTGTATTTTTCCTCTAGGCCTTTGTAGTTATTTGTTTCGAGTATCAGACTTGCGAAAATTTTGATGGTCTCTCAACCATTCCTTAACTTCAAACTCCCATATCTCGCGAACGGATTGACGAACTCGAGAATTTCCTATTGCATCTGAGAGCAGAAACTCGCCCGATTACAACGGTGTGTGTACTTTTCCCATAGGCCATTCCAGTTGTTGGTTTCGAGTATCAGACCAGCGAAAATTTTGATGGTTTCTCAAGCATTCCTTAACTTCAAACTTCCATATCTCGCGATCGGATTGACGAACTCGAGAATTTCCTATTGCATCTGAAAGCAGAAACTCGCCCGATTACAACGGTATGTGTATTTTTGCCCTAGGCCATAGTAGTTATTGGATTCGTGTATCAGACTTGCGAAAATTCTGATGGTTTCTCAACCATTCCTTAACTTCACACTTCCATATCTCGCGAACGGATTGACGAACTCGAGAAATTCCTGTTGCATGTGAAAGTAGAATCTCGCCCGATTACAATGGTATGTGTATTTTTCCCCTAGGCATCTGTAGTTATTGGTTTCGAGTATCAGACTTGCGACAATTTTGATGATTTCTCAACCATTCCTTAACTTCAAATTCCCATTTCTCGCGAACGGATTGACGAACTCGAGAAATTCCTGTTGGATCTGAAAGTAGAAACTCGCCTGATTACAATGGTATGTGTACTTTTCCCCTAGGCCATTCCAGTTATTGGTTTCGAGTATCACACCAGCGAAAATTTTGATGGTTCCTCAACCATTCCTTAACTTCAAACTCCCATATCCCGCGAACGGATTGACGAACTCGAGAAATTCCTGTTGCATGTGAAAGTAGAAAGTCGCCCGATTACAACGGTATGTGTATTTTTGCCCTAAGCCATTGTAGTTATTGGTTTCGGGTATCAGACTTGCGAAAATTTTGATGGTTTCTCAACCATTCCTTAACTTCAAACTCTCATTTCTCGCGAACGGATTGACGAACTCGAGAAATTCCTGTTGGATCTGAAAGTAGAAACTCGCCTGATTACAATGGTATGTGTACTTTTCCCCTAGGCCATTCCAGTTATTGGTTTCGAGTATCAGACCAGCGAAAATTTTGATGGTTCCTCAACCATTCCTTAACTTCAAACTCCCATATCCCGCGAACGGATTGACGAGCTCGAGAAATTCCTGTTGCATGTGAAAGTAGAAAGTCGCCCGATTACAACGGTATGTGTATTTTTCGCCTAGGCCATTGTAGTTATTGGTTTCGGGTATCAGACTTGCGAAAATTTTGATGATTTCTCAACCATTCCTTAACTTCAAACTCACATATCTCGCGAACGGATTGACGAACTCGAGAAATTCCTGTTGCATCTGAAAGTAGAAACTCGCCCGATTACAAAGATCTGTATATTTTTCCCCTAGGCCATTGTAGTTATTGGTTTCGAGTATCAGACCAGCGAAAATTTTGATGGTTCCTCAACCGTTCCTTAACTTCGAACTCCCATTTCTCGCGAACGGATTGACGAACTCGAGAAATTCCTGTTGCATCTGAAAGCAGAAACTCGCCCGATTACAACGGTATGTGTATTTTTGCCCTAGGCCATAGTAGTTATTGGATTCGTGTATCAGATTTGCGAAAATTTTGATGATTTCTCAGCCATTCCTTAACTTCAAACTCCCATATCTCGCGAACGGATTGACGAACTCCTGAAATTCCTGTTGCATCTGAAAGTAGAAACTCGCCCGATTACAAAGATATGCGTATTTTTCCCCTAGGCCATTGTAGTTATTGGTTTCGGGTATCAGACTTGCGAAAATTTTGATGGCTTCTCAACGATTCCTTAACTTCAAACTCCCATTTCTCGCGAACGGATTGACGAACTCGAGAAATTCCTGTTGCATCTGAAAGTAGAATGTCGCCCGATTACAACGGTATGTGTATTTTTCCCCTAGGCCATTGTAGTTATTGGTTTCGGGTATCAGACTTGCGAAAATTTTGATGGTTTCTCAACCATTCCTTAACTTCAAACTCCCATATCCCGCGAACGGATTGACGAGCTCGAGAAATTCCTGTTGCATGTGAAAGTAGAAAGTCGCCCGGTTACAACGGTATGTGTATTTTTCGCCTAGGCCATTGTAGTTATTGGTTTCGGGTATCAGACTTGCGAAAATTTTGATGGTTTCTCAACCATTCCTTAACTTCGAACTCCCATTTCTCGCGAACGGATTGACGAACTCGAGAAATTCCAGTTGCATCTGAAATCAGAAACTCGCCCGATTACAACGGTATGTGTATTTTTGCCCTAGGCCATAGTAGTTATTGGATTCGTGTATCAGACCAGCGAAAATTTTGATGCTTTCTCAAGCATTCCTTAACTTCAAACTTCCATATCTCGCGAACGGATTGACGAACTCGAGAATTTCCTATTGCATCTGAAAGCAGAAACTCGCCCGATTACAACGGTATGTGTATTTTTGCCCTAGGCCATAGTAGTTGTTGGTTTCGAGGATCAGACCAGCGAAAATTTTGATGGTTTCTCATGTATTCCTTAACTTCAAACTTCCATATCTCGCGAACGGATTGACGAACTCGAGAATTTCCTATTGCATCTGAAAGCAGAAACTCGCCCGATTACAACGGTATGTGTATTTTTGCCCTAGGCCATAGTAGTTGTTGGTTTCGAGGATCAGACCAGCGAAAATTTTGATGGTTTCTCATGTATTCCTTAACTTCAAACTTCCATATCTCGCGAACGGATTGACGAACTCGAGAATTTCCTATTGCATCTGAAAGCAGAAACTCGCCCGATTACAACGGTATTTGTATTTTTCCTCTAGGCGTCTGTAGTTATTGGTTTCGAGTATCAGACTTGCGAAAATTTTGATGGTTTCTCAACGATTCCTTAACTTCAAACTCCCATTTCTCGCGAACGGATTGACGAACTCGAGAAATTCCTGTTGCATCTGAAAGTAGAAACTCGCCCGATTACAATGTTATGTTTACTTTTCCCCTAGGCCATTCCAGTTATTGGTTTCAAGTATCAGACCAGCGAAAATTTTGATGGTTTCTCAACCATTCCTTAACTTCAAACTCCCATATCCCGCGAACGGATTGACGAACTCGAGAAATTCCTGTTGCATGTGAAAGTAGAAAGTCGCCCGATTACAACGGTATGTGTATTTTTTTCCTAGGCCTTTGTAGTTATTGGTTTCGAGTATCAGACTTGCGAAAATTTTAATGGTTTCTCAAACATTCCTTAACTTCAAACTCCCATATCTCGCGAACGGATTGACGAACTCGAGAAATTCCTGTTGCATCTGAAAGTAGAAACTCGCCCGATTACAAAGATATGTGTATTTTTGCCCTAGGCCATAGTAGTTGTTGGTTTCGAGGATCAGACCAGCGAAAATTTTGATGGTTTCTCATGTATTCCTTAACTTCAAACTGCCATATCTCGCGAACGCATTGACGAACTCGAGAAATTCCTGTTGCATGTGAAAGTAGAATCTCGCCCGATTACAATGGTATGTGTATTTTTCCCCTAGGCCATTGTAGTTATTGGTTTCGAGTATCAGACTTGCGAAAATTTTGATGGTTCCTCAACCATTCCTTAACTTCAAACTGCCATATCTCGCGAACGCATTGACGAACTCGAGAAATTCCTGTTGCATCTGAAAGTAGAAACTCGCCCGATTACAAAGGTATGTGTATTTTTTCCCTACGCCATAATAGTTATTGGATTCGAGTATCAGACTTGCGAAAATTTTGATGGTCTCTCAACCATTCCTTAACTTCAAACTCCTATATCTCGCGAACGGATTGACGAACTCGAGAATTTCCTATTGCATCTGAAAGCAGAAACTCGCCCGATTACAACGGTATGTGTATTTTTCCTCTAGGCCTTTGTAGTTATTTGTTTCGAGTATCAGACTTGCGAAAATTTTGATGGTCTCTCAACCATTCCTTAACTTCAAACTCCCATATCTCGCGAACGGATTGACGAACTCGAGAATTTCCTATTGCATCTGAGAGCAGAAACTCGCCCGATTACAACGGTGTGTGTACTTTTCCCATAGGCCATTCCAGTTGTTGGTTTCGAGTATCAGACCAGCGAAAATTTTGATGGTTTCTCAAGCATTCCTTAACTTCAAACTTCCATATCTCGCGATCGGATTGACGAACTCGAGAATTTCCTATTGCATCTGAAAGCAGAAACTCGCCCGATTACAACGGTATGTGTATTTTTGCCCTAGGCCATAGTAGTTATTGGATTCGTGTATCAGACTTGCGAAAATTCTGATGGTTTCTCAACCATTCCTTAACTTCACACTTCCATATCTCGCGAACGGATTGACGAACTCGAGAAATTCCTGTTGCATGTGAAAGTAGAATCTCGCCCGATTACAATGGTATGTGTATTTTTCCCCTAGGCATCTGTAGTTATTGGTTTCGAGTATCAGACTTGCGACAATTTTGATGATTTCTCAACCATTCCTTAACTTCAAATTCCCATTTCTCGCGAACGGATTGACGAACTCGAGAAATTCCTGTTGGATCTGAAAGTAGAAACTCGCCTGATTACAATGGTATGTGTACTTTTCCCCTAGGCCATTCCAGTTATTGGTTTCGAGTATCACACCAGCGAAAATTTTGATGGTTCCTCAACCATTCCTTAACTTCAAACTCCCATATCCCGCGAACGGATTGACGAACTCGAGAAATTCCTGTTGCATGTGAAAGTAGAAAGTCGCCCGATTACAACGGTATGTGTATTTTTGCCCTAAGCCATTGTAGTTATTGGTTTCGGGTATCAGACTTGCGAAAATTTTGATGGTTTCTCAACCATTCCTTAACTTCAAACTCTCATTTCTCGCGAACGGATTGACGAACTCGAGAAATTCCTGTTGGATCTGAAAGTAGAAACTCGCCTGATTACAATGGTATGTGTACTTTTCCCCTAGGCCATTCCAGTTATTGGTTTCGAGTATCAGACCAGCGAAAATTTTGATGGTTCCTCAACCATTCCTTAACTTCAAACTCCCATATCCCGCGAACGGATTGACGAGCTCGAGAAATTCCTGTTGCATGTGAAAGTAGAAAGTCGCCCGATTACAACGGTATGTGTATTTTTCGCCTAGGCCATTGTAGTTATTGGTTTCGGGTATCAGACTTGCGAAAATTTTGATGATTTCTCAACCATTCCTTAACTTCAAACTCACATATCTCGCGAACGGATTGACGAACTCGAGAAATTCCTGTTGCATCTGAAAGTAGAAACTCGCCCGATTACAAAGATCTGTATATTTTTCCCCTAGGCCATTGTAGTTATTGGTTTCGAGTATCAGACCAGCGAAAATTTTGATGGTTCCTCAACCATTCCTTAACTTCAAACTTCCATATCTCGCGAACGGATTGACGAACTCGAGAATTTCCTATTGCATCTGAAAGCAGAAACTCGCCCGATTACAACGGTATGTGTATTTTTCCTCTAGGCCTTTGTAGTTATTGGTTTCGAGTATCAGACTTGCGAAAATTTTGATGGCCTCTCAACCATTCCTTAACTTCAAACTCCCATATCTCGCGAACGGATTGACGAACTCGAGAATTTCCTATTGCATCTGAAAGCAGAAACTCGCCCGATTACAACGGTGTGTGTACTTTTCCCATAGGCCGTTCCAGTTGTTGGTTTCGAGTATCAGACCAGCGAAAATTTTGATGGTTTCTCAAGCATTCCTTAACTTCAAACTTCCATATCTCGCGATCGGATTGACGAACTCGAGAATTTCCTATTGCATCTGAAAGCAGAAACTCGCCCGATTACAACGGTATGTGTATTTTTGCCCTAGGCCATAGTAGTTATTGGATTCGTGTATCAGACTTGCGAAAATTTTGATGATTTCTCAACCATTCCTTAACTTCAAACTCCCATATCTCGCGAACGGATTCACGAACGCGAGAAATTCCTGTTGCATCTGAAAGCATAAACTCGCCCGATTACAAAGATATGTGTATTTTTCGCCTAGGCCATTGTAGTTATTGGTTTCGGGTATCAGACTTGCGAAAATTTTGATGGTTTCTGAACCGTTCCTTAACTTCGAACTCCCATTTCTCGCGAACGGTTTGACGAACTCGAGAAATTCCTGTTGCATCTGAAAGCAGAAACTGGCCCGATTACAACGGTATGTGTATTTTTGCCCTAGGCCATAGTAGTTATTGGATTCGTGTATCAGACTTGCGAAAATTTTGATGATTTCTCAACCATTCCTTAACTTCAAACTCACATATCTCGCGAACGGATTGACGAACTCGAGAAATTCCTGTTGCATCTGAAAGTAGAAACTCGCCCGATTACAAAGATATGTGTATTTTTCCCCTAGGCCATTGTAGTTATTGGTTTCGAGTATCAGACCAGCGAAAATTTTGATGGTTCCTCAACCATTCCTTAACTTCAAACTCCCATATCCCGCGAACGGATTGACGAACTCGAGAAATTCCTGTTGCATGTGAAAGTAGAAAGTCGCCCGATTACAACGGTATGTGTATTTTTCTCCTAGGCCTTTGTAGTTACTGGTTTCGAGTATCAGACCTGCCAAAATTTTGATGGTTTCTCAACCATTCCTTATTTTCTCACTTCCATATCTCGCGAACGGGTTGACGAACTCGAGAATATCCTATTGCATCTGAAAGCAGAAACTCGCCCGATTACAACGGTGTGTGTACTTTTCCTCTAGGCCATTCCAGTTGTTGGTTTCGAGTATCAGACCAGCGAAAATTTTGATGGTTTCTCAAGCATTCCTTAACTTCAAACTTCCATATCTCGCGAACGGATTGACGAACTCGAGAATTTCCTATTGCATCTGAAAGCAGAAACTCGCCCGATTACAACGGTATGTGTATTTTTCCTCTAGGCCTTTGTAGTTATTGGTTTCGAGTATCAGACTTGCGAAAATTTTGATGGTCTCTCAACCATTCCTTAACTTCAAACTCCCATATCTCGCGAACGGATTGACGAACTCGAGAATTTCCTATTGCATCTGAAAGCAGAAACTCGCCCGATTACAACGGTGTGTGTACTTTTCCCCTGGGCCATTCCAGTTATTGGTTTCGAGTATCAGACCAGCGAAAATTTTTATGGTTTCTCAACCATTCCTTAACTTCAAACTTCCATATCTCGCGAACGGATTGACGAACTCGAGAATTTCCTATTGCATCTGAAAGCAGAAACTCGCCCGATTACAACGGTGTGTGTACTTTTCCCATAGGCCATTCCAGTTGTCGGTTTCGAGTATCAGACCAGCGAAAATTTTGATGGTTTCGCAAGCATTCCTTAACTTCAAACTCTCATTTCTCGCGAACGGATTGACGAACTCGAGAAATTCCTGTTGGATCTGAAAGTAGAAACTCGCCTGATTACAATGGTATGTGTACTTTTCCCCTAGGCCATTCCAGTTATTGGTTTCGAGTATCAGACCAGCGAAAATTTTGATGGTTCCTCAACCATTCCTTAACTTCAAACTCCCATATCCCGCGAACGGATTGACGAGCTCGAGAAATTCCTGTTGCATGTGAAAGTAGAAAGTCGCCCGATTACAACGGTATGTGTATTTTTCGCCTAGGCCATTGTAGTTATTGGTTTCGGGTATCAGACTTGCGAAAATTTTGATGGTTTCTCAACCGTTCTTTAACTTCGAACTCCCATATCTCGCGATCGGATTGACGAACTCGAGAATTTCCTATTGCATCTGAAAGCAGAAACTCGCCCGATTACAACGGTATGTGTATTGTTGCCCTAGGCCATAGTAGTTATTGGATTCGTGTATCAGACCAGCGAAAATTTTGATGGTTCCTCAACCATTCCTTAACTTCAAACTTCCATATCTCGCGATCGGATTGACGAACTCGAGAATTTCCTATTGCATCTGAAAGCAGAAACTCGCCCGATTACAATGGTGTGTGTACTTTTCCCCTAGGCCATTCCAGTTATTGGTTTCGAGTATCAGACCAGCGAAAATTTTTATGGTTTCTCAACCATTCCTTAACTTCAAACTCCCATATCTCGCGAACGGATTGACGAACGCGAGAAATTCCTGTCGCATCTGAAAGTAGAAACTCGCCCGATTACAAAGATATGTGTATTTTTCGCCTAGGCAATTGTAGTTACTGGTTTCGGGTATCAGACTTGCGAAAATTTTGATGGTTTCTCAACCGTTCCTTAACTTCGAACTCCCATTTCTCGCGAACGGATTGACGAACTCGAGAAATTCCTGTTGCATCTGAAAGCAGAAACTCGCCCGATTACAACGGTACGTGTATTTTTGCCCTAGGCCATAGTAGTTATTGGATTCGTGTATCAGACTTGCGAAAATTTTGATGATTTCTCAACCATTCCTTAACTTCAAACTCCCATATCTCGCGAACGGATTGACGAACTCGAGAAATTCCTGTTGCATCTGAAAGTAGAAACTCGCCCGATTACAAAGATATGTGTATTTTTCCCCTAGGCCATTGTAGTTATTGGTTTCGGGTATCAGACATGCGAAAATTTTGATGGTTTCTCAACCATTCCTTAACTTCAAACTCTCATTTCTCGCGAACGGATTGACGAACTCGAGAAATTCCTGTTGGATCTGAAAGTAGAAACTCGCCTGATTACAATGGTATGTGTACTTTTCCCCTAGGCCATTCCAGTTATTGGTTTCGAGTATCAGACCAGCGAAAATTTTGATGGTTCCTCAACCATTCCTTAACTTCAAACTCCCATATCGCGAGAACGGATTGACGAACTCGAGAAATTCCTGTTGCATGTGAAAGTAGAAAGTCGCCCGACTACAACGGTATGTGTATTTTTCTCCTAGGCCTTTGTAGTTATTGGTTTCGAGTATCAGACTTGCGAAAATTTTGATGGTTTCTCAACCATTCCTTATATTCTCACTTCCATATCTCGCGAACGGGTTGACGAACTCGAGAATATCCTATTGCATCTGAAAGCAGAAACTCGCCCGATTACAACGGTGTGTGTACTTTTCCTCTAGGCCATTCCAGTTATTGGTTTCGAGTATCAGACCAGCGAAAATTTTTATGGTTTCTCAAGCATTCCTTAACTTCAAACTTCCATATCTCGCGAACGGATTGACGAACTCGAGAAATTCCTGTTGCATCTGAAAGTATATACTCGCCCGATTACAAAGATATGTGTATTTTTCGCCTAGGCCATTGTATTTATTGGTTTCGGGTATCAGACTTGCGAAAATTTTGATGGTTTCTCAACCATTCCTTAACTTCAAACTCCCATATCTCGCGAACGGATTGACGCACTCGAGAATTTCCTATTGCATCTGAAAGCAGAAACTCGCCCGATTACAACGGTACGTGTATTTTTGCCCTAGGCCATAGTAGTTATTGGATTCGTGTATCAGACTTGCGAAAATTTTGATGGTTTCTCAACCATTCCTTAACTTCAAACTCCCATATCTCGCGAACGGATTGACGAACTCGAGAATTTCCTATTGCATCTGAAAGCAGAAACCCGCCCGATTACAACGGTGTGTGTACTTTTCCCATAGGCCATTCCAGTTGTTGGTTTCGAGTATCAGACCAGCGAAAATTTTGATGGTCTCTCAACCATTCCTTAACTTCAAACTCCCATACCTCGCGAACGGATTGACGAACTCGAGAATTTCCTATTGCATCTGAAAGCAGAAACTCGCCCGATTACAACGGTGTGTGTACTTTTCCCCTAGGCCATTCCAGTTATTGGTTTCGAGTATCAGACCTGCGAAAATTTTGATAGTTCCTCAACCATTCCTTAACTTCAAACTCCCATATCCCGCGAACGGATTGACGAGCTCGAGAAATTCCTGTTGCATGTGAAAGTAGAAAGTCGCCCGATTACAACGGTATGTGTATTTTTCGCCTAGGCCATTGTAGTTATTGGTTTCGGGTATCAGACTTGCGGAAATTTTGATGGTTTCTCAACCGTTCCTTAACTTCGAACCCCCATTTCTCGCGAACGGATTGACGAACTCGAGAAATTCCTGTTGCATCTGAAAGCAGAAACTCACCCGATTACAACGGTACGTGTATTTTTGCCCTAGGCCATAGTAGTTATTGGATTCGTGTATCAGACTTGCGAAAATTTTGATGATTTCTCAACCATTCCTTAACTTCAAACTCCCATATCTCGCGAACGGATTGACGAACTCGAGAAATTCCTGTTGCATCTGAAAGTAGAAAGTCGCCCGATTACAAAGATATGTGTATTTTTCCCCTAGGCCATTGTAGTTATTGGTTTCGGGTATCAGACATGCGAAAATTTTGATGGTTTCTCAACCATTCCCTAACTTCAAACTCTCATTTCTCGCGAACGGATTGACGAACTCGAGAAATTCCTGTTGGATCTGAAAGTAGAAACTCGCCTGATTACAATGGTATGTGTACTTTTCCCCTAGGCCATTCCAGTTATTGGTTTCGAGTATCAGACCAGCGAAAATTTTGATGGTTCCTCAACCATTCCTTAACTTCAAACTCCCATATCGCGCGAACGGATTGACGAACTCGAGAAATTCCTGTTGCATGTGAAAGTAGAAAGTCGCCCGACTACAACGGTATGTGTATTTTTCTCCTAGGCCTTTGTAGTTATTGGTTACGAGTATCACACTTGCGAAAATTTTGATGGTTTCTCAACCATTCCTTATTTTCTCACTTCCATATCTCGCGAACGGGTTGACGAACTCGAGAATATCCGATTGCATCTGAAAGCAGAAACTCGCCCGATTACAACGGTGTGTGTACTTTTCCTCTAGGCCATTCCAGTTATTGGTTTCGAGTATCAGACCAGCGAATATTTTGATGGTTTCTCAAGCATTCCTTAACTTCAAACTTCCATATCTCGCGAACGGATTGACGAACTCGAGAAATTCCTGTTGCATCTGAAAGTATATACTCGCCCGATTACAAAGATATGTGTATTTTTCGCCTAGGCCATTGTAGTTATTGGTTTCGGGTATCAGACTTGCGAAAATTTTGATGGTTTCTCAACCATTCCTTAACTTCAAACTCCCATATCTCGCGAACGGATTGACGAACTCGAGAATTTCCTATTGCATCTGAAAGCAGAAACTCGCCCGATTACAACGGTACGTGTATTTTTGCCCTAGGCCATAGTAGTTATTGGATTCGTGTATCAGACTTGCGAAAATTTTGATGGTATCTCAACCATTCCTTAACTTCAAGCTCCCATATCTCGCGAACGGATTGACGAACTCGAGAATTTCCTATTGCATCTGAAAGCAGAAACTCGCCCGATTACAACGGTACGTGTATTTTTGCCCTAGGCCATAGTAGTTATTGGATTCGAGTATCAGACTTGCGAAAATTTGGATGATTTCTCAACCATTCCTTAACTTCAAACTCCCATATCTCGCGAACGCATTGACGAACTCGAGAAATTCCTGTTGCATGTGAAAGTAGAATCTCGCCCGATTACAATGGTATGTGTATTTTTCCACTAGGCATTTGTAGTTATTGGTTTCGAGTATCACACTTGCGAAAATTTTGATGGTTTCTCAACCATTCCTTAACTTCAAACTCCCATATCTCGCGAACGGATTGACGAAGTCGAGAAATTCCTGTTGTATCTGAAAGTAGAAACTCGCCCGATTACAATGGTGTGTGTACTTTTCCCCTAGGCCATTCCAGTTATTGGTCTCGAGTATCAGACTTGCGAAAATTTGGATGGTATCTCAACCATTCCTTATTTTCACACTTCCATCTCTCGCGAACGGATTGTCGAACTCGAGAAATTCCTGTTGCATGTGAAAGTAGAATCTCGCCCGATTACAATGGTATGTGTATTTTTCCACTAGGCATTTGTAGTTATTGGTTTCGAGTATCAGACTTGCGAAAATTTTGATGGTTTCTCAACCATTCCTTAACTTCAAACTCCCATATCTCGCGAACGGAATTACGAACTCGAGAAATTCCTGTTGCATCTGAAAGTGGAAACTCGCCCGATTACAAAAGTATGTGCATTTTTCCCCTAGGCCTTTGTAGTTATTGGTTTCGAGTATCAGACTTTCGAAAATTTTGATGGTTTCTGAAGCATTCCTTAAGTTCAAACTCCCATATCTCGCGAACCGATTGACGATCTCGAGAAATTCCTGTTGCATCTGAAAGTAGAAGCTCGCCCGATTACAAAGGTATGTGTATTTTTCCCCTAGGCCGTTGTAGTTATTGGTTTCGAGTATCAGACTTGCGAAAATTTTGATGGTTTCTCAACCATTCCTTATTTTCTCACTTCCATATCTCGCGAACGGGTTGACGAACTCGAGAATATCCGATTGCATCTGAAAGCAGAAACTCGCCCGATTACAACGGTGTGTGTACTTTTCCTCTATGCCATTCCAGTTGATGGTTTCGAGTATCAGACCAGCGAAAATTTTGATGGTTCCTCAACCATTCCTTAACTTCAAACTCCCATATCGCGCGAACGGATTGACGAACTCGAGAAATTCCTGTTGCATGTGATAGTAGAAAGTCGCCCGACTACAACGGTATGTGTATTTTTCTCCTAGGCCTTTGTAGTTATTGGTTACGAGTATCAGACTTGCGAAAATTTTGATGGTTTCTCAACCATTCCTTATTTTCTCACTTCCATATCTCGCGAACGGGTTGACGAACTCGAGAATATCCGATTGCATCTGAAAGCAGAAACTCGCCCGATTACAACGGTGTGTGTACTTTTCCTCTAGGCCATTCCAGTTGATGGTTTCGAGTATCAGACCAGCGAAAATTTTGATGGTTTCTCAAGCATTCCTTAACTTCAAACTTCCATATCTCGCGAACGGATTTACGAACTCGAGAAATTCCTGTTGCATCTGAAAGCAGAAACTCGCCCGATTACAACGGTATGTGTATTTTTGCCCTAGGCCATAGTAATTATTGGATTCGAGTATCAGACTTGCGAAAATTTTGATGGTTTCTCAACCATTCCTTAACTTCAAACTCCCATTTCTCGCGAACGCATTGACGAACTCGAGAAATTCTTGTTGCATCTGAAAGTTGAAGCTCGCCCGATTACAAAGGTATGTGTACTTTTCCCCTTGGCCATTCCAGTTATTGGTTTCGAGTATCAGACAAGCGAAAATTTTGATGGTTTCTCAACCATTCCTTAACTTCATACTCCCATATCTCGCGAACGGATTGACGAACTCGAGAAATTCCTGTTGCATCTGAAAGTAGAAACTCGCCCGATTCCAACGGTATGTGTATTTTTCCCCTAGGCCATTGTAGTTATTGGTTTCGAGTATCAGACTTGCGAAAATTTTGATGGTTTCTCAACAATTCCTTAACTTCAAACTCCCGTTCCTCGCGAACGCGTTGACGAACTCGAGAAATTCCTGTTGCATCTGACAGTAGAAACTCGCCCGATTACAATGGTATGTGTACTTTTCCCCTAGGCCATTCCACTTATTGGTTTCTAGCATCAGAATTGCGAAAATTTTCATGGCTTCTCAACCATTCCTTAACTTCAAACTCCCATATCTCGCGAACGGATTGACGAACTCGAGAAATTCCTGTTGCATCTGAAAGCAGAAACTCGCCCGATTTCAACGGTATGTGAATTTTTGCCCTCGGCCATAGTTGTTATTGGTTTCGAGTATCAGACTTGCGAAAATTTTGATGGTTTCTCAACCATTCCTTAACTTCAAACTCCCATATCTCGCGAACGGATTGACGAACTCGAGAAACTCCTGTTGCATCTGAAATTAGAAACTCGCACGAATACAAAGATATGTGCGTTTTTCCCCTAGGCCTTTGTAGTTATTGGTTTCGAGTATCAGACTTGCGAAAATTTTGAGGGTTTCCCAACCATTCCTTAACTTCAAACTCCCATATCTCGCGAACGGATTGACGAACTCGAGAAATTCCTGTTGCATCTGAAAATGGAGACCCGCCCGGTTAGAATTGTGTGTGTACTTTTCCCCTAGGCCATTCCAGTTATTCGTTTCTAGCATCAGAATTGCGATAATTTCTATGGTTTCTGAACCATTCCTTAACTTCAAACTCCCATATCTCGCGAACGGAATGACGAACTCGAGAAATTCCTGTTGCATCTGAAAGCAGAAACTCGCCCGATTTCAACGGTATGTGCATTTTTGCCCTAGGCCATAGTAGTTATTGGTTTCGAGTATCAGACTTGCGAAAATTTTGATGGTTTCTCAACCATTCCTTAATTTCAAACTCCCGTATCTCACGAACGGATTGACCAAATCGAGAAATTCCTGTTGCATCTGAAAGCAGAAAATCGCCCGATTACAATGGTGTGTGTACTTTTCCCCTAGGTCATTGCAGTTATTGGTTTCGAGTATCAGACCAGCGAAAATTTTGATGGTTTCTCAAGCATTCCTTAACTTCAAACTCCCATATCTCGCGAACGGATTTACGGAATCGAGAAATTCCTGTTGCATCTGAAAGTTGAAACTCGCCCGATTACAAAGGTATGTGTATTTTTCCCCTAGGCCATTGTAGTTATTGGTTTCGAGTATCAGACTTGCGAAAATTTTGATGGTTCCTCAACCATTCCTTAACTTCAAACTCCCATATCTCGCGAACGGATTGACGAACTCGAGCAATTCTTGTTGCATTTGAAAGTAGAAACTCGCCCGATTACAATGGTGTGTGTACTTTTCCCCTAGGCCATTCCAGTTATTGGTTTCGAGTATCAGACTTGCGAAAATTTTGATGGTTTCTCAACCATTCCTTAACTTCAAACTCCCATATCTCGCGAACGGAATTACGAACTCGAGAAATTCCTGTTGCATCTGAAAGTGGAAACTCGCCCGATTACAAAAGTATGTGCATTTTTCCCCTAGGCCTTTGTAGTTATTGGTTTCGAGTATCAGACTTTCGAAAATTTTGATGGTTTCTGAAGCATTCCTTAAGTTCAAACTCCCATATCTCGCGAACCGATTGACGATCTCGAGAAATTCCTGTTGCATCTGAAAGTAGAAGCTCGCCCGATTACAAAGGTATGTGTATTTTTCCCCTAGGCCGTTGTAGTTATTGGTTTCGAGTATCAGACTTGCGAAAATTTTGATGGTTTCTCAACCATTCCTTATTTTCTCACTTCCATATCTCGCGAACGGGTTGACGAACTCGAGAATATCCGATTGCATCTGAAAGCAGAAACTCGCCCGATTACAACGGTGTGTGTACTTTTCCTCTAGGCCATTCCAGTTGATGGTTTCGAGTATCAGACCAGCGAAAATTTTGATGGTTCCTCAACCATTCCTTAACTTCAAACTCCCATATCGCGCGAACGGATTGACGAACTCGAGAAATTCCTGTTGCATGTGAAAGTAGAAAGTCGCCCGACTACAACGGTATGTGTATTTTTCTCCTAGGCCTTTGTAGTTATTGGTTACGAGTATCAGACTTGCGAAAATTTTGATGGTTTCTCAACCATTCCTTATTTTCTCACTTCCATATCTCGCGAACGGGTTGACGAACTCGAGAATATCCGATTGCATCTGAAAGCAGAAACTCGCCCGATTACAACGGTGTGTGTACTTTTCCTCTAGGCCATTCCAGTTGATGGTTTCGAGTATCAGACCAGCGAAAATTTTGATGGTTTCTCAAGCATTCCTTAACTTCAAACTTCCATATCTCGCGAACGGATTGACGAACTCGAGAAATTCCTGTTGCATCTGAAAGCAGAAACTCGCCCGATTACAACGGTATGTGTATTTTTGCCCTAGGCCATAGTAATTATTGGATTCGAGTATCAGACTTGCGAAAATTTTGATGGTTTCTCAACCATTCCTTAACTTCAAACTCCCATATCTCGCGAACGGATTGACGAACTCGAGAAATCCCTGTTGCATCTGAAAGTGGAAACTCGCCCGTTTACAAAGGTATGTGTATTTTCCCCCTAGGCCATTGTAGTTATTGGTTTCGAGTATCAGACTTGCGAAAATTTTGATGGTTTCTCAACCATTCCTTAACTTCAAACTCCCATATCTCGCGAACGGATTGACGAACTCGAGAAATTCCTGTTGCATCTGAAAGTAGAAACTCGCCCGATTACAACGGTATGTGTATTTTTCCCCTAGGCCATTGTAGTTATTGGTTTCGAGTATCAGACTTGCGAAAATTTTGATGGTTTCTCAACCATTCCTTAACTTCAATCTCCCGTTTCTCGCGAACGCATTGACGAACTCGAGAAAATCCTGTTGCATCTGAAAGGAGAAACTCGCCCGATTACAATGGTATGTGTACTTTTCCCCTAGGCCATTCCACTTATTGGTTTCAAGTATCAGACTTGCGAAAATTTTGATGGTTTCTCAACCATTCTTTCACTTCACACTTCCATATCTCGCGAACGGATTGACGAACTCAAGAAATTCCTGTTGCATCTGAAAGTAGAAACTCGCCCGATTACAATAGTGTGTGTACTTTTCCCCTAGGCCATTCCAGTTATTGGTTTCGAGTATCAGACAAGCGAAAATTTTGATGGTTTCTCAACCATTCCTTAACTTCAAACTCCCATATCTCGCGAACAGATTGACGAACGCGAGAAATTCCTGTTGCATGTGAAAGTAGAATCTCGCCCGATTACAACGGTATGTGTATTTTTCCCCTAGGCATTTGTAGTTATTGGTTTCGAGTATCAGACTTGCGAAAATTTTGATGGTTTCTCAACCATTCCTTAACTTCAAACTCCCATATCTCGCGAACGGATTGACGAACTCGAGAAATTCCTGTTGCATCTGAAAGTAGAAATTCGCCCGATTATAACGGTATGTGTATTTTTGCCCTTGGCCATAGTTGTTATTGGATTCGAGTATCAGACTTGCGAAAATTTTGATGGTTTCTCAACCATTCCTTAACTTCAAACTCCCATATCTCGCGAACGGATTGACGAACGCGAGAAATTCCTGTTGCATGTGAAAGTAGAATTTCGCCCGATTACAACGGTATGTGTATTTTTACCCTAGGGATTTGTAGTTATTTGTTTCGAGTATCAGACTTGCGAAAATTTTGATGGTTTCTCAACCATTCCTTAACTTCAAACTCCCATATCTCGCGAACGGATTGACGAACTCGAGAAATTCCTGTTGCATCTGAATGTAGAAACTCGCGCGATTACAAAGGTATGTGTAATTTCCCCCTAGGCCATTGTAGTTATTGGTTTCGAGTATCAGACTTGCGAAAATTTTGATAGTTTCTCAACCATTCCTTAACTTCAAACTCCCATATCTCGCGAACACATTGACGAACTCGAGAAATTCCGGTTGTATCTGAAAGTAGAAACTCGCCCGATTACAATGGTGTGTGTACTTTTCCCCTAGGCCATTCCAGTTATTGGTTTCGAGTATCAGACTTGCGAAAATTTTTATGGTTTCTCAACCATTCCTTAACTTCACACTTCCACATCTCGCGAACAGATTGACGAACTCGAGAATTTCCTATTGCATCTGAAAGCAGAAACACGCCCGATTACAACGGTACGTGTATTTTTGACCTAGGCCATTCCAGTTATTGGTTTCGAGTATCAGACCAGCGAAAATTTTGAGGGTTTCCCAACCATTCCTTAACTTCAAACTCCCATATCTCGCGAACGGATTGACGAACTCGAGAAATTCCTGTTGCATCTGAAAGTAGAAACTCGCCCGATTACAAAGGTATGTGTATTTTTCCCCTAGGCCATTGTAGTTATTGGTTTCGAGTATCAGACTTGAGAAAATTTTGATGGTTTCTCAACCATTCCTTAACTTCAAACTCCCGTTTCTCGCGAACGCATTGACGAACTCGAGAAATTCCTGTTGCATCCGAAAGTAGAAACTCGCCCGATTACAATGGTATGTGTACTTTTCCCCTAGGCCATTCCAGTTATTCGTTTCTAGCGTCAGAATTGCGAAAATTTTGGTGGTTTCTGAACCATTCCTTAACATCAAACTCCCATATCTCGCGAACGGAATGACGAACTTGAGAAATTCCTGTTGCATCTGAAAGTAGAAACTCGCCCGATTACAAAGGTATGTGTATTTTCCCCCTAGGCCATTGTAGTTATTGGTTTCGAGTATCAGACTTGCGAAAATTTTGATAGTTTCTCAACCATTCCTTAACTTCAAACTCCCATATCTCGCGAACGGATTGACGAACGCGAGAAATTCCTGTTGCATGTGAAAGTGGAATCTCGCCCGATTACAACGGTATGTGTATTTTTCCCCTAGGCATTTGTAGTTATTGGTTTCGAGTATCAGACTTGCGAAAATTTTGATGGTTTCTCATCCATTCCTTAACTTCAAACTCCCATATCTCGCGAACGGATTGACGAACTCGATAAATTCCTCTTGCATCTGAAAATAGAGACTCGCCCGGGTAGAATGGTGTGTGTACTTTACCCCTAGGCCATTCCAGTTATTCGTTTCTAGCATCAGAATTGCGAAAATTTTGATGGTCTCTCAACCATTCCTTAACTTCAAACTTCCATATCTCGCGATCGGATTGACGAACTCGAGAATTTCCTATTGCATCTGAAAGCAGAAACTCGCCCGATTACAATGGTATGTGTACTTTTCCCCTAGGCCATTCCAGTTATTGGTTTCGAGTATCAGACCTGCGAAAATTTTGATAGTTCCTCAACCATTCCTTAACTTCAAACTCCCATATCCCGCGAACGGATTGACGAGCTCGAGAAATTCCTGTTGCATGTGAAAGTAGAAAGTCGCCCGATTACCATGGTGTGTGTACTTTTCCCCTGGGCCATTCCAGTTATTGGTTTCGAGTATCAGACCAGCGAAAATTTTTATGGTTTCTCAACCATACCTTAACTTCAAACTTCCATATCTCGCGAACGGATTGACGAACTCGAGAATTTCCTATTGCATCCGAAAGCAGAAACTCGCCTGATTACAACGGTATGTGTATTTTGCCTCTAGGCCTTTGTAGTTATTTGTTTCGAGTATCAGACTTGCGAAAATTTTGATGGTTTCTCAACCATTCCTTAATTTCAAACTCCCGTATCTCACGAACGGATTGACCAAATCGAGAAATTCCTGTTGCATCTGAAAGCAGAAAATCGCCCGATTACAATGGTGTGTGTACTTTTCCCCTAGGTCATTGCAGTTATTGGTTTCGAGTATCAGACCAGCGAAAATTTTGATGGTTTCTCAAGCATTCCTTAACTTCAAACTCCCATATCTCGCGAACGGATTTACGGAATCGAGAAATTCCTGTTGCATCTGAAAGTTGAAACTCGCCCGATTACAAAGGTATGTGTATTTTTCCCCTAGGCCATTGTAGTTATTGGTTTCGAGTATCAGACTTGCGAAAATTTTGATGGTTCCTCAACCATTCCTTAACTTCAAACTCCCATATCTCGCGAACGGATTGACGAACTCGAGCAATTCTTGTTGCATTTGAAAGTAGAAACTCGCCCGATTACAATGGTGTGTGTACTTTTCCCCTAGGCCATTCCAGTTATTGGTTTCGAGTATCAGACTTGCGAAAATTTTGATGGTTTCTCAACCATTCCTTAACTTCAAACTCCCATATCTCGCGAACGGAATTACGAACTCGAGAAATTCCTGTTGCATCTGAAAGTGGAAACTCGCCCGATTACAAAAGTATGTGCATTTTTCCCCTAGGCCTTTGTAGTTATTGGTTTCGAGTATCAGACTTTCGAAAATTTTGATGGTTTCTGAAGCATTCCTTAAGTTCAAACTCCCATATCTCGCGAACCGATTGACGATCTCGAGAAATTCCTGTTGCATCTGAAAGTAGAAGCTCGCCCGATTACAAAGGTATGTGTATTTTTCCCCTAGGCCGTTGTAGTTATTGGTTTCGAGTATCAGACTTGCGAAAATTTTGATGGTTTCTCAACCATTCCTTATTTTCTCACTTCCATATCTCGCGAACGGGTTGACGAACTCGAGAATATCCGATTGCATCTGAAAGCAGAAACTCGCCCGATTACAACGGTGTGTGTACTTTTCCTCTAGGCCATTCCAGTTGATGGTTTCGAGTATCAGACCAGCGAAAATTTTGATGGTTCCTCAACCATTCCTTAACTTCAAACTCCCATATCGCGCGAACGGATTGACGAACTCGAGAAATTCCTGTTGCATGTGAAAGTAGAAAGTCGCCCGACTACAACGGTATGTGTATTTTTCTCCTAGGCCTTTGTAGTTATTGGTTACGAGTATCAGACTTGCGAAAATTTTGATGGTTTCTCAACCATTCCTTATTTTCTCACTTCCATATCTCGCGAACGGGTTGACGAACTCGAGAATATCCGATTGCATCTGAAAGCAGAAACTCGCCCGATTACAACGGTGTGTGTACTTTTCCTCTAGGCCATTCCAGTTGATGGTTTCGAGTATCAGACCAGCGAAAATTTTGATGGTTTCTCAAGCATTCCTTAACTTCAAACTTCCATATCTCGCGAACGGATTGACGAACTCGAGAAATTCCTGTTGCATCTGAAAGCAGAAACTCGCCCGATTACAACGGTATGTGTATTTTTGCCCTAGGCCATAGTAATTATTGGATTCGAGTATCAGACTTGCGAAAATTTTGATGGTTTCTCAACCATTCCTTAACTTCAAACTCCCATAACTCGCGAACGGATTGACGAACTCGAGAAATCCCTGTTGCATCTGAAAGTGGAAACTCGCCCGTTTACAAAGGTATGTGTATTTTCCCCCTAGGCCATTGTAGTTATTGGTTTCGAGTATCAGACTTGCGAAAATTTTGATGGTTTCTCAACCATTCCTTAACTTCAAACTCCCATATCTCGCGAACGGATTGACGAACTCGAGAAATTCCTGTTGCATCTGAAAGTAGAAACTCGCCCGATTACAACGGTATGTGTATTTTTCCCCTAGGCCATTGTAGTTATTGGTTTCGAGTATCAGACTTGCGAAAATTTTGATGGTTTCTCAACCATTCCTTAACTTCAATCTCCCGTTTCTCGCGAACGCATTGACGAACTCGAGAAAATCCTGTTGCATCTGAAAGGAGAAACTCGCCCGATTACAATGGTATGTGTACTTTTCCCCTAGGCCATTCCACTTATTGGTTTCAAGTATCAGACTTGCGAAAATTTTGATGGTTTCTCAACCATTCTTTCACTTCACACTTCCATATCTCGCGAACGGATTGACGAACTCAAGAAATTCCTGTTGCATCTGAAAGTAGAAACTCGCCCGATTACAATAGTGTGTGTACTTTTCCCCTAGGCCATTCCAGTTATTGGTTTCGAGTATCAGACAAGCGAAAATTTTGATGGTTTCTCAACCATTCCTTAACTTCAAACTCCCATATCTCGCGAACAGATTGACGAACGCGAGAAATTCCTGTTGCATGTGAAAGTAGAATCTCGCCCGATTACAACGGTATGTGTATTTTTCCCCTAGGCATTTGTAGTTATTGGTTTCGAGTATCAGACTTGCGAAAATTTTGATGGTTTCTCAACCATTCCTTAACTTCAAACTCCCATATCTCGCGAACGGATTGACGAACTCGAGAAATTCCTGTTGCATCTGAAAGTAGAAATTCGCCCGATTATAACGGTATGTGTATTTTTGCCCTTGGCCATAGTTGTTATTGGATTCGAGTATCAGACTTGCGAAAATTTTGATGGTTTCTCAACCATTCCTTAACTTCAAACTCCCATATCTCGCGAACGGATTGACGAACGCGAGAAATTCCTGTTGCATGTGAAAGTAGAATTTCGCCCGATTACAACGGTATGTGTATTTTTACCCTAGGGATTTGTAGTTATTTGTTTCGAGTATCAGACTTGCGAAAATTTTGATGGTTTCTCAACCATTCCTTAACTTCAAACTCCCATATCTCGCGAACGGATTGACGAACTCGAGAAATTCCTGTTGCATCTGAATGTAGAAACTCGCGCGATTACAAAGGTATGTGTAATTTCCCCCTAGGCCATTGTAGTTATTGGTTTCGAGTATCAGACTTGCGAAAATTTTGATAGTTTCTCAACCATTCCTTAACTTCAAACTCCCATATCTCGCGAACACATTGACGAACTCGAGAAATTCCGGTTGTATCTGAAAGTAGAAACTCGCCCGATTACAATGGTGTGTGTACTTTTCCCCTAGGCCATTCCAGTTATTGGTTTCGAGTATCAGACTTGCGAAAATTTTTATGGTTTCTCAACCATTCCTTAACTTCACACTTCCACATCTCGCGAACAGATTGACGAACTCGAGAATTTCCTATTGCATCTGAAAGCAGAAACACGCCCGATTACAACGGTACGTGTATTTTTGACCTAGGCCATTCCAGTTATTGGTTTCGAGTATCAGACCAGCGAAAATTTTGAGGGTTTCCCAACCATTCCTTAACTTCAAACTCCCATATCTCGCGAACGGATTGACGAACTCGAGAAATTCCTGTTGCATCTGAAAGTAGAAACTCGCCCGATTACAAAGGTATGTGTATTTTTCCCCTAGGCCATTGTAGTTATTGGTTTCGAGTATCAGACTTGAGAAAATTTTGATGGTTTCTCAACCATTCCTTAACTTCAAACTCCCGTTTCTCGCGAACGCATTGACGAACTCGAGAAATTCCTGTTGCATCCGAAAGTAGAAACTCGCCCGATTACAATGGTATGTGTACTTTTCCCCTAGGCCATTCCAGTTATTCGTTTCTAGCGTCAGAATTGCGAAAATTTTGGTGGTTTCTGAACCATTCCTTAACATCAAACTCCCATATCTCGCGAACGGAATGACGAACTTGAGAAATTCCTGTTGCATCTGAAAGTAGAAACTCGCCCGATTACAAAGGTATGTGTATTTTCCCCCTAGGCCATTGTAGTTATTGGTTTCGAGTATCAGACTTGCGAAAATTTTGATAGTTTCTCAACCATTCCTTAACTTCAAACTCCCATATCTCGCGAACGGATTGACGAACGCGAGAAATTCCTGTTGCATGTGAAAGTGGAATCTCGCCCGATTACAACGGTATGTGTATTTTTCCCCTAGGCATTTGTAGTTATTGGTTTCGAGTATCAGACTTGCGAAAATTTTGATGGTTTCTCATCCATTCCTTAACTTCAAACTCCCATATCTCGCGAACGGATTGACGAACTCGATAAATTCCTCTTGCATCTGAAAATAGAGACTCGCCCGGGTAGAATGGTGTGTGTACTTTACCCCTAGGCCATTCCAGTTATTCGTTTCTAGCATCAGAATTGCGAAAATTTTGATGGTCTCTCAACCATTCCTTAACTTCAAACTTCCATATCTCGCGATCGGATTGACGAACTCGAGAATTTCCTATTGCATCTGAAAGCAGAAACTCGCCCGATTACAATGGTATGTGTACTTTTCCCCTAGGCCATTCCAGTTATTGGTTTCGAGTATCAGACCTGCGAAAATTTTGATAGTTCCTCAACCATTCCTTAACTTCAAACTCCCATATCCCGCGAACGGATTGACGAGCTCGAGAAATTCCTGTTGCATGTGAAAGTAGAAAGTCGCCCGATTACCATGGTGTGTGTACTTTTCCCCTAGGCCATTCCAGTTATTCGTTTCTAGCGTCAGAATTGCGAAAATTTTGGTGGTTTCTGAACCATTCCTTAACATCAAACTCCCATATCTCGCGAACGGAATGACGAACTTGAGAAATTCCTGTTGCATCTGAAAGTAGAAACTCGCCCGATTACAAAGGTATGTGTATTTTCCCCCTAGGCCATTGTAGTTATTGGTTTCGAGTATCAGACTTGCGAAAATTTTGATAGTTTCTCAACCATTCCTTAACTTCAAACTCCCATATCTCGCGAACGGATTGACGAACGCGAGAAATTCCTGTTGCATGTGAAAGTGGAATCTCGCCCGATTACAACGGTATGTGTATTTTTCCCCTAGGCATTTGTAGTTATTGGTTTCGAGTATCAGACTTGCGAAAATTTTGATGGTTTCTCATCCATTCCTTAACTTCAAACTCCCATATCTCGCGAACGGATTGACGAACTCGATAAATTCCTCTTGCATCTGAAAATAGAGACTCGCCCGGGTAGAATGGTGTGTGTACTTTACCCCTAGGCCATTCCAGTTATTCGTTTCTAGCATCAGAATTGCGAAAATTTTGATGGTCTCTCAACCATTCCTTAACTTCAAACTTCCATATCTCGCGATCGGATTGACGAACTCGAGAATTTCCTATTGCATCTGAAAGCAGAAACTCGCCCGATTACAATGGTATGTGTACTTTTCCCCTAGGCCATTCCAGTTATTGGTTTCGAGTATCAGACCTGCGAAAATTTTGATAGTTCCTCAACCATTCCTTAACTTCAAACTCCCATATCCCGCGAACGGATTGACGAGCTCGAGAAATTCCTGTTGCATGTGAAAGTAGAAAGTCGCCCGATTACCATGGTGTGTGTACTTTTCCCCTGGGCCATTCCAGTTATTGGTTTCGAGTATCAGACCAGCGAAAATTTTTATGGTTTCTCAACCATACCTTAACTTCAAACTTCCATATCTCGCGAACGGATTGACGAACTCGAGAATTTCCTATTGCATCCGAAAGCAGAAACTCGCCTGATTACAACGGTATGTGTATTTTGCCTCTAGGCCTTTGTAGTTATTTGTTTCGAGTATCAGACTTGCGAAAATTTTGATGGTCTCTCAACCATTCCTTAACTTCAAACTCCCATATCTCGCGAACGGATTGACGAACTCGAGAATTTCCTATTGCATCTGAAAGCAGAAACTCGCCCGATTACAACGGTGTGTGTACTTTTCCCATAGGCCATTCCAGTTGTCGGTTTCGAGTATCAGACCAGCGAAAATTTTGATGGTTTCTCAAGCATTCCTTAACTTCAAACTCTCATTTCTCGCGAACGGATTGACGAACTCGAGAAATTCCTGTTGGATCTGAAAGTAGAAACTCGTCTGATTACAATGGTATGTGTACTTTTCCCCTAGGCCATTCCAGTTATTGGTTTCGAGTATCAGACCTGCGAAAATTTTGATAGTTCCTCAACCATTCCTTAACTTCAAACTCCCATATCCCGCGAACGGATTGACGAGCTCGAGAAATTCCTGTTGCATGTGAAAGTAGAAAGTCGCCCGATTACAACGGTATGTGTATTTTTCGCCTAGGCCATTGTAGTTATTGGTTTCGGGTATCAGACTTGCGAAAATTTTGATGGTTTCTCAACCGTTCCTTAACTTCGAACCCCCATTTCTCGCGAACGGATTGACGAACTCGAGAAATTCCTGTTGCATCTGAAAGCAGAAACTCGCCCGATTACAACGGTACGTGTATTTTTGCCCTAGGCCATAGTAGTTATTGGATTCGTGTATCAGACTTGCGAAAATTTTGATGATTTCTCAACCATTCCTTAACTTCAAACTCCCATATCTCGCGAACGGATTGACGAACTCGAGAAATTCCTGTTGCATCTGAAAGTAGAAAGTCGCCCGATTACAAAGATATGTGTATTTTTCCCCTAGGCCATTGTAGTTATTGGTTTCGGGTATCAGACATGCGAAAATTTTGATGGTTTCTCAACCATTCCCTAACTTCAAACTCTCATTTCTCGCGAACGGATTGACGAACTCGAGAAATTCCTGTTGGATCTGAAAGTAGAAACTCGCCTGATTACAATGGTATGTGTACTTTTCCCCTAGGCCATTCCAGTTATTGGTTTCGAGTATCAGACCAGCGAAAATTTTGATGGTTCCTCAACCATTCCTTAACTTCAAACTCCCATATCGCGCGAACGGATTGACGAACTCGAGAAATTCCTGTTGCATGTGAAAGTAGAAAGTCGCCCGACTACAACGGTATGTGTATTTTTCTCCTAGGCCTTTGTAGTTATTGGTTACGAGTATCATACTTGCGAAAATTTTGATGGTTTCTCAACCATTCCTTATTTTCTCACTTCCATATCTCGCGAACGGGTTGACGAACTCGAGAATATCCGATTGCATCTGAAAGCAGAAACTCGCCCGATTACAACGGTGTGTGTACTTTTCCTCTAGGCCATTCCAGTTGATGGTTTCGAGTATCAGACCAGCGAAAATTTTGATGGTTTCTCAAGCATTCCTTATCTTCAAACTTCCATATCTCGCGAACGGATTGACGAACTCGAGAAATTCCTGTTGCATTTGAAAGTGTATACTCGCCCGATTGCAAAGATATGTGTATTTTTCGCCTAGGCCATTGTAGTTATTGGTTTCGGGTATCAGACTTGCGAAAATTTTGATGGTTTCTCAACCATTCCTTATTTTCACACTTCCATCTCTCGCGAACGGATTGACGAACTCGAGAATTTCCTATTGCATCTGAAAGCAGAAACTCGCCCGATTACAACGGTACGTGTATTTTTGCCCTAGGCCATAGTAGTTATTGGATTCGTGTATCAGACTTGCGAAAATTTTGATGGTTTCTCAACCATTCCTTAACTTCAAGCTCCCATATCTCCCGAACGGATTGACGAACTCGAGAATTTCCTATTGCATCTGAAAGCAGAAACTCGCCCGATTACAACGGTACGTGTATTTTTGCCCTAGGCCATAGTAGTTATTGGATTCGAGTATCAGACTTGCGAAAATTTGGATGATTTCTCAACCATTCCTTAACTTCAAACTCCCATATCTCGCGAACGCATTGACGAACTCGAGAAATTCCTGTTGCATGTGAAAGTAGAATCTCGCCCGATTACAATGGTATGTGTATTTTTTCACTAGGCATTTGTAGTTATTGGTTTCGAGTATCAGACTTGCGAAAATTTTGATGGTTTCTCAACCATTCCTTAACTTCAAACTCCCATATCTCGCGAACGGATTGCCGAAGTCGAGAAATTCCTGTTGTATCTGAAAGTAGAAACTCACCCGATTACAATGGTGTGTGTACTTTTCCCCTAGGCCATTCCAGTTATTGGTCTCGTGTATCAGACTTGCGAAAATTTGGATGGTATCTCAACCATTCCTTATTTTCACACTTCCATCTCTCGCGAACGGATTGACGAACTCGAGAATTTCCTATTGCATCTGAAAGCAGAAACTCGCCCGATTACAACGGTATGTGTATTTTTCCTCTAGGCCTTTGTAGTTATTGGTTTCGAGTATCAGACTTGCGAAAATTTTGATGGTCTCTCAACCATTCCTTAACTTCAAACTCCCATATCTCGCGAACGGATTGACGAACTCGAGAATTTCCTATTGCATCTGAAAGCAGAAACTCGCCCGATTACAACGGTGTGTGTACTTTTCCCCTAGGCCATTCCAGTTATTGGTTTTGAGTATCAGACCAGCGAAAATTTTGATGGTTCCTCAACCATTCCTTAACTTCAAACTCCCATATCCCGCGAACGGATTGACGAGCTCGAGAAATTCCTGTTGCATGTGAAAGTAGAAAGTCGCCCGATTACAACGGTATGTGTATTTTTCCCCTAGGCATTTGTAGTTATTGGTTTCGAGTATCAGACTTGCGAAAATTTTGATGGTTTCTCATCCATTCCTTAACTTCAGACTCCCATATCTCGCGAACGGATTGACGAACTCGATAAATTCCTCTTGCATCTGAAAATAGAGACTCGCCCGGGTAGAATGGTGTGTGTACTTTACCCCTAGGCCATTCCAGTTATTCGTTTCTAGCATCAGAATTGCGAAAATTTTGATGGTCTCTCAACCATTCCTTAACTTCAAACTCCCATATCTCGCGAACGGATTGACGAACTCGAGAATTTCCTATTGCATCTGAAAGCAGAAACTCGCCCGATTACAACGGTGTGTGTACTTTTCCCATAGGCCATTCCAGTTGTCGGTTTCGAGTATCAGACCAGCGAAAATTTTGATGGTTTCTCAAGCATTCCTTAACTTCAAACTCTCATTTCTCGCGAACGGATTGACGAACTCGAGAAATTCCTGTTGGATCTGAAAGTAGAAACTCGTCTGATTACAATGGTATGTGTACTTTTCCCCTAGGCCATTCCAGTTATTGGTTTCGAGTATCAGACCTGCGAAAATTTTGATAGTTCCTCAACCATTCCTTAACTTCAAACTCCCATATCCCGCGAACGGATTGACGAGCTCGAGAAATTCCTGTTGCATGTGAAAGTAGAAAGTCGCCCGATTACAACGGTATGTGTATTTTTCGCCTAGGCCATTGTAGTTATTGGTTTCGGGTATCAGACTTGCGAAAATTTTGATGGTTTCTCAACCGTTCCTTAACTTCGAACCCCCATTTCTCGCGAACGGATTGACGAACTCGAGAAATTCCTGTTGCATCTGAAAGCAGAAACTCGCCCGATTACAACGGTACGTGTATTTTTGCCCTAGGCCATAGTAGTTATTGGATTCGTGTATCAGACTTGCGAAAATTTTGATGATTTCTCAACCATTCCTTAACTTCAAACTCCCATATCTCGCGAACGGATTGACGAACTCGAGAAATTCCTGTTGCATCTGAAAGTAGAAAGTCGCCCGATTACAAAGATATGTGTATTTTTCCCCTAGGCCATTGTAGTTATTGGTTTCGGGTATCAGACATGCGAAAATTTTGATGGTTTCTCAACCATTCCCTAACTTCAAACTCTCATTTCTCGCGAACGGATTGACGAACTCGAGAAATTCCTGTTGGATCTGAAAGTAGAAACTCGCCTGATTACAATGGTATGTGTACTTTTCCCCTAGGCCATTCCAGTTATTGGTTTCGAGTATCAGACCAGCGAAAATTTTGATGGTTCCTCAACCATTCCTTAACTTCAAACTCCCATATCGCGCGAACGGATTGACGAACTCGAGAAATTCCTGTTGCATCTGAAAGTAGAAAGTCGCCCGATTACAAAGATATGTGTATTTTTCGCCTAGGCCATTGTAGTTATTGGTTTCGGGTATCAGACTTGCGAAAATTTTGATGGTTTCTCAACCGTTCCTTAACTTCGAACCCCCATTTCTCGCGAACGGATTGACGAACTCGAGAAATTCCTGTTGCATCTGAAAGCAGAAACTCGCCCGATTACAACGGTACGTGTATTTTTGCCCTAGGCCATAGTAGTTATTGGATTCGTGTATCAGACTTGCGAAAATTTTGATGGTTTCTCAACCATTCCTTAACTTCAAGCTCCCATATCTCCCGAACGGATTGACGAACTCGAGAATTTCCTATTGCATCTGAAAGCAGAAACTCGCCCGATTACAACGGTACGTGTATTTTTGCCCTAGGCCATAGTAGTTATTGGATTCGAGTATCAGACTTGCGAAAATTTGGATGATTTCTCAACCATTCCTTAACTTCAAACTCCCATATCTCGCGAACGCATTGACGAACTCGAGAAATTCCTGTTGCATGTGAAAGTAGAATCTCGCCCGATTACAATGGTATGTGTATTTTTTCACTAGGCATTTGTAGTTATTGGTTTCGAGTATCAGACTTGCGAAAATTTTGATGGTTTCTCAACCATTCCTTAACTTCAAACTCCCATATCTCGCGAACGGATTGACGAAGTCGAGAAATTCCTGTTGTATCTGAAAGTAGAAACTCACCCGATTACAATGGTGTGTGTACTTTTCCCCTAGGCCATTCCAGTTATTGGTCTCGTGTATCAGACTTGCGAAAATTTGGATGGTATCTCAACCATTCCTTATTTTCACACTTCCATCTCTCGCGAACGGATTGACGAACTCGAGAATTTCCTATTGCATCTGAAAGCAGAAACTCGCCCGATTACAACGGTATGTGTATTTTTCCTCTAGGCCTTTGTAGTTATTGGTTTCGAGTATCAGACTTGCGAAAATTTTGATGGTCTCTCAACCATTCCTTAACTTCAAACTCCCATATCTCGCGAACGGATTGACGAACTCGAGAAATTCCTGTTGCATCTGAAAGTAGAAAGTCGCCCGATTACAAAGATATGTGTATTTTTCCCCTAGGCCATTGTAGTTATTGGTTTCGGGTATCAGACATGCGAAAATTTTGATGGTTTCTCAACCATTCCCTAACTTCAAACTCTCATTTCTCGCGAACGGATTGACGAACTCGAGAAATTCCTGTTGGATCTGAAAGTAGAAACTCGCCTGATTACAATGGTATGTGTACTTTTCCCCTAGGCCATTCCAGTTATTGGTTTCGAGTATCAGACCAGCGAAAATTTTGATGGTTCCTCAACCATTCCTTAACTTCAAACTCCCATATCGCGCGAACGGATTGACGAACTCGAGAAATTCCTGTTGCATGTGAAAGTAGAAAGTCGCCCGACTACAACGGTATGTGTATTTTTCTCCTAGGCCTTTGTAGTTATTGGTTACGAGTATCATACTTGCGAAAATTTTGATGGTTTCTCAACCATTCCTTATTTTCTCACTTCCATATCTCGCGAACGGGTTGACGAACTCGAGAATATCCGATTGCATCTGAAAGCAGAAACTCGCCCGATTACAACGGTGTGTGTACTTTTCCTCTAGGCCATTCCAGTTGATGGTTTCGAGTATCAGACCAGCGAAAATTTTGATGGTTTCTCAAGCATTCCTTATCTTCAAACTTCCATATCTCGCGAACGGATTGACGAACTCGAGAAATTCCTGTTGCATCTGAAAGTATATACTCGCCCGATTACAAAGATATGTGTATTTTTCGCCTAGGCCATTGTAGTTATTGGTTTCGGGTATCAGACTTTCGAAAATTTTGATAGTTTCTCAAGCATTCCTTAACTTCAAACTCTCATTTCTCGCGAACGGATTGACGAACTCGAGAAATTCCTGTTGGATCTGAAAGTAGAAACTCGTCTGATTACAATGGTATGTGTACTTTTCCCCTAGGCCATTCCAGTTATTGGTTTCGAGTATCAGACCTGCGAAAATTTTGATAGTTCCTCAACCATTCCTTAACTTCAAACTCCCATATCCCGCGAACGGATTGACGAGCTCGAGAAATTCCTGTTGCATGTGAAAGTAGAAAGTCGCCCGATTACAACGGTATGTGTATTTTTCGCCTAGGCCATTGTAGTTATTGGTTTCGGGTATCAGACTTGCGAAAATTTTGATGGTTTCTCAACCGTTCCTTAACTTCGAACCCCCATTTCTCGCGAACGGATTGACGAACTCGAGAAATTCCTGTTGCATCTGAAAGCAGAAACTCGCCCGATTACAACGGTACGTGTATTTTTGCCCTAGGCCATAGTAGTTATTGGATTCGTGTATCAGACTTGCGAAAATTTTGATGGTTTCTCAACCATTCCTTAACTTCAAGCTCCCATATCTCCCGAACGGATTGACGAACTCGAGAATTTCCTATTGCATCTGAAAGCAGAAACTCGCCCGATTACAACGGTACGTGTATTTTTGCCCTAGGCCATAGTAGTTATTGGATTCGAGTATCAGACTTGCGAAAATTTGGATGATTTCTCAACCATTCCTTAACTTCAAACTCCCATATCTCGCGAACGCATTGACGAACTCGAGAAATTCCTGTTGCATGTGAAAGTAGAATCTCGCCCGATTACAATGGTATGTGTATTTTTTCACTAGGCATTTGTAGTTATTGGTTTCGAGTATCAGACTTGCGAAAATTTTGATGGTTTCTCAACCATTCCTTAACTTCAAACTCCCATATCTCGCGAACGGATTGACGAAGTCGAGAAATTCCTGTTGTATCTGAAAGTAGAAACTCACCCGATTACAATGGTGTGTGTACTTTTCCCCTAGGCCATTCCAGTTATTGGTCTCGTGTATCAGACTTGCGAAAATTTGGATGGTATCTCAACCATTCCTTATTTTCACACTTCCATCTCTCGCGAACGGATTGACGAACTCGAGAATTTCCTATTGCATCTGAAAGCAGAAACTCGCCCGATTACATCGGTATGTGTATTTTTCCTCTAGGCCTTTGTAGTTATTGGTTTCGAGTATCAGACTTGCGAAAATTTTGATGGTCTCTCAACCATTCCTTAACTTCAAACTCCCATATCTCGCGAACGGATTGACGAACTCGAGAATTTCCTATTGCATCTGAAAGCAGAAACTCGCCCGATTACAACGGTGTGTGTACTTTTCCCCTAGGCCATTCCAGTTATTGGTTTTGAGTATCAGACCAGCGAAAATTTTGATGGTTTCTCAACCGTTCCTTAACTTCGAACCCCCATTTCTCGCGAACGGATTGACGAACTCGAGAAATTCCTGTTGCATCTGAAAGCAGAAACTCGCCCGATTACAACGGTACGTGTATTTTTGCCCTAGGCCATAGTAGTTATTGGATTCGTGTATCAGACTTGCGAAAATTTTGATGGTTTCTCAACCATTCCTTAACTTCAAGCTCCCATATCTCCCGAACGGATTGACGAACTCGAGAATTTCCTATTGCATCTGAAAGCAGAAACTCGCCCGATTACAACGGTACGTGTATTTTTGCCCTAGGCCATAGTAGTTATTGGATTCGAGTATCAGACTTGCGAAAATTTGGATGATTTCTCAACCATTCCTTAACTTCAAACTCCCATATCTCGCGAACGCATTGACGAACTCGAGAAATTCCTGTTGCATGTGAAAGTAGAATCTCGCCCGATTACAATGGTATGTGTATTTTTTCACTAGGCATTTGTAGTTATTGGTTTCGAGTATCAGACTTGCGAAAATTTTGATGGTTTCTCAACCATTCCTTAACTTCAAACTCCCATATCTCGCGAACGGATTGACGAAGTCGAGAAATTCCTGTTGTATCTGAAAGTAGAAACTCACCCGATTACAATGGTGTGTGTACTTTTCCCCTAGGCCATTCCAGTTATTGGTCTCGTGTATCAGACTTGCGAAAATTTGGATGGTATCTCAACCATTCCTTATTTTCACACTTCCATCTCTCGCGAACGGATTGACGAACTCGAGAATTTCCTATTGCATCTGAAAGCAGAAACTCGCCCGATTACATCGGTATGTGTATTTTTCCTCTAGGCCTTTGTAGTTATTGGTTTCGAGTATCAGACTTGCGAAAATTTTGATGGTCTCTCAACCATTCCTTAACTTCAAACTCCCATATCTCGCGAACGGATTGACGAACTCGAGAATTTCCTATTGCATCTGAAAGCAGAAACTCGCCCAATTACAACGGTGTGTGTACTTTTCCCCTAGGCCATTCCAGTTATTGGTTTTGAGTATCAGACCAGCGAAAATTTTGATGGTTCCTCAACCATTCCTTAACTTCAAACTCCCATATCCCGCGAACGGATTGACGAGCTCGAGAAATTCCTGTTGCATGTGAAAGTAGAAAGTCGCCCGATTACAACGGTATGTGTATTTTTCGCCTAGGCCATTGTAGTTATTGGTTTCGGGTATCAGACTTGCGAAAATTTTGATGGTTTCTCAACCGTTCTTTAACTTCGAACTCCCATTTCTCGCGAACGGATTGACGAACTCGAGAAATTCCTGTTGCATCTGAAAGCAGAAACTCGCCCGATTACAACGGTACGTGTATTTTTGCCCTAGGCCATAGTAGTTATTGGATTCGTGTATCAGACTTGCGAAAATTTTGATGATTTCTCAACCATTCCTTAACTTCAAACTCCCATATCTCGCGAACGCATTGACGAACTCGAGAAATTCCTGTTGTATCTGAAAGTAGAAACTCGCCCGATTACCATGGTGTGTGTACTTTTCCCCTGGGCCATTCCAGTTATTGGTTTCGAGTATCAGACCAGCGAAAATTTTTATGGTTTCTCAACCATTCCTTAACTTCAAACTTCCATATCTCGCGAACGGATTGACGAACTCGAGAATTTCCTATTGCATCTGAAAGCAGAAACTCGCCCGATTACAACGGTGTGTGTACTTTTCCCATAGGCCATTCCAGTTGTCGGTTTCGAGTATCAGACCAGCGAAAATTTTGATGGTTTCGCAAGCATTCCTTAACTTCAAACTCTCATTTCTCGCGAACGGATTGACGAACTCGAGAAATTCCTGTTGGATCTGAAAGTAGAAACTCGCCTGATTACAATGGTATGTGTACTTTTCCCCTAGGCCATTCCAGTTATTGGTTTCGAGTATCAGACCAGCGAAAATTTTGATGGTTCCTCAACCATTCCTTAACTTCAAACTCCCATATCCCGCGAACGGATTGACGAGCTCGAGAAATTCCTGTTGCATGTGAAAGTAGAAAGTCGCCCGATTACAACGGTATGTGTATTTTTCGCCTAGGCCATTGTAGTTATTGGTTTCGGGTATCAGACTTGCGAAAATTTTGATGGTTTCTCAACCGTTCTTTAACTTCGAACTCCCATATCTCGCGATCGGATTGACGAACTCGAGAATTTCCTATTGCATCTGAAAGCAGAAACTCGCCCGATTACAACGGTTTGTGTATTGTTGCCCTAGGCCATAGTAGTTATTGGATTCGTGTATCAGACCAGCGAAAATTTTGATGGTTCCTCAACCATTCCTTAACTTCAAACTTCCATATCTCGCGATCGGATTGACGAACTCGAGAATTTCCTATTGCATCTGAAAGCAGAAACTCGCCCGATTACAATGGTGTGTGTACTTTTCCCCTAGGCCATTCCAGTTATTGGTTTCGAGTATCAGAACAGCGAAAATTTTTATGGTTTCTCAACCATTCCTTAACTTCAAACTCCCATATCTCGCGAACGGATTGACGAACGCGAGAAATTCCTGTCGCATCTGAAAGTAGAAACTCGCCCGATTACAAAGATATGTGTATTTTTCGCCTAGGCAATTCTAGTTACTGGTTTCGGGTATCAGACTTGCGAAAATTTTGATGGTTTCTCAACCGTTCCTTAACTTCGAACTCCCATTTCTCGCGAACGGATTGACGAACTCGAGAAATTCCTGTTGCATCTGAAAGCAGAAACTCGCCCGATTACAACGGTACGTGTATTTTTGCCCTAGGCCATAGTAGTTATTGGATTCGTGTATCAGACTTGCGAAAATTTTGATGATTTCTCAACCATTCCTTAACTTCAAACTCCCATATCTCGCGAACGGATTGACGAACTCGAGAAATTCCTGTTGCATCTGAAAGTAGAAACTCGCCCGATTACAAAGATATGTGTATTTTTCCCCTAGGCCATTGTAGTTATTGGTTTCGGGTATCAGACATGCGAAAATTTTGATGGTTTCTCAACCATTCCTTAACTTCAAACTCTCATTTCTCGCGAACGGATTGACGAACTCGAGAAATTCCTGTTGGATCTGAAAGTAGAAACTCGCCTGATTACAATGGTATGTGTACTTTTCCCCTAGGCCATTCCAGTTATTGGTTTCGAGTATCAGACCAGCGAAAATTTTGATGGTTCCTCAACCATTCCTTAACTTCAAACTCCCATATCGCGCGAACGGATTGACGAACTCGAGAAATTCCTGTTGCATGTGAAAGTAGAAAGTCGCCCGACTACAACGGTATGTGTATTTTTCTGCTAGGCCTTTGTAGTTATTGGTTTCGAGTATCAGACTTGCGAAAATTTTGATGGTTTCTCAACCATTCCTTATATTCTCACTTCCATATCTCGCGAACGGGTTGACGAACTCGAGAATATCCTATTGCATCTGAAAGCAGAAACTCGCCCGATTACAACGGTGTGTGTACTTTTCCTCTAGGCCATTCCAGTTATTGGTTTCGAGTATCAGACCAGCGAAAATTTTTATGGTTTCTCAAGCATTCCTTAACTTCAAACTTCCATATCTCGCGTAACGGATTGACGAACTCGAGAAATTCCTGTTGCATCTGAAAGTATATACTCGCCCGATTACAAAGATATGTGTATTTTTCGCCTAGGCCATTGTATTTATTGGTTTCGGGTATCAGACTTGCGAAAATTTTGATGGTTTCTCAACCATTCCTTAACTTCAAACTCCCATATCTCGCGAACGGATTGACGCACTCGAGAATTTCCTATTGCATCTGAAAGCAGAAACTCGCCCGATTACAACGGTACGTGTATTTTTGCCCTAGGCCATAGTAGTTATTGGATTCGTGTATCAGACTTGCGAAAATTTTGATGGTTTCTCAACCATTCCTTAACTTCAAACTCCCATATCTCGCGAACGGATTGACGAACTCGAGAATTTCCTATTGCATCTGAAAGCAGAAACTCGCCCGATTACAACGGTGTGTGTACTTTTCCCATAGGCCATTCCAGTTGTTGGATTCGAGTATCAGACCAGCGAAAATTTTGATGGTCTCTCAACCATTCCTTAACTTCAAACTCCCATACCTCGCGAACGGATTGACGAACTCGAGAATTTCCTATTGCATCTGAAAGCAGAAACTCGCCCGATTACAACGGTGTGTGTACTTTTCCCATAGGCCATTCCAGTTGTTGGTTTCGAGTATCAGACGAGCGAAAATTTTGATGGTCTCTCAACCATTCCTTAACTTCAAACTTCCATATCTCGCGATCGGATTGACGAACTCGAGAATTTCCTATTGCATCTGAAAGCAGAAACTCGCCCGATTACAACGGTATGTGTATTTTTACCCTAGGCCATAGTAGTTATTGGATTCGTGTATCAGACTTGCGAAAATTTTGATGATTTCTCAACCATTCCTTAACTTCAAACTCCCATATCTCGCGAACGCATTGACGAACTCGAGAAATTCCTGTTGTATCTGAAAGTAGAAACTCGCCCGATTACCATGGTGTGTGTACTTTTCCCCTGGGCCATTCCAGTTATTGGTTTCGAGTATCAGACCAGCGAAAATTTTTATGGTTTCTCAACCATTCCTTAACTTCAAACTTCCATATCTCGCGAACGGATTGACGAACTCGAGAATTTCCTATTGCATCCGAAAGCAGAAACTCGCCCGATTACAACGGTATGTGTATTTTGCCTCTAGGCCTTTGTAGTTATTTGTTTCGAGTATCAGACTTGCGAAAATTTTGATGGTCTCTCAACCATTCCTTAACTTCAAACTCCCATATCTCGCGAACCGATTGACGAACTCGAGAATTTCCTATTGCATCTGAAAGCAGAAACTCGCCCGATTACAACGGTGTGTGTACTTTTCCCATAGGCCATTCCAGTTGTCGGTTTCGAGTATCAGACCAGCGAAAATTTTGATGGTTTCTCAAGCATTCCTTAACTTCAAACTCTCATTTCTCGCGAACGGATTGACGAACTCGAGAAATTCCTGTTGGATCTGAAAGTAGAAACTCGCCTGATTACAATGGTATGTGTACTTTTCCCCTAGGCCATTCCAGTTATTGGTTTCGAGTATCAGACCTGCGAAAATTTTGATAGTTCCTCAACCATTCCTTAACTTCAAACTCCCATATCCCGCGAACGGATTGACGAGCTCGAGAAATTCCTGTTGCATGTGAAAGTAGAAAGTCGCCCGATTACAACGGTATGTGTATTTTTCGCCTAGGCCATTGTAGTTATTGGTTTCGGGTATCAGACTTGCGAAAATTTTGATGGTTTCTCAACCGTTCCTTAACTTCGAACCCCCATTTCTCGCGAACGGATTGACGAACTCGAGAAATTCCTGTTGCATCTGAAAGCAGAAACTCACCCGATTACAACGGTACGTGTATTTTTGCCCTAGGCCATAGTAGTTATTGGTTTCGGATATCAGACATGCGAAAATTTTGATGGTTTCTCAACCATTCCCTAACTTCAAACTCTCATTTCTCGCGAACGGATTGACGAACTCGAGAAATTCCTGTTGGATCTGAAAGTAGAAACTCGCCTGATTACAATGGTATGTGTACTTTTCCCCTAGGCCATTCCAGTTATTGGTTTCGAGTATCAGACCAGCGAAAATTTTGATGGTTCCTCAACCATTCCTTAACTTCAAACTCCCATATCGCGCGAACGGATTGACGAACTCGAGAAATTCCTGTTGCATGTGAAAGTAGAAAGTCGCCCGACTACAACGGTATGTGTATTTTTCTCCTAGGCCTTTGTAGTTATTGGTTACGAGTATCAGACTTGCGAAAATTTTGATGGTTTCTCAACCATTCCTTATTTTCTCACTTCCATATCTCGCGAACGGGTTGACGAACTCGAGAATATCCGATTGCATCTGAAAGCAGAAACTCGCCCGATTACAACGGTGTGTGTACTTTTCCTCTAGGCCATTCCAGTTATTGGTTTCGAGTATCAGACCAGCGAAAATTTTGATGGTTTCTCAAGCATTCCTTAACTTCAAACTTCCATATCTCGCGAACGGATTGACGAACTCGAGAAATTCCTGTTGCATCTGAAAGTATATACTCGCCCGATTACAAAGATATGTGTATTTTTCGCCTAGGCCATTGTAGTTATTGGTTTCGGGTATCAGACTTGCGAAAATTTTGATGGTTTCTCAACCATTCCTTAACTTCAAACTCCCATATCTCGCGAACGGATTGACGAACTCGAGAATTTCCTATTGCATCTGAAAGCAGAAACTCGCCCGATTACAATGGTACGTGTATTTTTGCCCTAGGCCATAGTAGTTATTGGATTCGTGTATCAGACTTGCGAAAATTTTGATGGTTTCTCAACCATTCCTTAACTTCAAGCTCCCATATCTCGCGAACGGATTGACGAACTCGAGAATTTCCTATTGCATCTGAAAGCAGAAACTCGCCCGATTACAACGGTACGTGTATTTTTGCCCTAGGCCATAGTAGTTAATGGATTCGAGTATCAGACTTGCGAAAATTTGGATGATTTCTCAACCATTCCTTAACTTCAAACTCCCATATCTCGCGAACGCATTGACGAACTCGAGAAATTCCTGTTGCATGTGAAAGTAGAATCTCGCCCGATTACAATGGTATGTGTATTTTTCCACTAGGCATTTGTAGTTATTGGTTTCGAGTATCACACTTGCGAAAATTTTGATGGTTTCTCAACCATTCCTTAACTTCAAACTCCCATATCTCGCGAACGGATTGACGAAGTCGAGAAATTCCTGTTGTATCTGAAAGTAGAAACTCGCCCGATTACAATGGTGTGTGGACTTTTCCCCTAGGCCATTCCAGTTATTGGTCTCGAGTATCAGACTTGCGAAAATTTGGATGGTATCTCAACCATTCCTTATTTTCACACTTCCATCTCTCGCGAACGGATTGTCGAACTCGAGAAATTCCTGTTGCATGTGAAAGTAGAATCTCGCCCGATTACAATGGTATGTGTATTTTTCCACTAGGCATTTGTAGTTATTGGTTTCGAGTATCAGACTTGCGAAAATTTTGATGGTTTCTCAACCATTCCTTAACTTCAAACTCCCATATCTCGCGAACGGAATTACGAACTCGAGAAATTCCTGTTGCATCTGAAAGTGGAAACTCGCCCGATTACAAAAGTATGTGCATTTTTCCCCTAGGCCTTTGTAGTTATTGGTTTCGAGTATCAGACTTTCGAAAATTTTGATGGTTTCTGAAGCATTCCTTAAGTTCAAACTCCCATATCTCGCGAACCGATTGACGATCTCGAGAAATTCCTGTTGCATCTGAAAGTAGAAGCTCGCCCGATTACAAAGGTATGTGTATTTTTCCCCTAGGCCGTTGTAGTTATTGGTTTCGAGTATCAGACTTGCGAAAATTTTGATGGTTTCTCAACCATTCCTTATTTTCTCACTTCCATATCTCGCGAACGGGTTGACGAACTCGAGAATATCCGATTGCATCTGAAAGCAGAAACTCGCCCGATTACAACGGTGTGTGTACTTTTCCTCTAGGCCATTCCAGTTGATGGTTTCGAGTATCAGACCAGCGAAAATTTTGATGGTTCCTCAACCATTCCTTAACTTCAAACTCCCATATCGCGCGAACGGATTGACGAACTCGAGAAATTCCTGTTGCATGTGAAAGTAGAAAGTCGCCCGACTACAACGGTATGTGTATTTTTCTCCTAGGCCTTTGTAGTTATTGGTTACGAGTATCAGACTTGCGAAAATTTTGATGGTTTCTCAACCATTCCTTATTTTCTCACTTCCATATCTCGCGAACGGGTCGACGAACTCGAGAATATCCGATTGCATCTGAAAGCAGAAACTCGCCCGATTACAACGGTGTGTGTACTTTTCCTCTAGGCCATTCCAGTTGATGGTTTCGAGTATCAGACCAGAGAAAATTTTGATGGTTTCTCAAGCATTCCTTAACTTCAAACTTCCATATCTCGCGAACGGATTGACGAACTCGAGAAATTCCTGTTGCATCTGAAAGCAGAAACTCGCCCGATTACAACGGTATGTGTATTTTTGCCCTAGGCCATAGTAATTATTGGATTCGAGTATCAGACTTGCGAAAATTTTGATGGTTTCTCAACCATTCCTTAACTTCAAACTCCCATTTCTCGCGAACGCATTGACGAACTCGAGAAATTCTTGTTGCATCTGAAAGTTGAAGCTCGCCCGATTACAAAGGTATGTGTACTTTTCCCCTAGGCCATTCCAGTTATTGGTTTCGAGTATCAGACAAGCGAAAATTTTGATGGTTTCTCAACCATTCCTTAACTTCATACTCCCATATCTCGCGAACGGATTGACGAACTCGAGAAATTCCTGTTGCATCTGAAAGTAGAAACTCGCCCGATTCCAACGGTATGTGTATTTTTCCCCTAGGCCATTGTAGTTATTGGTTTCGAGTATCAGACTTGCGAAAATTTTGATGGTTTCTCAACAATTCCTTAACTTCAAACTCCCGTTCCTCGCGAACGCGTTGACGAACTCGAGAAATTCCTGTTGCATCTGACAGTAGAAACTCGCCCGATTACAATGGTATGTGTACTTTTCCCCTAGGCCATTCCACTTATTGGTTTCTAGCATCAGAATTGCGAAAATTTTCATGGCTTCTCAACCATTCCTTAACTTCAAACTCCCATATCTCGCGAACGGATTGACGAACTCGAGAAATTCCTGTTGCATCTGAAAGCAGAAACTCGCCCGATTTCAACGGTATGTGAATTTTTGCCCTCGGCCATAGTTGTTATTGGTTTCGAGTATCAGACTTGCGAAAATTTTGATGGTTTCTCAACCATTCCTTAACTTCAAACTCCCATATCTCGCGAACGGATTGACGAACTCGAGAAACTCCTGTTGCATCTGAAATTAGAAACTCGCACGAATACAAAGATATGTGCGTTTTTCCCCTAGGCCTTTGTAGTTATTGGTTTCGAGTATCAGACTTGCGAAAATTTTGAGGGTTTCCCAACCATTCCTTAACTTCAAACTCCCATATCTCGCGAACGGATTGACGAACTCGAGAAATTCCTGTTGCATCTGAAAATGGAGACCCGCCCGGTTAGAATTGTGTGTGTACTTTTCCCCTAGGCCATTCCAGTTATTCGTTTCTAGCATCAGAATTGCGATAATTTCTATGGTTTCTGAACCATTCCTTAACTTCAAACTCCCATATCTCGCGAACGGAATGACGAACTCGAGAAATTCCTGTTGCATCTGAAAGCAGAAACTCGCCCGATTTCAACGGTATGTGCATTTTTGCCCTAGGCCATAGTAGTTATTGGTTTCGAGTATCAGACTTGCGAAAATTTTGATGGTTTCTCAACCATTCCTTAATTTCAAACTCCCATATCTCACGAACGGATTGACCAAATCGAGAAATTCCTGTTGCATCTGAAAGCAGAAAATCGCCCGATTACAATGGTGTGTGTATTTTTCCCCTAGGCCATTGTAGTTATTGGTTTCGAGTATCAGACTTGCGAAAATTTTGATGGTTCCTCAACCATTCCTTAACTTCAAACTCCCATATCTCGCGAACGGATTGACGAACTCGAGCAATTCTTGTTGCATCTGAAAGTAGAAACTCGCCCGATTACAATGGTGTGTGTACTTTTCCCCTAGGCCATTCCAGTTATTGGTTTCTAGTATCAGACTTGCGAAAATTTTGATGGTTTCTCAACCATTCCTTAACTTCACACTTCCATATCTCGCGAACAGATTGACGAACTCGAGAATTTCCTATTGCATCTGAAAGCAGAAACACGCCCGATTACAACGGTATGTGCATTTTTGCCCTCGGCCATAGTAGTTATTGGTTTCGAGTATCAGACTTGCGAAAATTTTGATGGTTTCTCAATCATTCCTTAACTTCAAACTCCCATATCTCGCGAACGGAATGACGAACTCGAGAAATTCCTGCTGCATCTGAAAGTGGAAACTCGCCCGATTACAAAGGTGTGTGCATTTTCCCCCAAGGCCTTTGTAGTTATTGGTTTCGAGTATCAGACTTTCGAAAATTTTGATGGTTTCTGAAGCATTCCTTAATTTCAAACTCCCATATCTCGCGAACCGATTGACGAACTCGAGAAATTCCTGTTGCATCTGAAAGTAGAAACTCGCCCGATTACAAAGATATGTGTGTTTTTCCCCTAGGCCTTTGTAGTTATTGGATTCGTGTATCAGACTTGCGAAAATTTTGATGGTTTCTCAACCATTCCTTAACTTCAAACTCCCATATCTCGCGAACGGATTGACGAACTCCAGAAATTCCTGTTGCATCTGAAAGTAGACACTCGCCCGATTAGAGTGGTGTGTGTACTTTTCCCCTAGGCCATTCCAGTTATTCGTTTATAGCATCAGAATTGCGAAAATTTCGATGGTTTCTCAACCATTCCTTAACTTCAAACTACCATATCTCGCGAACGGATTGACGAACTCGAGAAATTCCTGTTGCATCTGAAAGTGGAAACTCGCCCGAATACAAAGGTATGTGTATTTTCCCCCTAGGCCATTGTAGTTATTGGTTTCGAGTATCAGACTTGCGAAAATTTTGATAGTTTCTCAAGCATTCCTTAACTTCAAACTCCCATATCTCGCGAACGGATTGACGAACTCGAGAAATCCCTGTTGCATCTGAAAGTGGAAACTCGCCCGTTTACAAAGGTATGTGTATTTTCCCCCTAGGCCATTGTAGTTATTGGTTTCGAGTATCAGACTTGCGAAAATTTTGATGGTTTCTCAACCATTCCTTAACTTCAAACTCCCATATCTCGCGAACGGATTGACGAACTCGAGAAATTCCTGTTGCATCTGAAAGTAGAAACTCGCCCGATTACAACGGTATGTGTACTTTTCCCCTAGCCATTCCACTTATTGGTTTCAAGTATCAGACTTGCGAAAATTTTGATGGTTTCTCAACCATTCTTTCACTTCACACTTCCATATCTCGCGAACGGATTGACGAACTCAAGAAATTCCTGTTGCATCTGAAAGTAGAAACTCGCCCGATTACAATAGTGTGTGTACTTTTCCCCTAGGCCATTCCAGTTATTGGTTTCGAGTATCAGACAAGCGAAAATTTTGATGGTTTCTCAACCATTCCTTAACTTCAAACTCCCATATCTCGCGAACAGATTGACGAACGCGAGAAATTCCTGTTGCATGTGAAAGTAGAATCTCGCCCGATTACAACGGTATGTGTATTTTTCCCCTAGGCATTTGTAGTTATTGGTTTCGAGTATCAGACTTGCGAAAATTTTGATGGTTTCTCAACCATTCCTTAACTTCAAACTCCCATATCTCGCGAACGGATTGACGAACTCGAGAAATTCCTGTTGCATCTGAAAGTAGAAATTCGCCCGATTATAACGGTATGTGTATTTTTGCCCTTGGCCATAGTTGTTATTGGATTCGAGTATCAGACTTGCGAAAATTTTGATGGTTTCTCAACCATTCCTTAACTTCAAACTCCCATATCTCGCGAACGGATTGACGAACGCGAGAAATTCCTGTTGCATGTGAAAGTAGAATCTCGCCCGATTACAACGGTATGTGTATTTTTACCCTAGGGATTTGTAGTTATTTGTTTCGAGTATCAGACTTGCGAAAATTTTGATGGTTTCTCAACCATTCCTTAACTTCAAACTCCCATATCTCGCGAACGGATTGACGAACTCGAGAAATTCCTGTTGCATCTGAATGTAGAAACTCGCGCGATTACAAAGGTATGTGTAATTTCCCCCTAGGCCATTGTAGTTATTGGTTTCGAGTATCAGACTTGCGAAAATTTTGATAGTTTCTCAACCATTCCTTAACTTCAAACTCCCATATCTCGCGAACACATTGACGAACTCGAGAATTTCCTATTGCATCTGAAAGCAGAAACACGCCCGATTACAACGGTACGTGTATTTTTGACCTAGGCCATTCCAGTTATTGGTTTCGAGTATCAGACCAGCGAAAATTTTGAGGGTTTCCCAACCATTCCTTAACTTCAAACTCCCATACCTCGCGAACGGATTGACGAACTCGAGAAATTCCTGTTGCATCTGAAAGCAGAAACTCGCCCGATTTCAACGGTATGTGCATTTTTGCCCTCGGCCATAGTAGTTATTGGTTTCGAGTATCAGACTTGCGAAAATTTTGATGGTTTCTCAACCATTCCTTAACTTCACACTTCCACATCTCGCGAACAGATTGACGAACTCGAGAATTTCCTATTGCATCTGAAAGCAGAAACACGCCCGATTACAACGGTACGTGTATTTTTGACCTAGGCCATTCCAGTTATTGGTTTCGAGTATCAGACCAGCGAAAATTTTGAGGGTTTCCCAACCATTCCTTAACTTCAAACTCCCATATCTCGCGAACGGATTGACGAACTCGAGAAATTCCTGTTGCATCTGAAAGTAGAAACTCGCCCGATTACAAAGGTATGTGTATTTTTCCCCTAGGCCATTGTAGTTATTGGTTTCGAGTATCAGACTTGAGAAAATTTTGATGGTTTCTCAACCATTCCTTAACTTCAAACTCCCGTTTCTCGCGAACGCATTGACGAACTCGAGAAATTCCTGTTGCATCTGAAAGTAGAAACTCGCCCGATTACAATGGTATGTGTACTTTTCCCCTAGGCCATTCCAGTTATTCGTTTCTAGCGTCAGAATTGCGAAAATTTTGGTGGTTTCTGAACCATTCCTTAACATCAAACTCCCATATATCGCGAACGGAATGACGAACTTGAGAAATTCCTGTTGCATCTGAAAGTAGAAACTCGCCCGATTACAAAGGTATGTGTATTTTCCCCCTAGGCCATTCCAGTTATTGGTTTCGAGTATCAGACCTGCGAAAATTTTGATAGTTCCTCAACCATTCCTTAACTTCAAACTCCCATATCCCGCGAACGGATTGACGAGCTCGAGAAATTCCTGTTGCATGTGAAAGTAGAAAGTCGCCCGATTACCATGGTGTGTGTACTTTTCCCCTGGGCCATTCCAGTTATTGGTTTCGAGTATCAGACCAGCGAAAATTTTTATGGTTTCTCAACCATACCTTAACTTCAAACTTCCATATCTCGCGAACGGATTGACGAACTCGAGAATTTCCTATTGCATCCGAAAGCAGAAACTCGCCTGATTACAACGGTATGTGTATTTTGCCTCTAGGCCTTTGTAGTTATTTGTTTCGAGTATCAGACTTGCGAAAATTTTGATGGTCTCTCAACCATTCCTTAACTTCAAACTCCCATATCTCGCGAACGGATTGACGAACTCGAGAATTTCCTATTGCATCTGAAAGCAGAAACTCGCCCGATTACAACGGTGTGTGTACTTTTCCCATAGGCCATTCCAGTTGTCGGTTTCGAGTATCAGACCAGCGAAAGTTTTGATGGTTTCTCAAGCATTCCTTAACTTCAAACTCTCATTTCTCGCGAACGGATTGACGAACTCGAGAAATTCCTGTTGGATCTGAAAGTAGAATCTCGTCTGATTACAATGGTATGTGTACTTTTCCCCTAGGCCATTCCAGTTATTGGTTTCGAGTATCAGACCTGCGAAAATTTTGATAGTTCCTCAACCATTCCTTAACTTCAAACTCCCATATCCCGCGAACGGATTGACGAGCTCGAGAAATTCCTGTTGCATGTGAAAGTAGAAAGTCGCCCGATTACAACGGTATGTGTATTTTTCGCCTAGGCCATTGTAGTTATTGGTTTCGGGTATCAGACTTGCGAAAATTTTGATGGTTTCTCAACCGTTCCTTAACTTCGAACCCCCATTTCTCGCGAACGGATTGACGAACTCGAGAAATTCCTGTTGCATCTGAAAGCAGAAACTCGCCCGATTACAACGGTACGTGTATTTTTGCCCTAGGCCATAGTAGTTATTGGATTCGTGTATCAGACTTGCGAAAATTTTGATGATTTCTCAACCATTCCTTAACTTCAAACTCCCATATCTCGCGAACGGATTGACGAACTCGAGAAATTCCTGTTGCATCTGAAAGTAGAAAGTCGCCCGATTACAAAGATATGTGTATTTTTCCCCTAGGCCATAGTAGTTATTGGTTTCGGGTATCAGACATGCGAAAATTTTGATGGTTTCTCAACCATTCCCTAACTTCAAACTCCCATATCTCGCGAACGGATTGACGAACTCGAGAATTTCCTATTGCATCTGAAAGCAGAAACTCGCCCGATTACAACGGTACGTGTATTTTTGCCCTAGGCCATAGTAGTTATTGGATTCGTGTATCAGACTTGCGAAAATTTTGATGGTTTCTCAACCATTCCTTAACTTCAAGCTCCCATATCTCCCGAACGGATTGACGAACTCGAGAATTTCCTATTGCATCTGAAAGCAGAAACTCGCCCGATTACAACGGTACGTGTATTTTTGCCCTAGGCCATAGTAGTTATTGGATTCGAGTATCAGACTTGCGAAAATTTGGATGATTTCTCAACCATTCCTTAACTTCAAACTCCCATATCTCGCGAACGCATTGACGAACTCGAGAAATTCCTGTTGCATGTGAAAGTAGAATCTCGCCCGATTACAATGGTATGTGTATTTTTTCACTAGGCATTTGTAGTTATTGGTTTCGAGTATCAGACTTGCGAAAATTTTGATGGTTTCTCAACCATTCCTTAACTTCAATCTCCCATATCTCGCGAACGGATTGACGAAGTCGAGAAATTCCTGTTGTATCTGAAAGTAGAAACTCACCCGATTACAATGGTGTGTGTACTTTTCCCCTAGGCCATTCCAGTTATTGGTCTCGTGTATCAGACTTGCGAAAATTTGGATGGTATCTCAACCATTCCTTATTTTCACACTTCCATCTCTCGCGAACGGATTGTCGAACTCGGGAATTTCCAATTGCATCTGAAAGCAGAAACTCGCCCGATTACAACGGTGTGTGTACTTTTCCCCTAGGCCATTCCAGTTGCTGGTTTCGAGTATCAGACCAGCGAAAATTTTGATGATTTCTCAACCATTCCTTAACTTCAAACCCCCATTTCTCGCGAACGGATTGACGAACTCGGGAAATTCCTGTTGTATCTGAAAGTAGAAACTCGCCCGATTACAATGGTGTGTGTACTTTACCCCTAGGCCATTCCAGTTGTTGGTTTCGAGTATCAGACCAGCGTAAATTTTGATGGTTTCTCAACCATTCCTTAACTTCAAACTTCCATATCTCGTGATCGGATTGACGAACTCGAGAATTTCCTATTGCATCTGAAAGCAGAAACTCGCCCGATTACAACGGTATGTGTATTTTTGCCCTAGGCCATAGTAGTTATTGGATTCGAGTATCAGACTTGCGAAAATTTGGATGATTTCTCAACCATTCCTTAACTTCAAACTCCCATATCTCGCGAACGCATTGACGAACTCGAGAAATTCCTGTTGCATGTGAAAGTAGAATCTCGCCCGATTACAATGGTATGTGTATTTTTTCACTAGGCATTTGTAGTTATTGGTTTCGAGTATCAGACTTGCGAAAATTTTGATGTTTCTCAACCATTCCTTAACTTCAATCTCCCATATCTCGCGAACGGATTGACGAAGTCGAGAAATTCCTGTTGTATCTGAAAGTAGAAACTCACCCGATTACAATGGTGTGTGTACTTTTCCCCTAGGCCATTCCAGTTATTGGTCTCGTGTATCAGACTTGCGAAAATTTGGATGGTATCTCAACCATTCCTTATTTTCACACTTCCATCTCTCGCGAACGGATTGTCGAACTCGGGAATTTCCAATTGCATCTGAAAGCAGAAACTCGCCCGATTACAACGGTGTGTGTACTTTTCCCCTAGGCCATTCCAGTTGCTGGTTTCGAGTATCAGACCAGCGAAAATTTTGATGATTTCTCAACCATTCCTTAACTTCAAACCCCCATTTCTCGCGAACGGATTGACGAACTCGGGAAATTCCTGTTGTATCTGAAAGTAGAAACTCGCCCGATTACAATGGTGTGTGTACTTTACCCCTAGGCCATTCCAGTTGTTGGTTTCGAGTATCAGACCAGCGTAAATTTTGATGGTTTCTCAACCATTCCTTAACTTCAAACTTCCATATCTCGTGATCGGATTGACGAACTCGAGAATTTCCTATTGCATCTGAAAGCAGAAACTCGCCCGATTACAACGGTATGTGTATTTTTGCCCTAGGCCATAGTAGTTATTGGATTCGAGTATCCGACTTGCGAAAATTTTGATGGTTTCTCAACCATTCCTTAACTTCAAACTCCCATTTCTCGCGAACGCATTGACGAACTCGAGAAATTCTTGTTGCATCTGAAAGTTGAAGCTCGCCCGATTACAAAGGTATGTGTATTTTTCCCCTGGGCCATTGTAGTTATTGGTTTCGAGTATCAGAATTGCGAAAATTTTGATGGTTTCTGAACCATTCCTTAACTTCAAACTCCCATATCTCGCGAACGGAATTACGAACTCGAGAAATTCCTGTTGCATCTGAAAGTGGAAACTCGCCGATTACAAAAGTATGTGCATTTTTCCCCTAGGCCTTTGTAGTTATTGGTTTCGAGTATCAGACTTTCGAAAATTTTGATGGTTTCTGAAGCATTCCTTAAGTTCAAACTCCCATATCTCGCGAACCGATTGACGATCTCGAGAAATTCCTGTTGCATCTGAAAGTAGAAGCTCGCCCGATTACAAAGGTATGTGTATTTTTCCCCTAGGCCGTTGTAGTTATTGGTTTCGAGTATCAGACTTGCGGAAATTTTGATAGTTTCTCAACCATTCCTTAACTTCAAACTCCCATATCTCGCGAACGCATTGACGAACTCGAGAAATTCCGGTTGTATCTGAAAGTAGAAACTCGCCCGATTACAATGGTGTGTGTACTTTTCCCCTAGGCCATTCCAGTTATTGGTTTCGAGTATCAGACAAGCGAAAATTTTGATGGTTTCTCAACCATTCCTTAACTTCAAACTCCCATATCTCGCGAACGGATTGACGAACGCGAGAAAGTCCTGTTGCATGTGAAAGTAGAATCTCGCCCGATTACAACGGTATGTGTATTTTTCCCCTAGGCATTTGTAGTTATTGGTTTCGAGTATCAGACTTGCGAAAATTTTGATGGTTTCTCAACCATTCCTTAACTTCATACTCCCATATCTCGCGAACGGATTGACGAACTCGAGAAATTCCTGTTGCATCTGAAAGTAGAAACTCGCCCGATACCAACGGTATGTGTATTTTTCCCCTAGGCCATTGTAGTTATTGGTTTCGAGTATCAGACTTGCGAAAATTTTGATGGTTTCTCAACCATTCCTTAACTTCAAACTCCCGTTTCTCGCGAACGGAATTACGAACTCGAGAAATTCCTGTTGCATCTGAAAGTGGAAACTCGCCCGATTACAAAAGTATGTGCATTTTTCCCCTAGGCCTTTGTAGTTATTGGTTTCGAGTATCAGACTTTCGAAATTTTGATGGTTTCTGAAGCATTCCTTAAGTTCAAACTCCCATATCTCGCGAACCGATTGACGATCTCGAGAAATTCCTGTTGCATCTGAAAGTAGAAGCTCGCCCGATTACAAAGGTATGTGTATTTTTCCCTAGGCCGTTGTAGTTATTGGTTTCGAGTATCAGACTTGCGGAAATTTTGATAGTTTCTCAACCATTCCTTAACTTCAAACTCCCATATCTCGCGAACGGATTGACGAACTCGAGAAATTCCTGTTGCATCTGAAAGCAGAAACTCGCCCGATTTCAACGGTATGTGAATTTTTGCCCTCGGCCATAGTTGTTATTGGTTTCGAGTATCAGACTTGCGAAAATTTTGATGGTTTCTCAACCATTCCTTAACTTCACACTTCCATATCTCGCGAACGGATTGACGAACTCGAGAATTTCCTATTGCATCTGAACGCAGAAACTCGCCCGATTACAACTGTATGTGTATTTTTGCCCTAGGCATAGTAGTTATTGGTTTCGAGTATCAGACTTGCGAAAATTTTGATGGTTTCTCAATCATTCCTTAACTTCAAACTTCCACATCTCGCGAACGGATTGACGAACTCGAGAATTTCCTATTGCATCTGAAAGCAGATACTCGCCCGATTATAACGGTATGTGCATTTTTGCCCTTGGCCATAGTTGTTATTGGATTCGAGTATCAGACTTGCGAAAATTTTGATGGTTTCTCAAGCATTCCTTAACTTCAAACTCCCATATCTCGCGAACGGATTGACGAACGCGAGAAATTCCTGTTGCATGTGAAAGTGGAATCTCGCCCGATTACAACGGTATGTGTATTTTTCCCCTAGGCATTTGTAGTTATTGGTTTCGAGTATCAGACTTGCGAAAATTTTGATGGTTTCTCAACCATTCCTTAACTTCACACTTCCACATCTCGCGAACAGATTGACGAACTCGAGAATTTCCTATTGCATCTGAAAGCAGAAACACGCCCGATTACAACGGTACGTGTATTTTTGACCTAGGCCATTCCAGTTATTGGTTTCGAGTATGAGACCAGCGAAAATTTTGAGGGTTTCCCAACCATTCCTTAATTTCAAACTCCCATATCTCGCGAACGGATTGATGAACTCGAGAAATTCCTGTTGCATCTGAAAATAGAGACTCGCCCGGTTAGAATGGTGTGTGTACTTTTCCCCTAGGCCATTCCAGTTATTCGTTTCTAGCGTCAGAATTGCGAAAATTTTGGTGGTTTCTGAACCATTCCTTAACATCAAACTCCCATATCTCGCGAACGGAATGACGAACTCGAGAAATTCCTGTTGCATCTGAAAGTAGAAACTCGCCCGATTACAAAGGTATGTGTATTTTCCCCCTAGGCCACTGTTGTTATTGGTTTCGAGTATCAGACTTGCGAAAATTTTGATAGTTTCTCAACCATTCCCTAACTTCAAACTCCCATATCTCGCGAACGGATTGACGAACGCGAGAAATTCCTGTTGCATGTGAAAGTGGAATCTCGCCCGATTACAATGGTATGTGTATTTTTCCCCTAGGCATTTGTAGTTATTGGTTTCGAGTGTCAGACTTGCGAAAATTTTGATGGTTTCTCATCCATTCCTTAACTTCAAACTCCCATATCTCGCGAACGGATTGACGAACTCGATAAATTCCTCTTGCATCTGAAAATAGAGACTCGCCCGGTTAGAATGGTGTGTGTACTTTTCCCCTAGGCCATTCCAGTTATTCGTTTCTAGCATCAGAATTGCGATAATTTCGATGGTTTCTGAACCATTCCTTATCTTCAAACTCCCATATCTCGCGAACGGATTGACGAACTCGAGAAATTCCTGTTGCATCTGAAAGTAGAAACTCGCCCGATTACAAAGGTATGTGTATTTTTCCCCTAGGCCATTGTAGTTATTGGTTTCGAGTATCAGACGTGCGAAAATTTTGATGGTTTCTCAACCATTCCTTAACTTCAAACTCCCGTTTCTCGCGAACGCATTGACGAACTCGATAAATTCCTGTTGCATCTGAAAGTAGACACTCGCCCGATTAGAGTGGTGTGTGTACTTTTCCCCTAGGCCATTCCAGTTATTCGTTTATAGCATCAGACTTGCGAAAATTTCGATGGTTTCTCAACCATTCCTTAACTTCAAACTACCATATCTCGCGAACGGATTGACGAACTCGAGAAATTCCTGTTGCATCTGAAAGTGGAAACTCGCCCGAATACAAAGGTATGTGTATTTTCCCCCTAGGCCATTGTAGTTATTGGTTTCGAGTATCAGACTTGCGAAAATTTTGATAGTTTCTCAAGCATTCCTTAACTTCAAACTCCCATATCTCGCGAACGGATTGACGAACTCGAGAAATCCCTGTTGCATCTGAAAGTGGAAACTCGCCCGTTTACAAAGGTATGTGTACTTTTCCCCTAGGCCATTCCACTTATTGGTTTCGAGTATCAGACTTGCGAAAATTTTGATGGTTTCTCAACCATTCCTTCACTTCACACTTCCATATCTCGCGAACGGATTGACGAACTCAAGAAATTCCTGTTGCATCTGAAAGTAGAAACTCGCCCGATTACAATAGTGTGTGTACTTTTCCCCTAGGCCATTCCAGTTATTGGTATGGAGTATCAGACAAGCGAAAATTTTGATGGTTTCTCAACCATTCCTTAACTTCAAACTCCCATATCTCGCGAACAGATTGACGAACGCGAGAAATTCCTGTTGCATCTGAAAGTGGAAACTCGCCCGAATACAAAGGTATGTGTATTTTCCCCCTAGGCCATTGTAGTTATTGGTTTCGAGTATCAGACTTGCGAAAATTTTGATAGTTTCTCAAGCATTCCTTAACTTCAAACTCCCATATCTCGCGAACGGATTGACGAACTCGAGAAATCCCTGTTGCATCTGAAAGTGGAAACTCGCCCGTTTACAAAGGTATGTGTATTTTCCCCCTAGGCCACTGTTGTTATTGGTTTCGAGTATCAGACTTGCGAAAATTTTGATAGTTTCTCAACCATTCCCTAACTTCAAACTCCCATATCTCGCGAACGGATTGACGAACGCGAGAAATTCCTGTTGCATGTGAAAGTGGAATCTCGCCCGATTACAATGGTATGTGTATTTTTCCCCTAGGCATTTGTAGTTATTGGTTTCGAGTGTCAGACTTGCGAAAATTTTGATGGTTTCTCATCCATTCCTTAACTTCAAACTTCCATATCTCGCGAACGGATTGACGAACTCGATAAATTCCTCTTGCATCTGAAAATAGAGACTCGCCCGGTTAGAATGGTGTGTGTACTTTTCCCCTAGGCCATTCCAGTTATTCGTTTCTAGCATCAGAATTGCGATAATTTCGATGGTTTCTGAACCATTCCTTATCTTCAAACTCCCATATCTCGCGAACGGATTGACGAACTCGAGAAATTCCTGTTGCATCTGAAAGTAGAAACTCGCCCGATTACAAAGGTATGTGTATTTTTCCCCTAGGCCATTGTAGTTATTGGTTTCGAGTATCAGACGTGCGAAAATTTTGATGGTTTCTCAACCATTCCTTAACTTCAAACTCCCGTTTCTCGCGAACGCATTGACGAACTCGATAAATTCCTGTTGCATCTGAAAGTAGAAACTCGCCCGATTAGAGTGGTGTGTGTACTTTTCCCCTAGGCCATTCCAGTTATTCGTTTATAGCATCAGACTTGCGAAAATTTCGATGGTTTCTCAACCATTCCTTAACTTCAAACTACCATATCTCGCGAACGGATTGACGAACTCGAGAAATTCCTGTTGCATCTGAAAGTGGAAACTCGCCCGAATACAAAGGTATGTGTATTTTCCCCCTAGGCCATTGTAGTTATTGGTTTCGAGTATCAGACTTGCGAAAATTTTGATAGTTTCTCAAGCATTCCTTAACTTCAAACTCCCATATCTCGCGAACGGATTGACGAACTCGAGAAATCCCTGTTGCATCTGAAAGTGGAAACTCGCCCGTTTACAAAGGTATGTGTACTTTTCCCCTAGGCCATTCCACTTATTGGTTTCGAGTATCAGACTTGCGAAAATTTTGATGGTTTCTCAACCATTCCTTCACTTCACACTTCCATATCTCGCGAACGGATTGACGAACTCAAGAAATTCCTGTTGCATCTGAAAGTAGAAACTCGCCCGATTACAATAGTGTGTGTACTTTTCCCCTAGGCCATTCCAGTTATTGGTATGGAGTATCAGACAAGCGAAAATTTTGATGGTTTCTCAACCATTCCTTAACTTCAAACTCCCATATCTCGCGAACAGATTGACGAACGCGAGAAATTCCTGTTGCATGTGAAAGTAGAATCTCGCCCGATTACAACGGTATGTGTATTTTTCCCCTAGGCATTTGTAGTTATTGGTTTCGAGTATCAGACTTGCGAAAATTTTGATGGTTTCTCAACCATTCCTTAACTTCAAACTCCCATATCTCGCGAACGGATTGACGAACTCGAGAAATTCCTGTTGCATCTGAAAGTAGAAACTCGCCCGATTACAAAGGTATGTGTAATTTCCCCCTAGGCCATTGTAGTTATTGGTTTCGAGTATCAGACTTGCGAAAATTTTGATAGTTTCTTAACCATTCCTTAACTTCAGACTCCCATATCTCGCGAACGCATTGACGAACTCGAGAAATTCCGGTTGTATCTGAAAGTAGAAACTCGCCCGATTACAATGGTGTGTGTACTTTTCCCCTAGGCCATTCCAGTTATTGGTTTCGAGTATCAGACTTGCGAAAATTTTGATGGTTTCTCAACCATTCCTTAACTTCACACTTCCACATCTCGCGAACAGATTGACGAACTCGAGAATTTCCTATTGCATCTGAAAGCAGAAACACGCCCGATTACAACGGTACGTGTATTTTTGACCTAGGCCATTCCAGTTATTGGTTTCGAGTATCAGACCAGCGAAAATTTTGAGGGTTTCCCAACCATTCCTTAACTTCAAACTCCCATATCTCGCGAACGGATTGATGAACTCGAGAAATTCCTGTTGCATCTGAAAATAGAGACTCGCCCGGTTAGAATGGTGTTTGTATTTTTCCCCTAGGCCATTGTAGTTATTGGTTTCGAGTATCAGACTTGCGAAAATTTTGATAGTTTCTCAACCATTCCTTAACTTCAAACTCCCATATCTCGCGAACGGATTGACGAACGCGAGAAATTCCTGTTGCATGTGAAAGTAGAATCTCGCCCGATTACAACGGTATGTGTATTTTTCCCCTAGGCATTTGTAGTTATTGGTTTCGAGTATCAGACTTGCGAAAATTTTGATGGTTTCTCATCCATTCCTTAACTTCAAACTCCCATATCTCGCGAACGGATTGACGAACTCGATAAATTCCTGTTGCATCTGAAAGTAGAAACTCGCCCGATTACAAAGGCATGTGTATTTTCCCCCTAGGCCATTGTAGTTATTGGTTTCGAGTATCAGACTTGCGAAAATTTTGATAGTTTCTCAACCATTCCTTAACTTCAAACTCCCATATCTCGCGAACGGATTGACGAACGCGAGAAATTCCTGTTGCATGTGAAAGTGGAATCTCGCCCGATTACAACGGTATGTGTATTTTTCCCCTAGGCATTTGTAGTTATTGGTTTCGAGTATCAGACTTGCGAAAATTTTGATGGTTTCTCAACCATTCCTTAACTTCAAACTCCCATATCTCGCGAACGGATTGACGAACGCGAGAAATTCCTGTTGCATGTGAAAGTGGAATCTCGCCCGATTACAACGGTATGTGTATTTTTCCCCTAGGCATTTGTAGTTATTGGTTTCGAGTATCAGACTTGCGAAAATTTTGATGGTTTCTCATCCATTCCTTAATTACAAACTCCCATATCTCGCGAACGGATTGACGAACTCGATAAATTCCTCTTGCATCTGAAAATAGAGACTCGCCCGGTTAGAATGGTGTGTGTACTTTTCCCCTAGGCCATTCCAGTTATTCGTTTCTAGCATCAGAATTGCGATAATTTCGATGGTTTCTGAACCATTCCTTATCTTCAAACTCCCATATCTCGCGAACGGATTGACGAACTCGAGAAATTCCTGTTGCATCTGAAAGTAGAAACTCGCCCGATTACAAAGGTATGTGTATTTTTCCCCTAGGCCATTGTAGTTATTGGTTTCGAGTATCAGACTTGCGAAAATTTTGATGGTTTCTCAACCATTCCTTAACTTCAAACTCCCGTTTCTCGCGAACGCATTGACGAACTCGATAAATTCCTGTTGCATCTGAAAGTAGACACTCGCCCGATTAGAGTGGTGTGTGTACTTTTCCCCTAGGCCATTCCAGTTATTCGTTTATAGCATCAGAATTGCGAAAATTTCGATGGTTTCTCAACCATTCCTTAACTTCAAACTACCATATCTCGCGAACGGATTGACGAACTCGAGAAATTCCTGTTGCATCTGAAAGTGGAAACTCGCCCGAATACAAAGGTATGTGTATTTTCCCCCTAGGCCATTGTAGTTATTGGTTTCGAGTATCAGACTTGCGAAAATTTTGATAGTTTCTCAAGCATTCCTCAACTTCAAACTCCCATATCTCGCGAACGGATTGACGAACTCGAGAAATCCCTGTTGCATCTGAAAGTGGAAACTCGCCCGTTTACAAAGGTATGTGTATTTTCCCCCTAGGCCATTGTAGTTATTGGTTTCGAGTATCAGACTTGCGAAAATTTTGATGGTTTCTCAACCATTCCTTAATTTCAATCTCCCGTTTCTCGCGAACGCATTGACGAACTCGAGAAATTCCTGTTGCATCTGAAAGGAGAAACTCGCCCGATTACAATGGTATGTGTACTTTTCCCCTAGGCCATTCCACTTATTGGTTTCGAGTATCAGACTTGCGAAAATTTTGATGGTTTCTCAAGCATTCCTTCACTTCACACTTCCATATCTCGCGAACGGATTGACGAACTCAAGAAATTCCTGTTGCATCTGAAAGTAGAAACTCGCCCGATTACAATAGTGTGTGTACTTTTCCCCTAGGCCATTCCAGTTATTGGTTTCGAGTATCAGACAAGCGAAAATTTTGATGGTTTCTCAACCATTCCTTAACTTCAAACTCCCATATCTCGCGAACGGATTGACGAACTCGAGAAATTCCTGTTGCATCTGAAAGTAGAAACTCGCCCGATTATAACGGTATGTGTATTTTTGCCCTTGGCCATAGTTGTTATTGGATTCGAGTATCAGACTTGCGAAAATTTTGATGGTTTCTCAACCATTCCTTAACTTCAAACTCCCATATCTCGCGAACGGATTGACGAACGCGAGAAATTCCTGTTGCATGTGAAAGTAGAATCTCGCCCGATTACAACGGTATGTGTATTTTTACCCTAGGCATTTGTTGTTATTGGTTTCGAGTATCAGACTTGCGAAAATTTTGATGGTTTCTCAACCATTCCTTAACTTCAAACTCCCATATCTCGCGAACGGATTGACGAACTCGAGAAATTCCTGTTGCATCTGAAAGTAGAAACTCGCCCGATTACAAAGGTATGTGTAATTTCCCCCTAGGCCATTGTAGTTATTGGTTTCGAGTATCAGACTTGCGAAAATTTTGATGGTTTCTCATCCATTCCTTAACTTCAAACTCCCATATCTCGCGAACGGATTGACGAACTCGATAAATTCCTGTTGCATCTGAAAGTAGAAACTCGCCCGATTACAAAGGCATGTGTATTTTCCCCCTAGGCCATTGTAGTTATTGGTTTCGAGTATCAGACTTGCGAAAATTTTGATAGTTTCTCAACCATTCCTTAACTTCAAACTCCCATATCTCGCGAACGGATTGACGAACGCGAGAAATTCCTGTTGCATGTGAAAGTAGAATCTCGCCCGATTACAACGGTATGTGTATTTTTCCCCTAGGCATTTGTAGTTATTGGTTTCGAGTATCAGACTTGCGAAAATTTTGATGGTTTCTCATCCATTCCTTAACTTCAAACTCCCATATCTCGCGAACGGATTGACGAACTCGATAAATTCCTGTTGCATCTGAAAGTAGAAACTCGCCCGATTACAAAGGCATGTGTATTTTCCCCCTAGGCCATTGTAGTTATTGGTTTCGAGTATCAGACTTGCGAAAATTTTGATAGTTTCTCAACCATTCCTTAACTTCAAACTCCCATATCTCGCGAACGGATTGACGAACGCGAGAAATTCCTGTTGCATGTGAAAGTGGAATCTCGCCCGATTACAACGGTATGTGTATTTTTCCCCTAGGCATTTGTAGTTATTGGTTTCGAGTATCAGACTTGCGAAAATTTTGATGGTTTCTCAACCATTCCTTAACTTCAAACTCCCATATCTCGCGAACGGATTGACGAACGCGAGAAATTCCTGTTGCATGTGAAAGTGGAATCTCGCCCGATTACAACGGTATGTGTATTTTTCCCCTAGGCATTTGTAGTTATTGGTTTCGAGTATCAGACTTGCGAAAATTTTGATGGTTTCTCATCCATTCCTTAACTTCAAACTCCCATATCTCGCGAACGGATTGACGAACTCGATAAATTCCTCTTGCATCTGAAAATAGAGACTCGCCCGGTTAGAATGGTGTGTGTACTTTTCCCCTAGGCCATTCCAGTTATTCGTTTCTAGCATCAGAATTGCGATAATTTCGATGGTTTCTGAACCATTCCTTATCTTCAAACTCCCATATCTCGCGAACGGATTGACGAACTCGAGAAATTCCTGTTGCATCTGAAAGTAGAAACTCGCCCGATTACAAAGGTATGTGTATTTTTCCCCTAGGCCATTGTAGTTATTGGTTTCGAGTATCAGACTTGCGAAAATTTTGATGGTTTCTCAACCATTCCTTAACTTCAAACTCCCGTTTCTCGCGAACGCATTGACGAACTCGATAAATTCCTGTTGCATCTGAAAGTAGACACTCGCCCGATTAGAGTGGTGTGTGTACTTTTCCCCTAGGCCATTCAAGTTATTCGTTTATAGCATCAGAATTGCGAAAATTTCGATGGTTTCTCAACCATTCCTTAACTTCAAACTACCATATCTCGCGAACGGATTGACGAACTCGAGAAATTCCTGTTGCATCTGAAAGTGGAAACTCGCCCGAATACAACGGTATGTGTATTTTCCCCCTAGGCCATTGTAGTTATTGGTTTCGAGTATCAGACTTGCGAAAATTTTGATAGTTGCTCAAGCATTCCTTAACTTCAAACTCCCATATCTCGCGAACGGATTGACGAACTCAAGAAATTCCTGTTGCATCTGAAAGTAGAAACTCGCCCGATTACAATAGTGTGTGTACTTTTCCCCTAGGCCATTCCAGTTATTGGTTTCGAGTATCAGACAAGCGAAAATTTTGATGGTTTCTCAACAATTCCTTAACTTCAAACTCCCATATCTCGCGAACAGATTGACGAACGCGAGAAATTCCTGTTGCATGTGAAAGTAGAATCTCGCCCGATTACAACGGTATGTGTATTTTTCCCCTAGGCATTTGTAGTTATTGGTTTCGAGTATCAGACTTGCGAAAATTTTGATGGTTTCTCAACCATTCCTTAACTTCAAACTCCCATATCTCGCGAACGGATTGACGAACTCGAGAAATTCCTGTTGCATCTGAAAGTAGAAACTCGCCCGATTATAACGGTATGTGTATTTTTGCCCTTGGCCATAGTTGTTATTGGATTCGAGTATCAGACTTGCGAAAATTTTGATGGTTTCTCAACCATTCCTTAACTTCAAACTCCCATATCTCGCGAACGGATTGACGAACGCGAGAAATTCCTGTTGCATGTGAAAGTAGAATCTCGCCCGATTACAACGGTATGTGTATTTTTACCCTAGGCATTTGTAGTTATTGGTTTCGAGTATCAGACTTGCGAAAATTTTGATGGTTTCTCAACCATTCCTTAACTTCAAACTCCCATATCTCGCGAACGGATTGACGAACTCGAGAAATTCCTGTTGCATCTGAAAGTAGAAACTCGCCCGATTACAAAGGTATGTGTAATTTCCCCCTAGGCCATTGTAGTTATTGGTTTCGAGTATCAGACTTGCGAAAATTTTGATAGTTTCTCAACCATTCCTTAACTTCGAACTCCCATATCTCGCGAACGGATTGATGAACTCGAGAAATTCCTGTTGCATCTGAAAATAGAGACTCGCCCGGTTAGAATGGTGTGTGTACTTTTCCCCTAGGCCATTCCAGTTATTCGTTTCTAGCATCAGAATTGCGATAATTTCGATGGTTTCTGAACCATTCCTTATCTTCAAACTCCCATATCTCGCGAACGGATTGACGAACTCGAGAAATTCCTGTTCCATCTGAAAGTAGAAACTCGCCCGATTACAAAGGTATGTGTATTTTTCCCCTAGGCCATTGTAGTTATTGGTTTCGAGTATCAGACTTGCGAAAATTTTGATGGTTTCTCAACCATTCCTTAACTTCAAACTCCCGTTTCTCGCGAACGCATTGACGAACTCGAGAAATTCCTGTTGCATCTGAAAGTAGAAACTCGCCCGATTACAATGGTATGTGTACTTTTCCCCTAGGCCATTCCAGTTATTCGTTTCTAGCGTCAGAATTGCGAAAATTTTGATAGTTTCTCAACCATTCCTTAACTTCAAACTCCCATATCTCGCGAACGGATTGACGAACTCGATAAATTCCTGTTGCATCTGAAAGTAGAAACTCGCCCGATTACAAAGGTATGTGTATTTTCCCCCTAGGCCATTGTAGTTATTGGTTTCGAGTATCAGACTTGCGAAAATTTTGATAGTTTCTCAACCATTCCTTAACTTCAAACTCCCATATCTCGCGAACGGATTGACGAACGCGAGAAATTCCTGTTGCATGTGAAAGTGGAATCTCGCCCGATTACAACGGTATGTGTATTTTTCCCCTAGGCATTTGTAGTTATTGGTTTCGAGTATCAGACTTGCGAAAATTTTGATACTTTCTCAACCATTCCTTAACTTCAAACTCCCATATCTCGCGAACGGATTGACGAACGCGAGAAATTCCTGTTGCATGTGAAAGTAGAATCTCGCCCGCTTACAACGGTATGTGTATTTTTCCCCTAGGCATTTGTAGTTATTGGTTTCGAGTATCAGACTTGCGAAAATTTTGATGGTTTCTCATCCATTCCTTAACTTCAAACTCCCATATCTCGCGAACGGATTGACGAACTCGATAAATTCCTGTTGCATCTGAAAGTAGAAACTCGCCCGATTACAATGGTATGTGTACTTTTCCCCTAGGCCATTCCAGTTATTCGTTTCTAGCGTCAGAATTGCGAAAATTTTGATAGTTTCTCAACCATTCCTTAACTTCAAACTCCCATATCTCGCGAACGGATTGACGAACTCGAGAAATTCCTGTTGCATCTGAAAGTAGAAACTCGCCCGATTACAAAGGTATGTGTATTTTTCCCCTAGGCCATTGTAGTTATTGGTTTCGAGTATCAGACTTGCGAAAATTTTGATGGTTTCTCAACCATTCCTTAACTTCAAACTCCCGTTTCTCGCGAACGCATTGACGAACTCGAGAAATTCCTGTTGCATCTGAAAGTAGAAACTCGCCCGATTACAATGATATGTGTACTTTTCCCCTAGGCCATTCCAGTTATTCGTTTCTAGCGTCAGAATTGCGAAAATTTTGATGGTTTCTCAATCATTCCTTAACTTCAAACTTCCATATCTCGCGAACGGATTGACGAACTCGAGAAATTCCTGTTGCATCTGAAAGTAGAAACTCGCCCGATTACAATGGTATGTGTACTTTTCCCCTAGGCCATTCCAGTTATTCGTTTCTAGCGTCAGAATTGCGAAAATTTTGATGGTTTCTCAATCATTCCTTAACTTCAAACTTCCATATCTCGCGAACGGATTGACGAACTCGAGAATTTCCTATTGCATCTGAAAGCAGATACTCGCCCGATTATAACGGTATGTGTATTTTTGCCCTTGGCCATAGTTGTTATTGCATTCGAGTATCAGACTTGCGAAAATTTTGATGGTTTCTCAACCATTCCTTAATTTCAAACTTCCATATCTCGCGAACGGATTGACGAACTCGAGAATTTCCTATTGCATCTGAAAGCAGATACTCGCCCGATTATAACGGTATGTGTATTTTTGCCTTTGGCCATAGTTGTTATTGGATTCGAGTATCAGACTTGCGATAGTTTCGATGGTTTCTGAACCATTCCTTAACATCACACTCCCATATCTCGCGAACGGATTGACGAACTCGAGAAATTCCTGTTGCATCTGAAAGCAGAAACTCGCCCGATTTCAACGGTATGTGCATTTTTGCCCTAGGCCATAGTAGTTATTGGTTTCGAGTATCAGACTTGCGAAAATTTTGATGGTTTCTCAACCATTCCTTAATTTCAAACTCCCATATCTCACGAACGGATTGACCAACTCGAGAAATTCCTGTTGCATCTGAAAGTAGAAACTCGCCCGATTACAATGGTATGTGTACTTTTCCCCTAGGCCATTCCAGTTATTGGTTTCGAGTATCAGACAAGCGAAAATTTTGATGGTTTCTCAACCATTCCTTAACTTCAAACTCCCATATCTCGCGAACAGATTGACGAACGCGAGAAATTCCTGTTGCATGTGAAAGTAGAATCTCGCCCGATTACAACGGTATGTGTATTTTTCCCCTAGGCATTTGTAGTTATTGGTTTCGAGTATCAGACTCGCGAAAATTTTGATGGTTTCTCAACCATTCCTTAACTTCAAACTCCCATATCTCGCGAACGGATTGACGAACGCGAGAAATTCCTGTTGCATGTGAAAGTAGAATCTCGCCCGATTACAAAGGTATGTGTATTTTTACCCTAGGCATTTGTAGTTATTGGTTTCGAGTATCAGACTTGCGAAAATTTTGATGGTTTCTCAACCATTCCTTAACTTCAAACTCCCATATCTCGCGAACGGATTGACGAACTCGAGAAATTCCTGTTGCATCTGAAAGTAGAAACTCGCCCGATTACAAAGGTATGTGTAATTTCCCCCTAGGCCATTGTAGTTATTGGTTTCGAGTATCAGACTTGCGAAAATTTTGATAGTTTCTCAACCATTCCTTAACTTCAAACTCCCATATCTCGCGAACGGATTGATGAACTCGAGAAATTCCTGTTGCATCTGAAAATAGAGACTCGCCCGGTTAGAATGGTGTGTGTACTTTTCCCCTAGGCCATTCCAGTTATTCGTTTCTAGCATCAGAATTGCGATAATTTCGATGGTTTCTGAACCATTCCTTATCTTCAAACTCCCATATCTCGCGAACGGATTGACGAACTCGAGAAATTCCTGTTGCATCTGAAAGTAGAAACTCGCCCGATTACAAAGGTATGTGTATTTTTCCCCTAGGCCATTGTAGTTATTGGTTTCGAGTATCAGACTTGCGAAAATTTTGATGGTTTCTCAACCATTCCTTAACTTCAAACTCCCGTTTCTCGCGAACGCATTGACGAACTCGAGAAATTCCTGTTGCATCTGAAAGTAGAAACTCGCCCGATTACAATGGTATGTGTACTTTTCCCCTAGGCGATTCCAGTTATTCGTTTCTAGCGTCAGAATTGCGAAAATTTTGATAGTTTCTCAACCATTCCTTAACTTCAAACTCCCATATCTCGCGAACGGATTGACGAACTCGATAAATTCCTGTTGCATCTGAAAGTAGAAACTCGCCCGATTACAAAGGTATGTGTATTTTCCCCCTAGGCCATTGTAGTTATTGGTTTCGAGTATCAGACTTGCGAAAATTTTGATAGTTTCTCAACCATTCCTTAACTTCAAACTCCCATATCTCGCGAACGGATTGACGAACGCGAGAAATTCCTGTTGCATGTGAAAGTAGAATCTCGCCCGCTTACAACGGTATGTGTATTTTTCCCCTAGGCATTTGTAGTTATTGGTTTCGAGTATCAGACTTGCGAATATTTTGATGGTTTCTCATCCATTCCTTAACTTCAAACTCCCATATCTCGCGAACGGATTGACGAACTCGATAAATTCCTGTTGCATCTGAAAGTAGAAACTCGCCCGATTACAATGGTATGTGTACTTTTCCCCTAGGCCATTCCAGTTATTCGTTTCTAGCGTCAGAATTGCGAAAATTTTGATAGTTTCTCAACCATTCCTTAACTTCAAACTCCCATATCTCGCGAACGGATTGACGAACTCGAGAAATTCCTGTTGCATCTGAAAGTAGAAACTCGCCCGATTACAAAGGTATGTGTATTTTTCCCCTAGGCCATTGTAGTTATTGGTTTCGAGTATCAGACTTGCGAAAATTTTGATGGTTTCTCAACCATTCCTTAACTTCAAACTCCCGTTTCTCGCGAACGCATTGACGAACTCGAGAAATTCCTGTTGCATCTGAAAGTAGAAACTCGCCCGATTACAATGGTATGTGTACTTTTCCCCTAGGCCATTCCAGTTATTCGTTTCTAGCGTCAGAATTGCGAAAATTTTGATGGTTTCTCAATCATTCCTTAACTTCAAACTTCCATATCTCGCGAACGGATTGACGAACTCGAGAATTTCCTATTGCATCTGAAAGCAGATACTCGCCCGATTATAACGGTATGTGTATTTTTGCCCTTGGCCATAGTTGTTATTGGATTCGAGTATCAGACTTGCGAAAATTTTGATGGTTTCTCAAGCATTCCTTAACTTCAAACTTCCATATCTCGCGAACGGATTGACGAACTCGAGAAACTCCTGTTGCATCTGAAATTAGAATCTCGCACGAATACAAAGATATGTGTGTTTTTCCCCTAGGCCTTTGCAGTTATTGGTTTCGAGTATCAGACTTGCGAAAATTTTGATGGTTTCTCAAGCATTCCTTAAATTCAAACTCCCATATCTCGCGAACGGATTGACGAACTCGAGAAATTCCTGTTGCATCTGAAAATAGAGACTCGCCCGGTTAGAATGGTGTGTGTACTTTTCCCCTAGGCCATTCCAGTTATTCGTTTCTAGCATCAGAATTGCGATAGTTTCGATGGTTTCTGAACCATTCCTTAACTTCAAACTCCCATATCTCGCGAACGGAATGACGAACTCGAGAAATTCCTGTTGCATCTGAAAGCAGAAACTCGCCCGATTTCAACGGTATGTGCATTTTTGCCCTAGGCCATAGTAGTTATTGGTTTCGAGTATCAGACTTGCGAAAATTTTGATGGTTTCTCAACCATTCCTTAATTTCAAACTTCCATATCTCGCGAACGGATTGACGAACTCGAGAATTTCCTATTGCATCTGAAAGCAGATACTCGCCCGATTATAACGGTATGTGTATTTTTGCCCTTGGCCATAGTTGTTATTGGATTCGAGTATCAGACTTGCGAAAATTTTGATGGTTTCTCAAGCATTCCTTAACTTCAAACTTCCATATCTCGCGAACGGATTGACGAACTCGAGAAACTCCTGTTGCATCTGAAATTAGAATCTCGCACGAATACAAAGATATGTGTGTTTTTCCCCTAGGCCTTTGTAGTTATTGGTTTCGAGTATCAGACTTGCGAAAATTTTGATGGTTTCTCAAGCATTCCTTAAATTCAAACTCCCATATCTCGCGAACGGATTGACGAACTCGAGAAATTCCTGTTGCATCTGAAAATAGAGACTCGCCCGGTTAGAATGGTGTGTGTACTTTTCCCCTAGGTCATTCCAGTTATTCGTTTCTAGCATCAGAATTGCGATAGTTTCGATGGTTTCTGAACCATTCCTTAACATCACACTCCCATATCTCACGAACGGATTGACGAACTCGAGAAATTCCTGTTGCATCTGAAAGCAGAAACTCGCCCGATTTCAACGGTATGTGCATTTTTGCCCTAGGCCATAGTAGTTATTGGTTTCGAGTATCAGACTTGCGAAAATTTTGATGGTTTCTCAACCATTCCTTAATTTCAAACTCCCATATCTCACGAACGGATTGACCAACTCGAGAAATTCCTGTTGCATCTGAAAGTAGAAACTCGCCCGATTACAATGGTATGTGTACTTTTCCCCTAGGCCATTCCACTTATTGGTTTCGAGTATCAGACTTGCGAAAATTTTGATGGTTTCTAAACCATTCCTTAATTTCAAACTCCCATATCTCACGAACGGATTGACCAACTCGAGAAATTCCTGTTGCATCTGAAAGTAGAAACTCGCCCGATTACAATGGTGTGTGTACTTTTCCCCTAGGGCATTCCAGTTATTCGTTTGTAGGGTCAGAACTGCGAAAATTTTGATGGTTTCTGAACCATTCCTTAACATCAAACTCCCATATCTCGCGAACGGAATGACGAACTCGAGATATTCCTGTTGCATCTGAAAGTGGAAACTCGCCCGATTACAAAAGTATGTGTATTTTCCCCCTAGGCCATTGTAGTTATTGGTTTCGAGTATCAGAATTGCGAAAATTTTGATGGTTTCTCAAGCATTCCTTAACTTCAAACTCCCATATCTCGCGAACGGATTAACGAACTCCAGATATTCCTGTTGCATCTGAAAGCAGAAACTCGCCCGATTACAACGGTATGTGCATTTTTGCCCTAGGCCATAGTAGTTATTGGTTTCGAGTATCAGACTTGCGAAAATTTCGATGGTTTCTCAACCATTCCTTAACTTCAAACTCCCATATCACGCGAACGCATTGACGAAATCGAGAAATTCCTGTTGTATCTGAAAGTAGAAACTCGCCCGATTAGAATGGTGGGTGTACTTTTCCCCTAGGCCATCCGGTTACTGGTTTCGAGTATCAGACCTGCGAAAATTTTGATGGTTTCTCAACCATTCGTTATCTTCATACTCCCATATCTCGCGAACGGATTGACGAACTCGAGAAATTCCTGTTGCATCTGAAAGTAGAAACTAGCCCGATAACAATGGTGTGTGTACTTTTCCCCACGGCCATTCCAGTTATTGGTTTCGAGTATCAGACCAGCGAAAACTTTGATGGTTTCTCAACCATTCCTTAACTTCAAACTCCCATATCTCGCGAACGGATAGACGAACTCGAGAAATTCCTGTTGCATCTGAAAGTAGAAACTCGCCCGATTACAACGGTATGTGTATTTTTCCCCTGGGCCATTGTAGTTATTGGTTTCGAGTATCAGACTTGCGAAAATTTTGATGGTTACTCAACCATTCCTTAACTTCAAACTCCCATTTCTCGCGAACGGATTGACGAACTCGAGAAATTCCTGTTGCATCTGAAAGTAGAAACTCTCCCGATTACAATGGTATGTGCATTTTTGCCCTAGGCCATAGTAGTTATTGGTTTCGAGTATCAGACTTGCGAAAATTTCGATGGTTTCTCAACCATTCCTTAATTTCAAACTCCCATATCTCACGAACGGATTGACCAACTCGAGAAATTCCTGTTGCATCTGAAAGTAGAAACTCGCCCGATTACAATGGTATGTGTACTTTTCCCCTAGGCCATTCCAGTTATTGGTTTCGAGTATCAGACAAGCGAAAATTTTGATGGTTTCTCAACCATTCCTTAACTTCAAACTCCCATATCTCGCGAACAGATTGACGAACGCGAGAAATTCCTGTTGCATGTGAAAGTAGAATCTCGCCCGATTACAACGGTATGTGTATTTTTCCCCTAGGCATTTGTAGTTATTGGTTTCGAGTATCAGACTTGCGAAAATTTTGATGGTTTCTCAACCATTCCTTAACTTCAAACTCCCATATCTCGCGAACGGATTGACGAACTCGAGAAATTCCTTTTTCATCTGAAAGTAGAAACTCGCCCGATTATAACGGTATGTGTATTTTTGCCCTTGGCCATAGTTGTTATTGGATTCGAGTATCAGACTTGCGAAAATTTTGATGGTTTCTCAACCATTCCTTAACTTCAAACTCCCATATCTCGCGAACGGATTGACGAACGCGAGAAATTCCTGTTGCATGTGAAAGTAGAATCTCGCCCGATTACAACGGTATGTGTATTTTTACCCTAGGCATTTGTAGTTATTGGTTTCGAGTATCAGACTTGCGAAAATTTTGATGGTTTCTCAACCATTCCTTAACTTCAAACTCCCATATCTCGCGAACGGATTGACGAACTCGAGAAATTCCTGTTGCATCTGAAAGTAGAAACTCGCCCGATTACAAAGGTATGTGTAATTTCCCCCTAGGCCATTGTAGTTATTGGTTTCGAGTATCAGACTTGCGAAAATTTTGATAGTTTCTCAACCATTCCTTAACTTCAAACTCCCATATCTCGCGAACGGATTGATGAACTCGAGAAATTCCTGTTGCATCTGAAAATAGAGACTCGCCCGGTTAGAATGGTGTGTGTACTTTTCCCCAGGCCATTCCAGTTATTCGTTTCTAGCATCAGAATTGCGATAATTTCGATGGTTTCTGAACCATTCCTTATCTTCAAACTCCCATATCTCGCGAACGGATAGACGAACTCGAGAAATTCCTGTTGCATCTGAAAGTAGAAACTCGCCCGATTACAACGGTATGTGTATTTTTCCCCTGGGCCATTGTAGTTATTGGTTTCGAGTATCAGACTTGCGAAAATTTTGATGGTTACTCAACCATTCCTTAACTTCAAACTCCCATTTCTCGCGAACGGATTGACGAACTCGAGAAATTCCTGTTGCATCTGAAAGTAGAAACTCTCCCGATTACAATGGTATGTGCATTTTTGCCCTAGGCCATAGTAGTTATTGGTTTCGAGTATCAGACTTGCGAAAATTTCGATGGTTTCTCAACCATTCCTTAATTTCAAACTCCCATATCTCACGAACGGATTGACCAACTCGAGAAATTCCTGTTGCATCTGAAAGTAGAAACTCGCCCGATTACAATGGTATGTGTACTTTTCCCCTAGGCCATTCCAGTTATTGGTTTCGAGTATCAGACAAGCGAAAATTTTGATGGTTTCTCAACCATTCCTTAACTTCAAACTCCCATATCTCGCGAACAGATTGACGAACGCGAGAAATTCCTGTTGCATGTGAAAGTAGAATCTCGCCCGATTACAACGGTATGTGTATTTTTCCCCTAGGCATTTGTAGTTATTGGTTTCGAGTATCAGACTTGCGAAAATTTTGATGGTTTCTCAACCATTCCTTAACTTCAAACTCCCATATCTCGCGAACGGATTGACGAACTCGAGAAATTCCTTTTTCATCTGAAAGTAGAAACTCGCCCGATTATAACGGTATGTGTATTTTTGCCCTTGGCCATAGTTGTTATTGGATTCGAGTATCAGACTTGCGAAAATTTTGATGGTTTCTCAACCATTCCTTAACTTCAAACTCCCATATCTCGCGAACGGATTGACGAACGCGAGAAATTCCTGTTGCATGTGAAAGTAGAATCTCGCCCGATTACAACGGTATGTGTATTTTTACCCTAGGCATTTGTAGTTATTGGTTTCGAGTATCAGACTTGCGAAAATTTTGATGGTTTCTCAACCATTCCTTAACTTCAAACTCCCATATCTCGCGAACGGATTGACGAACTCGAGAAATTCCTGTTGCATCTGAAAGTAGAAACTCGCCCGATTACAAAGGTATGTGTAATTTCCCCCTAGGCCATTGTAGTTATTGGTTTCGAGTATCAGACTTGCGAAAATTTTGATAGTTTCTCAACCATTCCTTAACTTCAAACTCCCATATCTCGCGAACGGATTGATGAACTCGAGAAATTCCTGTTGCATCTGAAAATAGAGACTCGCCCGGTTAGAATGGTGTGTGTACTTTTCCCCAGGCCATTCCAGTTATTCGTTTCTAGCATCAGAATTGCGATAATTTCGATGGTTTCTGAACCATTCCTTATCTTCAAACTCCCATATCTCGCGAACGGATTGACGAACTCGAGAAATTCCTGTTGCATCTGAAAGTAGAAACTCGCCCGATTACAAAGGTATGTGTATTTTTCCCCTAGGCCATTGTAGTTATTGGTTTCGAGTATCAGACTTGCGAAAATTTTGATGGTTTCTCAACCATTCCTTAACTTCAAACTCCCGTTTCTCGCGAACGCATTGACGAACTCGAGAAATTCCTGTTGCATCTGAAAGTAGAAACTCGCCCGATTACAATGGTATGTGTACTTTTCCCCTAGGCGATTCCAGTTATTCGTTTCTAGCGTCAGAATTGCGAAAATTTTGATAGTTTCTCAACCATTCCTTAACTTCAAACTCCCATATCTCGCGAACGGATTGACGAACTCGATAAATTCCTGTTGCATCTGAAAGTAGAAACTCGCCCGATTACAAAGGTATGTGTATTTTCCCCCTAGGCCATTGTAGTTATTGGTTTCGAGTATCAGACTTGCGAAAATTTTGATAGTTTCTCAACCATGCCTTAACTTCAAACTCCCATATCTCGCGAACGGATTGACGAACGCGAGAAATTCCTGTTGCATGTGAAAGTGGAATCTCGCCCGATTACAACGGTATGTGTATTTTTCCCCTAGGCATTTGTAGTTATTGGTTTCGAGTATCAGACTTGCGAAAATTTTGATACTTTCTCAACCATTCCTTAACTTCAAACTCCCATATCTCGCGAACGGATTGACGAACGCGAGAAATTCCTGTTGCATGTGAAAGTAGAATCTCGCCCGCTTACAACGGTATGTGTATTTTTCCCCTAGGCATTTGTAGTTATTGGTTTCGAGTATCAGACTTGCGAAAATTTTGATGGTTTCTCATCCATTCCTTAACTTCAAACTCCCATATCTCGCGAACGGATTGACGAACTCGATAAATTCCTGTTGCATCTGAAAGTAGAAACTCGCCCGATTACAATGGTATGTGTACTTTTCCCCTAGGCCATTCCAGTTATTCGTTTCTAGCGTCAGAATTGCGAAAATTTTGATAGTTTCTCAACCATTCCTTAACTTCAAACTCCCATATCTCGCGAACGGATTGACGAACTCGAGAAATTCCTGTTGCATCTGAAAGTAGAAACTCGCCCGATTACAAAGGTATGTGTATTTTTCCCCTAGGCCATTGTAGTTATTGGTTTCGAGTATCAGACTTGCGAAAATTTTGATGGTTTCTCAACCATTCCTTAACTTCAAACTCCCGTTTCTCGCGAACGCATTGACGAACTCGAGAAATTCCTGTTGCATCTGAAAGTAGAAACTCGCCCGATTACAATGGTATGTGTACTTTTCCCCTAGGCCATTCCAGTTATTCGTTTCTAGCGTCAGAATTGCGAAAATTTTGATGGTTTCTCAATCATTCCTTAACTTCAAACTTCCATATCTCGCGAACGGATTGACGAACTCGAGAATTTCCTATTGCATCTGAAAGCAGATACTCGCCCGATTATAACGGTATGTGTATTTTTGCCCTTGGCCATAGTTGTTATTGGATTCGAGTATCAGACTTGCGAAAATTTTGATGGTTTCTCAAGCATTCCTTAACTTCAAACTTCCATATCTCGCGAACGGATTGACGAACTCGAGAAACTCCTGTTGCATCTGAAATTAGAATCTCGCACGAATACAAAGATATGTGTGTTTTTCCCCTAGGCCTTTGTAGTTATTGGTTTCGAGTATCAGACTTGCGAAAATTTAGATGGTTTCTCAAGCATTCCTTAAATTCAAACTCCCATATCTCGCGAACGGATTGACGAACTCGAGAAATTCCTGTTGCATCTGAAAATAGAGACTCGCCCGGTTAGAATGGTGTGTGTACTTTTCCCCTAGGCCATTCCAGTTATTCGTTTCTAGCATCAGAATTGCGATAGTTTCGATGGTTTCTGAACCATTCCTTAACTTCAAACTCCCATATCTCGCGAACGGAATGACGAACTCGAGAAATTCCTGTTGCATCTGAAAGCAGAAACTCGCCCGATTTCAACGGTATGTGCATTTTTGCCCTAGGCCATAGTAGTTATTGGTTTCGAGTATCAGACTTGCGAAAATTTTGATGGTTTCTCAACCATTCCTTAATTTCAAACTTCCATATCTCGCGAACGGATTGACGAACTCGAGAATTTCCTATTGCATCTGAAAGCAGATACTCGCCCGATTATAACGGTATGTGTATTTTTGCCCTTGGCCATAGTTGTTATTGGATTCGAGTATCAGACTTGCGAAAATTTTGATGGTTTCTCAAGCATTCCTTAACTTCAAACTTCCATATCTCGCGAACGGATTGACGAACTCGAGAAACTCCTGTTGCATGTGAAATTAGAATCTCGCACGAATACAAAGATATGTGTGTTTTTCCCCTAGGCCTTTGTAGTTATTGGTTTCGAGTATCAGACTTGCGAAAATTTTGATGGTTTCTCAAGCATTCCTTAAATTCAAACTCCCATATCTCGCGAACGGATTGACGAACTCGAGAAATTCCTGTTGCATCTGAAAATAGAGACTCGCCCGGTTAGAATGGTGTGTGTACTTTTCCCCTAGGTCATTCCAGTTATTCGTTTCTAGCATCAGAATTGCGATAGTTTCGATGGTTTCTGAACCATTCCTTATCTTCAAACTCCCATATCTCGCGAACGGATTGACGAACTCGAGAAATTCCTGTTGCATCTGAAAGTAGAAACTCGCCCGATTACAAAGGTATGTGTATTTTTCCCCTAGGCCATTGTAGTTATTGGTTTCGAGTATCAGACTTGCGAAAATTTTGATGGTTTCTCAACCATTCCTTAACTTCAAACTCCCGTTTCTCGCGAACGCATTGACGAACTCGAGAAATTCCTGTTGCATCTGAAAGTAGAAACTCGCCCGATTACAATGGTATGTGTACTTTTCCCCTAGGCGATTCCAGTTATTCGTTTCTAGCGTCAGAATTGCGAAAATTTTGATAGTTTCTCAACCATTCCTTAACTTCAAACTCCCATATCTCGCGAACGGATTGACGAACTCGATAAATTCCTGTTGCAACTGAAAGTAGAAACTCGCCCGATTACAAAGGTATGTGTATTTTCCCCCTAGGCCATTGTAGTTATTGGTTTCGAGTATCAGACTTGCGAAAATTTTGATAGTTTCTCAACCATTCCTTAACTTCAAACTCCCATATCTCGCGAACGGATTGACGAACGCGAGAAATTCCTGTTGCATGTGAAAGTGGAATCTCGCCCGATTACAACGGTATGTGTATTTTTCCCCTAGGCATTTGTAGTTATTGGTTTCGAGTATCAGACTTGCGAAAATTTTGATACTTTCTCAACCATTCCTTAACTTCAAACTCCCATATCTCGCGAACGGATTGACGAACGCGAGAAATTCCTGTTGCATGTGAAAGTAGAATCTCGCCCGCTTACAACGGTATGTGTATTTTTCCCCTAGGCATTTGTAGTTATTGGTTTCGAGTATCAGACTTGCGAAAATTTTGATGGTTTCTCATCCATTCCTTAACTTCAAACTCCCATATCTCGCGAACGGATTGACGAACTCGATAAATTCCTGTTGCATCTGAAAGTAGAAACTCGCCCGATTACAATGGTATGTGTACTTTTCCCCTAGGCCATTCCAGTTATTCGTTTCTAGCGTCAGAATTGCGAAAATTTTGATAGTTTCTCAACCATTCCTTAACTTCAAACTCCCATATCTCGCGAACGGATTGACGAACTCGAGAAATTCCTGTTGCATCTGAAAGTAGAAACTCGCCCGATTACAAAGGTATGTGTATTTTTCCCCTAGGCCATTGTAGTTATTGGTTTCGAGTATCAGACTTGCGAAAATTTTGATGGTTTCTCAACCATTCCTTAACTTCAAACTCCCGCTTCTCGCGAACGCATTGACGAACTCGAGAAATTCCTGTTGCATCTGAAAGTAGAAACTCGCCCGATTACAATGGTATGTGTACTTTTCCCCTAGGCCATTCCAGTTATTCGTTTCTAGCGTCAGAATTGCGAAAATTTTGATGGTTTCTCAATCATTCCTTAACTTCAAACTTCCATATCTCGCGAACGGATTGACGAACTCGAGAATTTCCTATTGCATCTGAAAGCAGATACTCGCCCGATTATAACGGTATGTGTATTTTTGCCCTTGGCCATAGTTGTTATTGGATTCGAGTATCAGACTTGCGAAAATTTTGATGGTTTCTCAAGCATTCCTTAACTTCAAACTTCCATATCTCGCGAACGGATTGACGAACTCGAGAAACTCCTGTTGCATCTGAAATTAGAATCTCGCACGAATACAAAGATATGTGTGTTTTTCCCCTAGGCCTTCGTAGTTATTGGTTTCGAGTATCAGACTTGCGAAAATTTTGATGGTTTCTCAAGCATTCCTTAAATTCAAACTCCCATATCTCGCGAACGGATTGACGAACTCGAGAAATTCCTGTTGCATCTGAAAATAGAGACTCGCCCGGTTAGAATGGTGTGTGTACTTTTCCCCTAGGCCATTCCAGTTATTCGTTTCTAGCATCAGAATTGCGATAGTTTCGATGGTTTCTGAACCATTCCTTAACTTCAAACTCCCATATCTCGCGAACGGAATGACGAACTCGAGAAATTCCTGTTGCATCTGAAAGCAGAAACTCGCCCGATTTCAACGGTATGTGCATTTTTGCCCTAGGCCATAGTAGTTATTGGTTTCGAGTATCAGACTTGCGAAAATTTTGATGGTTTCTCAACCATTCCTTAATTTCAAACTTCCATATCTCGCGAACGGATTGACGAACTCGAGAATTTCCTATTGCATCTGAAAGCAGATACTCGCCCGATTATAACGGTATGTGTATTTTTGCCCTTGGCCATAGTTGTTATTGGATTCGAGTATCAGACTTGCGAAAATTTTGATGGTTTCTCAAGCATTCCTTAACTTCAAACTTCCATATCTCGCGAACGGATTGACGAACTCGAGAAACTCCTGTTGCATCTGAAATTAGAATCTCGCACGAATACAAAGATATGTGTGTTTTTCCCCTAGGCCTTTGTAGTTATTGGTTTCGAGTATCAGACTTGCGAAAATTTTGATGGTTTCTCAAGCATTCCTTAAATTCAAACTCCCATATCTCGCGAACGGATTGACGAACTCGAGAAATTCCTGTTGCATCTGAAAATAGAGACTCGCCCGGTTAGAATGGTGTGTGTACTTTTCCCCTAGGTCATTCCAGTTATTCGTTTCTAGCATCAGAATTGCGATAGTTTCGATGGTTTCTGAACCATTCCTTAACATCACACTCCCATATCTCACGAACGGATTGACGAACTCGAGAAATTCCTGTTGCATCTGAAAGCAGAAACTCGCCCGATTTCAACGGTATGTGCATTTTTGCCCTAGGCCATAGTAGTTATTGGTTTCGAGTATCAGACTTGCGAAAATTTTGATGGTTTCTCAACCATTCCTTAATTTCAAACTCCCATATCTCACGAACGGATTGACCAACTCGAGAAATTCCTGTTGCATCTGAAAGTAGAAACTCGCCCGATTACAATGGTATGTGTACTTTTCCCCTAGGCCATTCCACTTATTGGTTTCGAGTATCAGACTTGCGAAAATTTTGATGGTTTCTAAACCATTCCTTAATTTCAAACTCCCATATCTCACGAACGGATTGACCAACTCGAGAAATTCCTGTTGCATCTGAAAGTAGAAACTCGCCCGATTACAATGGTGTGTGTACTTTTCCCCTAGGGCATTCCAGTTATTCGTTTGTAGGGTCAGAACTGCGAAAATTTTGATGGTTTCTGAACCATTCCTTAACATCAAACTCCCATATCTCGCGAACGGAATGACGAACTCGAGATATTCCTGTTGCATCTGAAAGTGGAAACTCGCCCGATTACAAAAGTATGTGTATTTTCCCCCTAGGCCATTGTAGTTATTGGTTTCGAGTATCAGAATTGCGAAAATTTTGATGGTTTCTCAAGCATTCCTTAACTTCAAACTCCCATATCTCGCGAACGGATTAACGAACTCCAGATATTCCTGTTGCATCTGAAAGCAGAAACTCGCCCGATTACAACGGTATGTGCATTTTTGCCCTAGGCCATAGTAGTTATTGGTTTCGAGTATCAGACTTGCGAAAATTTCGATGGTTTCTCAACCATTCCTTAACTTCAAACTCCCATATCACGCGAACGCATTGACGAAATCGAGAAATTCCTGTTGTATCTGAAAGTAGAAACTCGCCCGATTAGAATGGTGGGTGTACTTTTCCCCTAGGCCATCCGGTTACTGGTTTCGAGTATCAGACCTGCGAAATTTTGATGGTTTCTCAACCATTCGTTATCTTCATACTCCCATATCTCGCGAACGGATTGACGAACTCGAGAAATTCCTGTTGCATCTGAAAGTAGAAACTAGCCCGATAACAATGGTGTGTGTACTTTTCCCCACGGCCATTCCAGTTATTGGTTTCGAGTATCAGACCAGCGAAAACTTTGATGGTTTCTCAACCATTCCTTAACTTCAAACTCCCATATCTCGCGAACGGATAGACGAACTCGAGAAATTCCTGTTGCATCTGAAAGTAGAAACTCGCCCGATTACAAACGGTATGTGTATTTTTCCCCTAGGCCATTGTAGTTATTGGTTTCGAGTATCAGACTTGCGAAAATTTTGATGGTTACTCAACCATTCCTTAACTTCAAACTCCCATTTCTCGCGAACGGAATTGACGAACTCGAGAAATTCCTGTTGCATCTGAAAGTAGAAACTCTCCCGATTACAATGGTATGTGCATTTTTGCCCTAGGCCATAGTAGTTATTGGTTTCGAGTATCAGACTTGCGAAAATTTTGATGGTTCTCAACCATTCCTTAACTTCAAACTCCCGTTTCTCGCGAACGCATTGACGAACTCGAGAAATTCCTGTTGCATCTGAAAGTAGAAACTCGCCCGATTACAATGGTATGTGTACTTTTCCCCTAGGCCATTCCAGTTATTCGTTTCTAGCGTCAGAATTGCGAAAATTTTGATGGTTTCTCAATCATTCCTTAACTTCAAACTTCCATATCTCGCGAACGGATTGACGAACTCGAGAATTTCCTATTGCATCTGAAAGCAGATACTCGCCCGATTATAACGGTATGTGTATTTTTGCCCTTGGCCATAGTTGTTATTGGATTCGAGTATCAGACTTGCGAAAATTTTGATGGTTTCTCAAGCATTCCTTAACTTCAAACTTCCATATCTCGCGAACGGATTGACGAACTCGAGAAACTCCTGTTGCATCTGAAATTAGAATCTCGCACGAATACAAAGATATGTGTGTTTTTCCCCTAGGCCTTTGTAGTTATTGGTTTCGAGTATCAGACTTGCGAAAATTTTGATGGTTTCTCAAGCATTCCTTAAATTCAAACTCCCATATCTCGCGAACGGATTGACGAACTCGAGAAATTCCTGTTGCATCTGAAAATAGAGGCTCGCCCGGTTAGAATGGTGTGTGTACTTTTCCCCTAGGCCATTCCAGTTATTCGTTTCTAGCATCAGAATTGCGATAGTTTCGATGGTTTCTGAACCATTCCTTAACTTCAAACTCCCATATCTCGCGAACGGAATGACGAACTCGAGAAATTCCTGTTGCATCTGAAAGCAGAAACTCGCCCGATTTCAACGGTATGTGCATTTTTGCCCTAGGCCATAGTAGTTATTGGTTTCGAGTATCAGACTTGCGAAAATTTTGATGGTTTCTCAACCATTCCTTAATTTCAAACTTCCATATCTCGCGAACGGATTGACGAACTCGAGAATTTCCTATTGCATCTGAAAGCAGATACTCGCCCGATTATAACGGTATGTGTATTTTTGCCCTTGGCCATAGTTGTTATTGGATTCGAGTATCAGACTTGCGAAAATTTTGATGGTTTCTCAAGCATTCCTTAACTTCAAACTTCCATATCTCGCGAACGGATTGACGAACACGAGAAACTCCTGTTGCATCTGAAATTAGAATCTCGCACGAATACAAAGATATGTGTGTTTTTCCCCTAGGCCTTTGTAGTTATTGGTTTCGAGTATCAGACTTGCGAAAATTTTGATGGTTTCTCAAGCATTCCTTAAATTCAAACTCCCATATCTCGCGAACGGATTGTCGAACTCGAGAAATTCCTGTGCATCTGAAAATAGAGACTCGCCCGGTTAGAATGGTGTGTGTACTTTTCCCCTAGGTCATTCCAGTTATTCGTTTCTAGCATCAGAATTGCGATAGTTTCGATGGTTTCTGAACCATTCCTTAACTTCAAACTCCCATATCTCGCGAACGGAATGACGAACTCGAGAAATTCCTGTTGCATCTGAAAGCAGAAACTCGCCCGATTTCAACGGTATGTGCATTTTTGCCCTAGGCCATAGTAGTTATTGGTTTCGAGTATCAGACTTGCGAAAATTTTGATGGTTTCTCAACCATTCCTTAATTTCAAACTCCCATATCTCACGAACGGATTGACCAACTCGAGAAATTCCTGTTGCATCTGAAAGTAGAAACTCGCCCGATTACAATGGTATGTATACTTTTCCCCTAAGCCATTCCACTTATTGGTTTCGAGTATCAGACTTGCGAAAAGTTTGATGGTTTCTAAACCATTCCTTAATTTCAAACTCCCATATCTCACGAACGGATTGACCAACTCGAGAAATTCCTGTTGCATCTAAAAGTAGAAACTCGCCCGATTACAATGGTGTGTGTACTTTTCCCCTAGGGCATTCCAGTTATTCGTTTGTAGGGTCAGAACTGCGAAAATTTTGATGGTTTCTGAACCATTCTTTAACATCAAACTCCCATATCTCGCGAACGGAATGACGAACTCGAGATATTCCTGTTGCATCTGAAAGTGGAAACTCGCCCGATTACAAAAGTATGTGTATTTTCCCCCTAGGCCATTGTAGTTATTGGTTTCGAGTATCAGAATTGCGAAAATTTTGATGGTTTCTCAAGCATTCCTTAACTTCAAACTCCCATATCTCGCGAACGGATTAACGAACTCGAGATATTCCTGTTGCATCTGAAAGCAGAAACTCGCCCGATTACAACGGTATGTGCATTTTTGCCCTAGGCCATAGTAGTTATTGGTTTCGAGTATCAGACTTGCGAAAATTTCGATGGTTTCTCAACCATTCCTTAACTTCAAACTCCCATATCACGCGAACGCATTGACGAACTCGAGAAATTCCTGTTGTATCTGAAAGTAGAAACTCGCCCGATTAGAATGGTGGGTGTACTTTTCCCCTAGGCCATCCGGTTACTGGTTTCGAGTATCAGACCTGCGAAAATTTTGATGGTTTCTCAACCATTCGTTATCTTCATACTCCCATATCTCGCGAACGGATTGACGAACTCGAGAAATTCCTGTTGCATCTGAAAGTAGAAACTAGCCCGATAACAATGGTGTGTGTACTTTTCCCCACGGCCATTCCAGTTATTGGTTTCGAGTATCAGACCAGCGAAAACTTTGATGGTTTCTCAACCATTCCTTAACTTCAAACTCCCATATCTCGCGAACGGATAGACGAACTCGAGAAATTCCTGTTGCATCTGAAAGTAGAAACTCGTCCGATTACAACGGTATGTGTATTTTTCCCCTAGGCCATTGTAGTTATTGGTTTCGAGTATCAGACTTGCGAAAATTTTGATGGTTACTCAACCATTCCTTAACTTCAAACTCCCATTTCTCGCGAACGGATTGACGAACTCGAGAAATTCCTGTTGCATCTGAAAGTAGAAACTCTCCCGATTACAATGGTATGTGCATTTTTGCCCTAGGCCATAGTAGTTATTGGTTTCGAGTATCAGACTTGCGAAAATTTCGATGGTTTCTCAACCATTCCTTAACTTCAAACTCCCATTTCTCGCGAACGGATTGACGAACTCGAGAAATTCCTATTGCATCTGAAAGTAGAAACTCGCCCGATTACAACGGTATGTGTATTTTTCCCCTAGGCCAATGTAGTTATTGGTTTCGAGTATCAGACTTGCGAAAATTTTGATGGTTTCTGAACCATTCCTTAACTTCAAACTCCCATTTCTCGCGAACGGATTGATGAACTCGAGAAATTCCTGTGGCATCTGAAAGTAGAAACTCGCCCGATTACAATGGTATGTGTACTTTTCCCCTAGGCCATTCCAGTTATTGGTTTCGAGTATCAGACCAGCGAAAATTTTGATGGTTCCTCAACCATTCCTTAACTTCAAACTCCCATATCTCGCGAACGGATTGACGAACTCGAGAAATTCCTGTTGCATCTGAAAGCAGAAACTCGCCCGATTACAACGATATGTGTATTTTTCCCCTAGGCCATTGTAGTTATTGGTTTCGAGTATCAGACTTGAGAAAATTTTGATGGTTACTCAACCATTCCTTAACTTCAAACTCCCATTTCTCGCGAACGGATTGACGAACTCGAGGAATTCCTGTTGCATCTGAAAGTTGAAACTTGCCCGATTACAATGGTATGTGTACTTTTCCCCTAGGCCATTCCGGTTATTGGTTTCGAGTATCAGACTTGCGATAATTTTGATGGTTTCTCAACCATTCCTTAACTTCAAACTCCAATATCTCGCGAACGGATTGACGAACTCGAGAAATTCCTGTTGTATCTGAAAGTAGAAACTCGCCCGATTAGAATAGTGTTTGTACTTTTCCCCTAGGCCATCCGGTTATTGGTTTCGAGTATCAGACCTGCGAAAATTTTGATGGTTTCTCAACCATTCGTTATCTTCAAACTCCCATATCTCGCGAACGGATTGACGAACTCGAGAAATTCCTGTTGCATCTGAAAGTAGAAACTAGCCCGATTACAATGGTGTGTGTACTTTTCCCCTAGGCCAATCCAGTTATTGGTTTCGAGTATCAGACTTGCGATAATTTTGATGGTTCCTCAACCATTCCTTAACTTCACACTTACATATCTTGCGAACGGATTGACGAACTCGAGAATTTCCTATTGCATCTGAAAGCAGAAACTCGCCCGGTTACAACGGTATGTGCATTTTTGCCCTAGGCCATAGTAGTTATTGGTTTCGAGTATCAGACTTGCGAAAATTTCGATGGTTTCTCAACCATTCCTTAACTTCAAACTCCCATATCACGCGAACGCATTGACGAACTCGAGAAATTCCTGTTGTTTCTGAAAGTAGAAACTCGCCCGATTAGAATAGTGTGTGAACTTTTCCCCTAGGCCATCCGGTGATTGGTTTCGAGTATCAGACCTGCGAAAATTTTGATGGTTTCTCAACCATTCGTTATCTTCAAACTCCCATATCTCGCGAACGGATTGACGAACTCGAGAAATTCCTGTTGCATCTGAAAGTAGAAACTAGCCCGATTACAATGGTGTGTGTACTTTTCCCCTAGGCCATTCCAGTTATTGGTTTCGAGTATCAGACCAGCGAAAATTTTGATGGTTCCTCAACCATTCCTTAACTTCAAACTCCCATATCTCGCGAACGGATTGACGAACTCGAGAAATTCCTGTTGCATCTGAAAGCAGAAACTCGCCCGATTACAACGATATGTGTATTTTTCCCCAAGGCCATTGTAGTTATTGGTTTCGAGTATCAGACTTGCGAAAATTTTGATGGTAACTCAACCATTCCTTAACTTCAAACTCCCATTTCTCGCGAACGGATTGACGAACTCGAGGAATTCCTGTTGCATCTGAAAGTTGAAACTTGCCCGATTACAACGGTATGTGTACTTTTCCCCTAGGGCATTCCAGTTATTGGTTTCGAGTATCAGACTTGCGATAATTTTGATGGTTTCTCAACCATTCCTTAACTTCACACTTACATATCTCGCGAACGGATTGACGAACTCGAGAATTTCCTATTGCATCTGAAAGCAGAAACTCGCCCGGTTACAACGGTATGGGCATTTTTGCCCTAGGCCATAGTAGTTATTGGTTTCGAGTATCAGACTTGCGAAAATTTTGATGGTTTCTCAACCATTCCTTAACTTCAAACTCCCATTTCTCGCGAACGGATTGACGAACTCGAGAAATTCCTGTTGCATCTGAAAGTAGAAACTCGCCCGATTACAATGGTGTGTGTACTTTTCCCCTAGGCCATTCCAGTTATTGGTTTCGAGTATCAGACCAGCGAAAATTTTGATGGTTCCTCAACCATTCCTTAACTTCAAACTCCCATATCTAGCGAACGGATTGACGAACTCGAGAAATTCCTGTTGCATCTGATAGCAGAAACTCGCCCGATTACAACGATATGTGTATTTTTCCCCTAGGCCATTGTAGTTATTGGTTTCGAGTATCAGACTTGCGAAAATTTTGATGGTTACTCAAGCATTCCTTAACTTCAAACTCCCATTTCTCGCGAACGGATTGACGAACTCGAGGAATTCCTGTTGCATCTGAAAGTTGAAACTTGCCCGATTACAATGGTATGTGTACTTTTCCCCTAGGCCATTCCGGTTATTGGTTTCGAGTATCAGACTTGCGATAATTTTGATGGTTTCTCAACCATTCCTTAACTTCAAACTCCAATATCTCGCGAACGGATTGACGAACTCGAGAAATTCCTGTTGTATCTGAAAGTAGAAACTCGCCCGATTAGAATAGTGTGTGTACTTTTCCCCTAGGCCATCCGGTTATTGGTTTCGAGTATCAGACCTGCGAAAATTTTGATGGTTTCTCAACCATTCGTTATCTTCAAACTCCCATATCTCGCGAACGGATTGACGAACTCGAGAAATTCCTGTTGCATCTGAAAGTAGAAACTAGCCCGATTACAATGGTGTGTGTACTTTTCCCCTAGGCCATTCCAGTTATTGGTTTCGAGTATCAGACTTGCGATAATTTTGATGGTTTCTCAATCATTCCTTAACTTCAAACTCCCATATCCCGCGAACGGATTGACGAACTCGAGAAATTCCTGTTGCATGTGAAAGTAGAAATTCACCCGATTACAACGGTATGTGTATTTTTCCCCTAGGCCTTTGTAGTTATTGGATTCGAGTATCAGACTTGCGAAGATTTTGATGGTTTCTCAACCATTCCTTAACTTCAAACTTCCATATCCCGCGAACGGATTGACGAACTCGAGAAATTCCTGTTGCATGTGAAAGTAGAAATTCACCCGATTACAACGGTATGTGTATTTTTGCCCTAGGCCATAGTAGTTATTGGTTTCGAGTATCAGACTTGCGAAAATTTTGATGGTTTCTCACCATTCCTTAACTTCAAACTCCCATTTCTCGCGAACGGATTGACGAACTCGAGAAATTCCTGTTGCATCTGAAAGTAGAAACTCGCCCGATTACAATGGTATGTGTACTTTTCCCCTAGGCAATTCCAGTTATTGGTTTCGAGTATCAGACTTGCGATAATTTTGATGGTTTCTCAACCATTCCTTAACTTCACACTTACATATCTTGCGAACGGATTGACGAACTCGAGAAATTCCTATTGCATCTGAAAGTAGAAACTCGCCCGGTTACAACGGTATGTGCATTTTTGCCCTAGGCCATAGTAGTTATTGGTTTCGAGTACCAGACCTGCGAAAATTTCGATGGTTTCTCAACCATTCCTTAACTCCAAACTCCCATTTCTCGCGAACGGATTGACGAACTCGAGAAATTCCTCTTGCATCTGAAAGTAGACTCTCGCCCTATTAGAATGGTGTGTGTACTTTTCCCCTAGGCCATTCGGTTATTGGTTTCGAGTATCAGACCTGCGAAAATTTTGATGGTTTCTCAAACATTCGTTATCTTCAAACTCCCATATCTCGCGAACGGATTGACGAACTCGAGAAATTCCTGTTGCATCTGAAAGTAGAAACTAGCCCGATTACAACGGTGTTTGTACTTTTCCCCTAGGCCCTTCCAGTTATTGGTTTCGAGTATCAGACTTGCGATAATTATGACGGTTTCTCAACCATTCCTTAACTTCATACTTACATATCTTGCGAACGGATTGACGAACTCGAGAATTTCCTATTGCATCTGAAAGCAGAAACTCGCCCGGTTACAACGGTATGTGCATTTTTGCCCTAGGCCATAGTAGTTATTGGTTTTGAGTATCAGACTTGCGAAAATTTCGATGGTTTCTCAACCATTCCTTAACTTCAAACTCCCATATCTCGCGAACGGATTGACGAACTCCAGAATTTCCTATTGCATCTGAAAGCAGAAACTCGCCCGGTTACAACGGTATGTGTACTTTCCCCTAGGCCATTCCAGTCATTGGTTTCGAGTATCAGACTTGCGATAACTTTGATGGTTTCTCAACCATTCCTTAACTTCACACTTACATATCTTGCGAACGGATTGACGAACTCGAGAATTTCCTATTGCATCTGAAAGCAGAAACTCGCCCGGTTACAACGGTATGTGCGTTTTTACCCTAGGCCATAGTAGTTATTGGTTTCGAGTATAAGACTTGCGAAAATTTTGATGGTTTCTCAACCATTCCTTAACTCCAAACTCCCATTTCTCGCGAACGGATTGACGAACTCGAGAAATTCCTCTTGCATCTGAAAGTAGAAACTCGCCCAATTACAACGGTATGTGTATTTTTCCTCTAGGCCATTGTAGTTATTGGTTTCGAGTATCAGACTTGCGATAATTTTGATGGTTTCTCAACCATTCCTTAACTTCACACTTACATATCTCGCGAACGGATTGACGAACTCGAGAATTTCCTATTGCATCTGAAAGCAGAAAATCGCCCCGTTACAACGGTATGTGCATTTTTGCCCTAGGCCATAGTAGTTATTGGTTTCGAGTATCAGACTTGCGAAAATTTTGATGGTTTCTCAACCATTCCTTAACTCCAAACTCCCATTTCTCGCGAACGGATTGACGAACTCGAGAAATTCCTATTGCATCTGAAAGTAGAAACTCGCCCGATTACAACGGTATGTGCGTTTTTGCCCTAGGCCATAGTAGTTATTGGTTTCGAGTATCAGACTTGCGAAAATTTTGATGGTTTCTCAACCATTCCTTAACTCCAAACTCCAATTTCTCTCGAACGGATTGACAAACTCGAGAAATTCCTATTGCATCTGAAAGTAGAAACTCGCCCAATTACAACGGTGTGTGTACTTTTCCCCTAGGCCATTCCAGTCATTGGTTTCGAGTATCAGACTTGCGATAACTTTGATGGTTTCTCAACCATTCCTTAACTTCACACTTACATATCTTGCGAACGGATTGACGAACTCGAGAATTTCCTATTGCATCTGAAAGTAGAAACTCGCCCGGTTACAACGGTATGTGCATTTTTGCCCTAGGCCATAGTAGTTATTGGTTTCGAGTATCAGATTTGCGAAAATTTTGATGGTTTCTCAACCATTCCTTAACTCCAAACTCCAATTTCTCTCGAACGGATTGACAAACTCGAGAAATTCCTATTGCATCTGAAAGTAGAAACTCGCCCAATTACAACGGTGTGTGTATTTTTCCCCTAGGCCATTGTAGTTATTGGTTTCGAGTATCAGACTTGCGATAATTTTGATGGTTTCTCAACCATTCCTTAACTTCAAACTCCAATATCTCGCGAACGGATTGACGAACTCGAGAAATTCCTGTTTCATCTGAAAGTAGAAACTCGCCCGATTACAATGGTATGTGTACTTTTCCCCTAGGCCATTCCAGTCATTGGTTTCGAGTATCAGACTTGCGATAATTTTGATGGTTTCTCAACCATTCCTTAACTTCAAACTCCCAGATCTCGCGAACGGATTGACGAACTCGAGAAATTCCTGTTGCATCTGAAAGCAGAAACTCGCCCGATTACAACGGTATGTGCGTTTTTACCCTAGGCCATAGTAGTTATTGGTTTCGAGTATAAGACTTGCGAAAATTTTGATGGTTTCTCAACCATTCCTTAACTCCAAACTCCCATTTCTCGCGAACGGATTGACGAACTCGAGAAATTCCTATTGCATCTGAAAGTAGAAACTCGCCCGATTACAACGGTATGTGCATTTTTGCCCTAGGCCATAGTAGTTATTGGTTTGGAGTATCAGACCTGCGAAAATTTCGATGGTTTCTCAACCATTCCTTAACTTCAAACTCCCATATCTCGCGAACGGATTGACGAACTCGAGATATTCCTGTTGCATCTGAAAGCAGAAACTCGCCCGATTACAACAGAATGTGCATTTTTGCCCTAGGCCATAGTAGTTATTGGTTTCGAGTATCAGACTTGCGATAATTTCGATGGTTTCTCAACCATTCCTTAACTTCAAACTCCCATATCTCGCGAACGCATTGACGAACTCCAGAAATTCCTGTTGTATCTGAAAGTAGAATCACGCCCGATTAGAATGGTGTGTACTTCTCCCCTAGGCCATCCGGTTATTGGTTTCGAGTATCAGACCTGCGAAAATTTTGATGGTTTCTCAACCATTCGTTATCTTCAAACTCCCATATCTCGCGAACGGATTGACGAACTCGAGAAATTCCTGTTGCATCTGAAAGTAGAAACTAGCCCGATTACAACGGTGTGTGTACTTTTCCCCTAGGCCATTCCAGTTATTGGTTTCGAGTTTCAGACTTGCGATAATTTTGACGGTTTCTCAACCATTCCTTAACTTCACACTTACATATCTTGCGAACGGATTGACGAACTCGAGAAATTCCTGTTGCATCTGAAAGTAGAAACTAGCCCGATTACAATGGTGTGTGTACTTTTTCCCGAGGCCATTCCAGTTGTTGGTTTCGAGTATCAAACCTGCGAAAATTTTGATGGTTTCTCAACCATTCCTTAACTTCAAACTCCCATATCTCGCGAACGGATTGACGAACTCGAGAAATTCGTGTTGCATCTGAAAGCAGAAACTCGCCCGATTACAACGGTATGTGCATTTTTGCCCTACGCCATAGTAGTTATTGGTTTCGAGTATCAGACTTGCGAAAATTTCGATGGTTTCTCGACCATTCCTTAACTTCAAACTCCCATATCACGCGAACGCATTGACGAACTCGAGAAATTCCTGTTGTATCTGAAAGTAGAAACTCGCCCGATTAGAATAGTGTGTGTACTTTTCTCCTAGGCCATCCGGTTATTGGTTTCGAGTATCAGACTTGCGAAAATTTTGATGGTTTCTCAACCATTCCTTAACTTCAAACTCCCATATCCCGCGAACGGATTGACGAACTCGAGAAATTCCTTGTTGCATGTGAAAGTAGAAATTCACCCGATTACAACGGTATGTGTATTTTTCGCCTAGGCTTTTGTAGTTATTGTATTCGAGTATCAGACTTGCGATAACTTTGATGGTTTCTCAACCATTCCTTAACTTCACACTTACATATCTTGCGAACGGATTGACAAACTCGAGAATTTCCTATTGCATCTGAAAGCAGAAACTCGCCCGGTTACAACGGTATGTGCGTTTTTACCCTAGGCCATAGTAGTTATTGGTTTCGAGTATCAGACTTGCGAAAATTTTGATGGTTTCTCAACCATTCCTTAACTCCAAACTCCCATTTCTCGCGAACGGATTGACGAACTCGAGAAATTCCTATTGCATCTGAAAGTAGAAACTCGCCCAATTACAACGGTATGTGTATTTTTCCTCTAGGCCATTGTAGTTATTGGTTTCGAGTATCAGACTTGCGATAATTTTGATGGTTTCTCAACCATTCCTTAACTTCACACTTACATATCTCGCGAACGGATTGACGAACTCGAGAATTTCCTATTGCATCTGAAAGCAGAAACTCGCCCGGTTACAACGGTATGTGCATTTTTGCCCTAGGCCATAGTAGTTATTGGTTTCGAGTATCAGACTTGCGAAAATTTTGATGGCTTCTCAACCGTTCCTTAACTCCAAACTCCCATTTCTCGCGAACGGATTGACGAACTCGAGAAATTCCTATTGCATCTGAAAGTAGAAACTCGCCCGATTACAACGGTATGTGCATTTTTGCCCTAGGCCATAGTAGTTATTGGTTTCGAGTATCAGACCTGCGAAAATTTCGATGGTTTCTCAACCATTCCTTAACTTCAAACTCCCATATCTCGCGAACGGATTGACGAACTCGAGATATTCCTGTTGCATCTGAAAGCAGAAACTCGCCCGATTACAACGGTATGTGCATTTTTGCCCTAGGCCATAGTAGTTATTGGTTTCGAGTATCAGACTTGCGAAAATTTCGATGGTTTCTCAACCATTCCTTAACTTCAAACTCCCATATCTCGCGAACGCATTGACGAACTCCAGAAATTCCTGTTGTATCTGAAAGTAGACTCTCGCCCGATTAGAATGGTGTGTGTACTTTTCCCCTAGGTCATCCGGTTATTGGTTTCGAGTATCAGACCTGCGAAAATTTTGATGGTTTCTCAACCACTCGTTATCTTCAAACTCCCATATCTCGCGAACGGATTGACGAACTCGAGAAATTCCTGTTGCATCTGAAAGTAGAAACTAGCCCGATTACAATGGTGTGTGTACTTTTTCCCGAGGCCATTCCAGTTGTTGGTTTCGAGTATCAAACCTGCGAAAATTTTGATGGTTTCTCAACCATTCCTTAACTTCAAACTCCCATATCTCGCGAACGGATTGACGAACTCGAGAAATTCCTGTTGCATCTGAAAGCAGAAACTCGCCCGATTACAACGGTATGTGCATTTTTGCCCTACGCCGTAGTAGTTATTGGTTTCGAGTATCAGACCTGCGAAAATTTTGATGGTTTCTCAACCATTCGTTATCTTCAAACTCCCATATGTCGCGAACGGATTGACGAAATCGAGAAATTCCTGTTGCATCTGAAAGTAGAAACTAGCCCGATTACAATGGTGTGTGTACTTTTCCCCTAGGCCATTCCAGTTATTGGTTTCGAGTATCAGACCAGCGAAAATTTTGATGGTTTCTCAACCATTCCTGAACTTCAAACTCCCATATCTCGCGAACGGATTGACGAACTCGAGAAATTCCTGTTGCATCTGAAAGTAGAAACTCGCCCGATTACAACGGTATGTGTATTTTTCCCCTCGGCCATTGTAGTTATTGGTTACGAGTATCAGACTTGCGAAAATTTTGATGGTTACTCAACCATTCCTTAACTTCAAACTCCCATTTCTCGCGAACGGATTGACGAACTCGAGGAATTCCTGTTGCATCTGAAAGTTGAAACTTGCCCGATTACAATGGTATGTGTACTTTTCCCCTAGGCCATTCCAGTTATTGGTTTCGAGTATCAGACTTGCGATAATTTTGATGGTTTCTCAACCATTCCTTAACTTCACACTTGCATATCTCGCGAACGGATTGACGAACTCGAGAATTTCCTACTGCATCTGAAAGCAGAAACTCGCCAGGTTACAACGGTAGGGGCATTTTTGCCCTAGCCCATAGTAGTTATTGGTTTCGAGTATCAGACTTGCGAAAATTTTGATGGTTTCTCAACCATTCCTTAACTTCAAACTCCCATATCCCGCGAACGGATTGACGAACTCGAGAAATTCCTTGTTGCATGTGAAAGTAGAAATTCACCCGATTACAACGGTATGTGTATTTTACCCCTAGGCCTTTGTAGTTATTGGATTCGAGTATCAGACTTGCGAAAATTTTGATGGTTTCTCAACCATTCCTTAACCTCAAACTTCCATATCCCGAGAACGGATTGACGAACTCGAGAAATTCCTGTTGCATGTGAAAGTAGAAATTCACCCGATTACAACGGTATGTGTATTTTTGCCCTAGGCCATAGTAGTTATTGGTTTCGAGTATCAGACTTGCGAAAATTTTGATGGTTTCTCAACCATTCCTTAACTTCAAACTCCCATATCCCGCGAACGGATTGACGAACTCGAGAAATTCCTTGTTGCATGTGAAAGTAGAAATTCACCCGATTACAACGGTATGTGTATTTTACCCCTAGGCCTTTGTAGTTATTGGATTCGAGTATCAGACTTGCGAAAATTTTGATGGTTTCTCAACCATTCCTTAACTTCACACTTACATATCTTGCGAACGGATTGACGAACTCCAGAATTTCCTATTGCATCTGAAAGCAGAAACTCGCCCGGTTACAACGGTATGTGTATTTTTCCCCTAGGCCAATGTAGTTATTGGTTTCGAGTATCAGACTTGCGAAAATTTTGATGGTTTCTAAACCATTCCTTAACTTCAAACTCCCATTTCTCGCGAACGGATTGATGAACTCGAGAAATTCCTGTGGCATCTGAAAGTAGAAACTCGCCCGATTACAATGGTATGTGCATTTTTTCCCTAGGCCATAGTAGTTATTGGTTTCGAGTATCAGACATGCGAAAATTTTGATGGTTTCTCAACCATTCCTTAACTCCAAACTCCCATTTCTCGCGAACGGATTGACGAACTCGAGAAATTCCTATTGCATCTGAAAGTAGAAACTCGCCCGATTACAACGGTATGTGTATTTTTCCCCTAGGCCAATGTAGTTATTGGTTTCGAGTATCAGACTTGCGAAAATTTTGATGGTTTCTAAACCATTCCTTAACTTCAAACTCCCATTTCTCGCGAACGGATTGATGAACTCGAGAAATTCCTGTGGCATGTGAAAGTAGAAACTCGCCCGATTACAATGGTGTGTGTACTTTTTCCCGAGGCCATTCCAGTTGTTGGTTTCGAGTATGAAACCTGCGAAAATTTTGATGGTTTCTCAACCATTCCTTAACTTCAAACTCCCATATCTCGCGAACGGATTGACGAACTCGAGAAATTCCTGTTGCATCTGAAAGCAGAAACTCGCCCGATTACAACGGTATGTGCATTTTTGCCCTACGCCATAGTAGTTATTGGTTTCGAGTATCAGACTTGCGAAAATTTTGATGGTTTCTCAACCATTCCTTAACTTCAAACTCCCATTTCTCGCGAACGGATTGACGTACTCGAGAAATTCCTGTTGCATCTGAAAGCAGAAACTCGCCCGATTACAACGGTATGTGCATTTTTGCCCTACGCCATAGTAGTTATTGGTTTCGAGTATCAGACTTGCGATAATTTTGATGGTTTCTCAACCATTCCTTAACTTCACACTTACATATCTTGCGAACGGATTGACGAACTCCAGAATTTCCTGCTGTATCTGAAAGCAGAAACTCGCCCGGTTACAACGGTATGTGCATTTTTGCCCTAGGCCATAGTAGTTATTGGTTTCGAGTATCAGACCAGCGAAAATTTTGATGGTTTCTCAACCATTCCTTAACTTCAAACTCCCATATCTCGCGAACGGATTGACGAACTCGAGAAATTCCTGTTGCATCTGAAAGTAGAAACTCGCCCGATTACAACGGTATGTGTATTTTTCCCCTCGGCCATTGTAGTTATTGGTTTCGAGTATCAGACTTGCGAAAATTTTGATGGTTACTCAACCATTCCTTAACTTCAAACTCCCATTTCTCGCGAACGGATTGACGAACTCGAGGAATTCCTGTTGCACCTGAAAGTTGAAACTTGCCCGATTACAATGGTATGTGTACTTTTCCCCTAGGCCATTCCAGTTATTGGTTTCGAGTATCAGACTTGCGATAATTTTGATGGTTTCTCAACCATTCCTTAACTTCACACTTGCATATCTCGCGAACGGATTGACGAACTCGAGAATTTCCTACTGCATCTGAAAGCAGAAACTCGCCCGGTTACAACGGTAGGGGCATTTTTGCCCTAGGCCATAGTAGTTATTGGTTTCGAGTATCAGACTTGGGAAAATTTTGATGGTTTCTCAACCATTCCTTAACTTCAAACTCCCATATCCCGCGAACGGATTGACGAACTCGAGAAATTCCTTGTTGCATGTGAAAGTAGAAATTCACCCGATTACAACGGTATGTGTATTTTACCCCTAGGCCTTTGTAGTTATTGGATTCGAGTATCAGACTTGCGAAAATTTTGATGGTTTCTCAACCATTCCTTAACCTCAAACTTCCATATCCCGAGAACGGATTGACGAACTCGAGAAATTCCTGTTGCATGTGAAAGTAGAAATTCACCCGATTACAACGGTATGTGTATTTTTGCCCTAGGCCATAGTAGTTATTGGTTTCGAGTATCAGACTTGCGAAAATTTTGATGGTTTCTCAACCATTCCTTAACTTCAAACTCCCATATCCCGCGAACGGATTGACGAACTCGAGAAATTCCTTTTTGCATGTGAAAGTAGAAATTCACCCGATTACAACGGTATGTGTATTTTACCCCTAGGCCTTTGTAGTTATTGGATTCGAGTATCAGACTTGCGAAAATTTTGATGGTTTCTCAACCATTCCTTAACTTCACACTTACATATCTTGCGAACGGATTGACGAACTCCAGAATTTCCTATTGCATCTGAAAGCAGAAACTCGCCCGGTTACAACGGTATGTGTATTTTTCCCCTAGGCCAATGTAGTTATTGGTTTCGAGTATCAGACTTGCGAAAATTTTGATGGTTTCTAAACCATTCCTTAACTTCAAACTCCCATTTCTCGCGAACGGATTGATGAACTCGAGAAATTCCTGTGGCATCTGAAAGTAGAAACTCGCCCGATTACAATGGTATGTGCATTTTTTCCCTAGGCCATAGTAGTTATTGGTTTCGAGTATCAGACATGCGAAAATTTTGATGGTTTCTCAACCATTCCTTAACTCCAAACTCCCATTTCTCGCGAACGGATTGACGAACTCGAGAAATTCCTATTGCATCTGAAAGTAGAAACTCGCCCGATTTCAACGGTATGTGTATTTTTCCCCTAGGCCAATGTAGTTATTGGTTTCGAGTATCAGACTTGCGAAAATTTTGATGGTTTCTAAACCATTCCTTAACTTCAAACTCCCATTTCTCGCGAACGGATTGATGAACTCGAGAAATTCCTGTGGCATGTGAAAGTAGAAACTCGCCCGATTACAATGGTGTGTGTACTTTTTCCCGAGGCCATTCCAGTTGTTGGTTTCGAGTATGAAACCTGCGAAAATTTTGATGGTTTCTCAACCATTCCTTAACTTCAAACTCCCATATCTCGCGAACGGATTGACGAACTCGAGAAATTCCTGTTGCATCTGAAAGCAGAAACTCGCCCGATTACAACGGTATGTGCATTTTTGCCCTACGCCATAGTAGTTATTGGTTTCGAGTATCAGACTTGCGAAAATTTTGATGGTTTCTCAACCATTCCTTAACATCAAACTCCCATTTCTCGCGAACGGATTGACGAACTCCAGAATTTCCTGTTGTATCTGAAAGCAGAAACTCGCCCGGTTACAACGGTATGTGCATTTTTGCCCTAGGCCATAGTAGTTATTGGTTTCGAGTATCAGACCAGCGAAAATTTTGATGGTTTCTCAACCATTCCTTAACTTCAAACTCCCATATCTCGCGAACGGATTGACGAACTCGAGAAATTCCTGTTGCATCTGAAAGTAGAAACTCGCCCGATTACAACGGTATGTGTATTTTTCCCCTCGGCCATTGTAGTTATTGGTTTCGAGTATCAGACTTGCGAAAATTTTGATGGTTACTCAACCATTCCTTAACTTCAAACTCCCATTTCTCGCGAACGGATTGACGAACTCGAGGAATTCATGTTGCACCTGAAAGTTGAAACTTGCCCGATTACAATGGTATGTGTACTTTTCCCCTAGGCCATTCCAGTTATTGGTTTCGAGTATCAGACTTGCGATAATTTTGATGGTTTCTCAACCATTCCTTAACTTCACACTTACATATCTCGCGAACGGATTGACGAACTCGAGAATTTCCTACTGCATCTGAAAGCAGAGACTCGCCCGGTTACAACGGTAGGGGCATTTTTGCCCTAGGCCATAGTAGTTATTGGTTTCGAGTATCAGACTTGCGAAAATTTTGATGGTTTCTCAACCATTCCTTAACCTCAAACTTCCATATCCCGCGAACGGATTGACGAACTCGAGAAATTCCTGTTGCATGTGAAAGTAGAAATTCACCCGATTACAACGGTATGTGTATTTTTGCCCTAGGCCATAGTAGTTATTGGTTTCGAGTATCAGACTTGCGAAAATTTTGATGGTTTCTCAACCATTCCTTAACTTCAAACTCCCATATCACGCGAACGCATTGACGAACTCGAGAAATTCCTGTTGTATCTGAAAGTAGAAACTCGCCCGATTAGAATGGTGCGTGTACTTTTCCCCTAGGCCATCCGGTTACTGGTTTCGAGTATCAGACCTGCGAAAATTTTGATGATTTCTCAACCATTCGTTATCTTCAAACTCCTATATCTCGCGAACGGATTGACGAACTCGAGAAATTCCTGTTGCATCTGAAAGTAGAAACTAGCCCGATAACAATGGTATGTGTATTTTTCCCCTAGGCCAATGTAGTTATTGGTTTCGAGTATCAGACTTGCGAAAATTTTGATGGTTTCTAAACCATTCCTTAATTTCAAACTCCCATTTCTCGCGAACGGATTGATGAACTCGAGAAATTCCTGTGGCATCTGAAAGTAGAAACTCGCCCGATTACAATGGTATGTGTACTTTTCCCCTAGGCCATTCCAGTTATTGGTTTCGAGTATCAGACTTGCGATAATTTTGATGGTTTCTCAACCATTCCTTAACTTCACACTTACATATCTCGCGAACGGATTGACGAACTCGAGAATTTCCTATTGCATCTGAAAGCAGAAACTCGCCCGGTTACAACGGTAGGGGCATTTTTGCCCTAGGCCATAGTAGTTATTGGTTTCGAGTATCAGACTTGCGAAAATTTTGATGGTTTCTCAACCATTCCTTAACTTCAAACTCCCATATCCCGCGAACGGATTGACGAACTCGAGAAATTCCTTGTTGCATGTGAAAGTAGAAATTCACCCGATTCCAACGGTATGTGTATTTTTCCCCTAGGCTTTTGTAGTTATTGTATTCGAGTATCAGACTTGCGAAAATTTTGATGGTTTCTCAACCATTCCTTAACCTCAAACTTCCATATCCCGCGAACGGATTGACGAACTCGAGAATTTCCTATTGCATCTGAAAGCAGAAACTCGCCCGATTACAATGGTATGTGTACTTTTCCCCTAGGACATTCCAGTCATTGTTTTCGAGTATCAGACTTGCGATAACTTTGATGGTTTCTCAACCATTCCTTAACTTCACACTTACATATCTCGCGAACGGATTGACGAACTCGAGAATTTCCTATTGCATCTGAAAGCAGAAACTCGCCCGGTTACAACGGTATGTGCATTTTTGCCCTAGGCCATAGTAGTTATTGGTTTCGAGTATCAGACTTGCGAAAATTTTGATGGTTTCTCAACCATTCCTTAACTCCAAACTCCCATTTCTCGCGAACGGATTGACGAACTCGAGAAATTCCTATTGCATCTGAAAGTAGAAACTCGCCCAATTACAATGGTATGTGTACTTTTCCCCTAGGACATTCCAGTCATTGTTTTCGAGTATCAGACTTGCGATAACTTTGATGGTTTCTCAACCATTCCTTAACTCCAAACTCCCATTTCTCGCGCACGGATTGACGAACTCGAGAAATTCCTATTGCATCTGAAAGTAGAAACTCGCCCGATTACAACGGTATGTGCATTTTTGCGCTAGGCCATAGTAGTTATTGGTTTCGAGTATCAGACTTGCGAAAATTTTGATGGTTTCTCAACCATTCCTTAACTCCAAACTCCCATTTCTCGCGAACGGATTGACGAACTCGAGAAATTCCTATTGCATCTGAAAGTAGAAACTCGCCCAATTACAACGGTATGTGTATTTTTCCCCTAGGCCATTGTAGTTATTGGTTTCGAGTATCAGACTTGCGATAATTTTGATGGTTTCTCAACCATTCCTTAACTCCAAACTCCCATTTCTCGCGCACGGATTGACGAACTCGAGAAATTCCTATTGCATCTGAAAGTAGAAACTCGCCCGATTACAACGGTATGTGCATTTTTGCGCTAGGCCATAGTAGTTATTGGTTTCGAGTATCAGACTTGCGAAAATTTTGATGGTTTCTCAACCATTCCTTAACTCCAAACTTACATATCTCGCGAACGGATTGACGAACTCGAGAATTTCCTATTGCATCTGAAAGCAGAAACTCGCCCGGTTACAACGGTATGTGCATTTTTGCCCTAGGCCATAGTAGTTATTGGTTTCGAGTATCAGACTTGCGAAAATTTTGATGGTTTCTCAACCATTCCTTAACTCCAAACTCCCATTTCTCGCGCACGGATTGACGAACTCGAGAAATTCCTATTGCATCTGAAAGTAGAAACTCGCCCGATTACAACGGTATGTGCATTTTTGCGCTAGGCCATAGTAGTTATTGGTTTCGAGTATCAGACCTGCGAAAATTTCGATGGTTTCTCAACCATTCCTTAAATTCAAACTCCCATATCTCGCGAACGGATTGACGAACTCGAGAAATTCCTGTTGCATCTGAAAGTAGAAACTAGCCCGATTACAACGGTGTGTGTACTTTTCCCCTAGGCCATTCCAGTTATTTGTTTCGAGTATCAGACTTGCGATAATTTTGACGGTTTCTCAACCATTCCTTAACTTCACACTTACATATCTTGCGAACGGATTGACAAACTCGAGAATTTCCTATTGCATCTGAAAGCAGAAACTCGCCCGGTTACAACGGTATGTGCATTTTTGCCCTAGGCCATAGTAGTTATTGGTTTCGAGTATCAGACTTGCGAAAATTTCGATGGTTTCTCAACCATTCCTTAACTTCAAACTCCCATATCTTGCGAACGGATTGACGAACTCGAGAATTTCCTATTTCATCTGAAAGCAGAAACTCGCCCGGTTACAACGGTATGTGCGTTTTTACCCTAGGCCATAGTAGTTATTGGTTTCGAGTATCAGACTTGCGAAAATTTTGATGGTTTCTCAACCATTCCTTAACTCCAAACTCCCATTTCTCGCGAACGGATTGACGAACTCGAGAAATTCCTATTGCATCTGAAAGTAGAAACTCGCCCAATTACAACGGTATGTGTATTTTTCCCCTAGGCCATTGTAGTTATTGGTTTCGAGTATCAGACTTGCGATAATTTTGATGGTTTCTCAACCATTCCTTAACTCCAAACTCCCATTTCTCGCGCACGGATTGACGAACTCGAGAAATTCCTATTGCATCTGAAAGTAGAAACTCGCCCGATTACAACGGTATGTGCATTTTTGCGCTAGGCCATAGTAGTTATTGGTTTCGAGTATCAGACTTGCGAAAATTTTGATGGTTTCTCAACCATTCCTTAACTCCAAACTTACATATCTCGCGAACGGATTGACGAACTCGAGAATTTCCTATTGCATCTGAAAGCAGAAACTCGCCCGGTTACAACGGTATGTGCATTTTTGCCCTAGGCCATAGTAGTTATTGGTTTCGAGTATCAGACTTGCGAAAATTTTGATGGTTTCTCAACCATTCCTTAACTCCAAACTCCCATTTCTCGCGCACGGATTGACGAACTCGAGAAATTCCTATTGCATCTGAAAGTAGAAACTCGCCCGATTACAACGGTATGTGCATTTTTGCGCTAGGCCATAGTAGTTATTGGTTTCGAGTATCAGACCTGCGAAAATTTCGATGGTTTCTCAACCATTCCTTAAATTCAAACTCCCATATCTCGCGAACGGATTGACGAACTCGAGAAATTCCTGTTGCATCTGAAAGTAGAAACTAGCCCGATTACAACGGTGTGTGTACTTTTCCCCTAGGCCATTCCAGTTATTTGTTTCGAGTATCAGACTTGCGATAATTTTGACGGTTTCTCAACCATTCCTTAACTTCACACTTACATATCTTGCGAACGGATTGACAAACTCGAGAATTTCCTATTGCATCTGAAAGCAGAAACTCGCCCGGTTACAACGGTATGTGCATTTTTGCCCTAGGCCATAGTAGTTATTGGTTTCGAGTATCAGACTTGCGAAAATTTCGATGGTTTCTCAACCATTCCTTAACTTCAAACTCCCATATCTCGCGAACGCGTTGACGAACTCGAGAAATTCCTGTTCCATCTGAAAGTAGAAACTCGCCCGTTTACAATGGTATGTGTACTTTTCCCCTAGGCCATTCCAGTTACTGGTTTCGAGTATCAGACTTGCGATAATTTTGATGGTTTCTCAACCATTCCTTAACTTCACACTTACATATCTCGCGAACGGATTGACGAACTCGAGAATTTCCTATTGCATCTGAAAGCAGAAACTCGCCCGGTTACAACGGTATGTGCATTTTTGCCCTAGGCCATAGTAGTTATTGGTTTCGAGTATCAGACATGCGAAAATTTTGATGGTTTCTCAACCATTCCTTAACTCCAAACTCCCATTTCTCGCGAACGGATTGACGAACTCGAGAAATTCCTATTGCATCTGAAAGTAGAAACTCGCCCGATTACAACGGTATGTGTATTTTTCCCCTAGGCCATTCCAGTTATTGGTTTCGAGTATCAGACTTGAGATAATTTTGATGGTTTCTCAACCATTCCTTAACTTCAAACTCCAATATCTCGCGAACGGATTGACGAACTCGAGAAATTCCTGTTGCATCTGAAAGTAGAAACTAGCCCGATTACAATGGTATGTGTACTTTTCCCCTAGGCCATTCCAGTTATTGGTTTCGAGTATCAGACTTGAGATAATTTTGATGGTTTCTCAACCATTCCTTAGCTTCAAACTCCCATATCTCGCGAACGGATTGACGAACTCGAGAAATTCCTGTTGCATCTGAAAGCAGAAACTCGCCCGATTACAACGGTATTTGCATTTTTGCCCTAGGTCATAGTAGTTATTGGTTTCGAGTATCAGACTTGCGAAAATTTCGATGGTTTCTCAACCATTCCTTAACTTCAAACTCCCATATCACGCGAACGCATTGACGAACTCGAGAAATTCCTGTTGTATCTGAAAGTAGAAACTAGCCCGATTACAATGGTGTGTGTACTTTTCCCCTAGGTCATTCCAGTTATTGGTTTCGAGTATCAGACCAGCGAAAATTTTGATGGTTTCTCAACCATTCCTTAACTTCAAACTCCCATATCTCGCGAACGGATTGACGAACTCGAGAAATTCCTGTTGCATCTGAAAGTAGAAACTCGCCCGATTACAACGGTATGTGTATTTTTCCCCTAGGCCAATGTAGTTATTGGTTTCGAGTATCAGACTTGCGAAAATTTTGATGGTTTCTAAACCATTCCTTAACTTCAAACTCCCATTTCTCGCGAACGGATTGATGAACTCGAGAAATTCCTGTGGCATCTGAAAGTAGAAACTCGCCCGATTACAATGGTATGTGTACTTTTCCCCTAGGCCATTCCAGTTATTGGTTTCGAGTATCAGACTTGAGATAATTTTGATGGTTTCTCAACCATTCCTTAACTTCAAACTCCAATATCTCGCGAACGGATTGACGAACTCGAGAAATTCCTGTTGCATCTGAAAGTAGAAACTAGCCCGATTACAATGGTGTGTGTACTTTTTCCCGAGGCCATTCCAGTTGTTGGTTTCGAGTATCAAACCTGCGAAAATTTTGATGGTTTCTCAACCATTCGTTATCTTCAAACTCCCATATCTCGCGAACGGATTGACGAAATCGAGATATTCCTATTGCATCTGAAAGTAGAAACTAGCCCGATTACAATGGTGTGTGTACTTTTCCCCTAGGCCATTCCAGTTATTGGTTTCGAGTATCAGACCAGCGAAAATTTTGATGGCTTCTCAACCATTCCTTAACTTCAAACTCCCATATCTCGCGAACGGATTGACGAACTCGAGAAATTCCTGTTGCATCTGAAAGTAGAAACTCGCCCGATTACAACGGTATGTGTATTTTTCCCCTAGGCCATTGTAGTTATTGGTTTCGAGTATCAGACTTGCGAAAATTTTGATGGTTACTCAACCATTCCTTAACTTCAAACTCCCATTTCTCGCGAACGGATTGACGAACTCGAGGAATTCCTGTTGCATCTGAAAGTTGAAACTAGCCCGATTACAATGGTGTGTGTACTTTTCCCCTAGGCCATTCCAGTTATTGGTTTCGAGTATCAGACCAGCGAAAATTTTGATGGTTTCTCAACCATTCGTTATCTTCAAACTCCCATATCTCGCGAACGGATTGACGAAATCGAGATATTCCTATTGCATCTGAAAGTAGAAACTAGCCCGATTACAATGGCATGTGTACTTTTCCCCTAGGCCATTCCAGTTATTGGTTTCGAGTATCAGACTTGCGATAATTTTGATGGTTTCTCAACCATTCCTTAACTTCACACATACATATCTCGCGAACGGATTGACGAACTCGAGAATTTCCTATTGCATCTGAAAGCAGAAACTCGCCCGGTTACAACGGTAGGGGCATTTTTGCCCTAGGCCATAGTAGTTATTGGTTTCGAGTATCAGACTTGCGAAAATTTTGATGGTTTCTCAACCATTCCTTAACTCCAAACTCCCATTTCTCGCGAACGGATTGACGAACTCGAGAAATTCCTATTGCATCTGAAAGTAGAAACTCGCCCGATTACAACGGTATGTGTATTTTTCCCCTAGGCCAATGTAGTTATTGGTTTCGAGTATCAGACTTGCGAAAATTTTGATGGTTTCTAAACCATTCCTTAACTTCAAACTCCCATTTCTCGCGAACGGATTGATGAACTCGAGAAATTCCTGTGGCATCTGAAAGTAGAAACTCGCCCGATTACAATGGTATGTGTACTTTTCCCCTAGGCCATTCCAGTTATTGGTTTCGAGTATCAGACTTGAGATAATTTTGATGGTTTCTCAACCATTCCTTAACTTCAAACTCCAATATCTCGCGAACGGATTGACGAACTCGAGAAATTCCTGTTGCATCTGAAAGTAGAAACTAGCCCGATTACAATGGTGTGTGTACTTTTTCCCGAGGCTATTCCAGTTGTTGGTTTCGAGTATCAAACCTGCGAAAATTTTGATGGTTTCTCAACCATTCCTTAACTTCAAACTCCCATATCTCGCGAACGGATTGACGAACTCGAGAAATTCCTGTTGCATCTGAAAGTAGAAACTCGCCCGATTACAACGGTATGTGTATTTTTCCCCTAGGCCATTGTAGTTATTGGTTTCGAGTATCAGACTTGCGAAAATTTTGATGGTTAATCAACCATTCCTTAACTTCAAACTCCCATTTCTCGCGAACGGTTTGACGAACTCGAGGAATTCCTGTTGCATCTGAATGTTGAAACTTGCCCGATTACAATGGTATGTGTACTTTTCCCCTAGGCCATTCCAGTTATTGGTTTCGAGTATCAGACTTGCGATAATTTTGATGGTTTCTCAACCATTACTTAACTTCACACTTACATATCTTGCGAACGGATTGACGAACTCGAGAATTTCCTATTGCATCTGAAAGCAGAAACTCGCCCGGTTACAACGGTATGTGCATTTTTGCCCTAGGCCATAGTAGTAATTGGTTTCGAGTATCAGACATGCGAAAATTTCGATGGTTTCTCAACCATTCCTTAACTTCAAACTCCCATATCTCGCGAACGGATTGACGAACTCGAGATATTCCTGTTGCATCTGAAAGCAGAAACTCGCCCGATTACAACGTTATGTGCATTTTTGCCCTAGGCCATAGTAGTTATTGGTTTCGAGTATCAGACTTGCGAAAATTTCGATGGTTTCTCAACTATTTCTTAACTTCAAACTCCCATTTCTCGCGAACGGATTGATGAACTCGAGAAATTCCTGTTGCATCTGAAAGTAGAAACTCGCCCGATTACAATGGTATGTGTACTTTTCCCCTAGGCCATTCCAGTTATTGGTTTCGAGTATCAGACTTGAGATAATTTTGATGGTTTCTCAACCATTCCTTAGCTTCAAACTCCCATATCTCGCGAACGGATTGACGAACTCGAGAAATTCCTGTTGCATCTGAAAGCAGAAACTCGCCCGATTACAACGGTATTTGCATTTTTGCCCTAGGTCATAGTAGTTATTGGTTTCGAGTATCAGACTTGCGAAAATTTCGATGGTTTCTCAACCATTCCTTAACTTCAAACTCCCATATCACGCGAACGCATTGGCGAACTCGAGAAATTCCTGTTGTATCTGAAAGTAGAAACTAGCCCGATTACAATGGTGTGTGTACTTTTCCCCTAGGTCATTCCAGTTATTGGTTTCGAGTATCAGACCAGCGAAAATTTTGATGGTTTCTCAACCATTCCTTAACTTCAAACTCCCATATCTCGCGAACGGATTGACGAACTCGAGAAATTCCTGTTGCATCTGAAAGTAGAAACTCGCCCGATTACAACGGTATGTGTATTTTTCCCCTAGGCCAATGTAGTTATTGGTTTCGAGTATCAGACTTGCGAAAATTTTGATGGTTTCTAAACCATTCCTTAACTTCAAACTCCCATTTCTCGCGAACGGATTGATGAACTCGAGAAATTCCTGTGGCATCTGAAAGTAGAAACTCGCCCGATTACAATGGTATGTGTACTTTTCCCCTAGGCCATTCCAGTTATTGGTTTCGAGTATCAGACTTGAGATAATTTTGATGGTTTCTCAACCATTCCTTAACTTCAAACTCCAATATCTCGCGAACGGATTGACGAACTCGAGAAATTCCTGTTGCATCTGAAAGTAGAAACTAGCCCGATTACAATGGTGTGTGTACTTTTTCCCGAGGCCATTCCAGTTGTTGGTTTCGAGTATCAAACCTGCGAAAATTTTGATGGTTTCTCAACCATTCGTTATCTTCAAACTCCCATATCTCGCGAACGGATTGACGAAATCGAGATATTCCTATTGCATCTGAAAGTAGAAACTAGCCCGATTACAATGGTGTGTGTACTTTTCCCCTAGGCCATTCCAGTTATTGGTTTCGAGTATCAGACCAGCGAAAATTTTGATGGCTTCTCAACCATTCCTTAACTTCAAACTCCCATATCTCGCGAACGGATTGACGAACTCGAGAAATTCCTGTTGCATCTGAAAGTAGAAACTCGCCCGATTACAACGGTATGTGTATTTTTCCCCTAGGCCATTGTAGTTATTGGTTTCGAGTATCAGACTTGCGAAAATTTTGATGGTTACTCAACCATTCCTTAACTTCAAACTCCCATTTCTCGCGAACGGATTGACGAACTCGAGGAATTCCTGTTGCATCTGAAAGTTGAAACTAGCCCGATTACAATGGTGTGTGTACTTTTCCCCTAGGCCATTCCAGTTATTGGTTTCGAGTATCAGACCAGCGAAAATTTTGATGGTTTCTCAACCATTCGTTATCTTCAAACTCCCATATCTCGCGAACGGATTGAGGAAATCGAGATATTCCTATTGCATCTGAAAGTAGAAACTAGCCCGATTACAATGGCATGTGTACTTTTCCCCTAGGCCATTCCAGTTATTGGTTTCGAGTATCAGACTTGCGATAATTTTGATGGTTTCTCAACCATTCCTTAACTTCACACATACATATCTCGCGAACGGATTGACGAACTCGAGAATTTCCTATTGCATCTGAAAGCAGAAACTCGCCCGGTTACAACGGTAGGGGCATTTTTGCCCTAGGCCATAGTAGTTATTGGTTTCGAGTATCAGACTTGCGAAAATTTTGATGGTTTCTCAACCATTCCTTAACTTCAAACTCCCATATCCCGCGAACGGATTGACGAACTCGAGAAATTCCTGTTGCATGTGAAAGTAGAAATTCACCCGATTACAACGGTATGTGTATTTTTCCCCTAGGCCTTTGTATTTATTGGTTTCGAGTATCAGACTTGCGAAAATTTTGATGGTTTCTCAACCATTCCTTAACTTCAAACTCCCATATCTCGCGAACGCATTGACGAACTCCAGAAATTCCTGTTGTATCTGAAAGTAGACTCTCGCCCGATTAGAATGGTGTGTGTACTTTTCCCCTAGGCCATCCGGTTATTGGTTTCGAGTATCAGACCTGCGAAAATTTTGATGGTTTCTCAACCATTCGTTATCTTCAAACTCCCATATCTCGCGAACGGATTGACGAACTCGAGAAATTCCTGTTGCATCTGAAAGTAGAAACTAGCCCGATTACAACGGTGTGTGTACTTTTCCCCTAGGCCATTCCAGTTATTTGTTTCGAGTATCAGACTTGCGATAATTTTGACGGTTTCTCAACCATTCCTTAACTTCACACTTACATATCTTGCGAACGGATTGACGAACTCGAGAATTTCCTATTGCATCTGAAAGCAGAAACTCGCCCGTTTACAACGGTATGTGCATTTTTGCACTAGGCCATAGTAGTTATTGGTTTCGAGTATCAGACTTGCGAAAATTTTGATGGTTTCTCAACCATTCCTTAACTTCAAACTCCCATATCTCGCGAACGGATTGACGAACTCGAGAAATTCCTGTTGCATCTGAAAGTAGAAACTCGCCCGATTACAACGGTATGTGTATTTTTCCCCTAGGCCAATGTAGTTATTGGTTTCGAGTATCAGACTTGCGAAAATTTTGATGGTTTCTAAACCATTCCTTAACTTCAAACTCCCATTTCTCGCGAACGGATTGATGAACTCGAGAAATTCCTGTGGCATCTGAAAGTAGAAACTCGCCCGATTACAATGGTATGTGTACTTTTCCCCTAGGCCATTCCAGTTATTGGTTTCGAGTATCAGACTTGAGATAATTTTGATGGTTTCTCAACCATTCCTTAACTTCAAACTCCAATATCTCGCGAACGGATTGACGAACTCGAGAAATTCCTGTTGCATCTGAAAGTAGAAACTAGCCCGATTACAATGGTGTGTGTACTTTTTCCCGAGGCCATTCCAGTTGTTGGTTTCGAGTATCAAACCTGCGAAAATTTTGATGGTTTCTCAACCATTCGTTATCTTCAAACTCCCATATCTCGCGAACGGATTGACGAAATCGAGATATTCCTATTGCATCTGAAAGTAGAAACTAGCCCGATTACAATGGTGTGTGTACTTTTCCCCTAGGCCATTCCAGTTATTGGTTTCGAGTATCAGACCAGCGAAAATTTTGATGGCTTCTCAACCATTCCTTAACTTCAAACTCCCATATCTCGCGAACGGATTGACGAACTCGAGAAATTCCTGTTGCATCTGAAAGTAGAAACTCGCCCGATTACAACGGTATGTGTATTTTTCCCCTAGGCCATTGTAGTTATTGGTTTCGAGTATCAGACTTGCGAAAATTTTGATGGTTACTCAACCATTCCTTAACTTCAAACTCCCATTTCTCGCGAACGGATTGACGAACTCGAGGAATTCCTGTTGCATCTGAAAGTTGAAACTAGCCCGATTACAATGGTGTGTGTACTTTTCCCCTAGGCCATTCCAGTTATTGGTTTCGAGTATCAGACCAGCGAAAATTTTGATGGTTTCTCAACCATTCGTTATCTTCAAACTCCCATATCTCGCGAACGGATTGACGAAATCGAGATATTCCTATTGCATCTGAAAGTAGAAACTAGCCCGATTACAATGGCATGTGTACTTTTCCCCTAGGCCATTCCAGTTATTGGTTTCGAGTATCAGACTTGCGATAATTTTGATGGTTTCTCAACCATTCCTTAACTTCACACATACATATCTCGCGAACGGATTGACGAACTCGAGAATTTCCTATTGCATCTGAAAGCAGAAACTCGCCCGGTTACAACGGTAGGGGCATTTTTGCCCTAGGCCATAGTAGTTATTGGTTTCGAGTATCAGACTTGCGAAAATTTTGATGGTTTCTCAACCATTCCTTAACTTCAAACTCCCATATCCCGCGAACGGATTGACGAACTCGAGAAATTCCTGTTGCATGTGAAAGTAGAAATTCACCCGATTACAACGGTATGTGTATTTTTCCCCTAGGCCTTTGTATTTATTGGATTCGAGTATCAGACTTGCGAAAATTTTGATGGTTTCTCAACCATTCCTTAACTTCAAACTCCCATATCTCGCGAACGGATTGACGAACTCGAGAAATTCCTGTTGCATCTGAAAGTAGAAACTCGCCCGATTACAACGGTATGTGTATTTTTCCCCTAGGCCATTGTAGTTATTGGTTTCGAGTATCAGACTTGCGAAAATTTTGATGGTTAATCAACCATTCCTTAACTTCAAACTCCCATTTCTCGCGAACGGTTTGACGAACTCGAGGAATTCCTGTTGCATCTGAATGTTGAAACTTGCCCGATTACAATGGTATGTGTACTTTTCCCCTAGGCCATTCCAGTTATTGGTTTCGAGTATCAGACTTGCGATAATTTTGATGGTTTCTCAACCATTACTTAACTTCACACTTACATATCTTGCGAACGGATTGACGAACTCGAGAATTTCCTATTGCATCTGAAAGCAGAAACTCGCCCGGTTACAACGGTATGTGCATTTTTGCCCTAGGCCATAGTAGTTATTGGTTTCGAGTATCAGACATGCGAAAATTTCGATGGTTTCTCAACCATTCCTTAACTTCAAACTCCCATATCTCGCGAACGGATTGACGAACTCGAGATATTCCTGTTGCATCTGAAAGCAGAAACTCGCCCGATTACAACGTTATGTGCATTTTTGCCCTAGGCCATAGTAGTTATTGGTTTCGAGTATCAGACTTGCGAAAATTTCGATGGTTTCTCAACTATTTCTTAACTTCAAACTCCCATTTCTCGCGAACGGATTGATGAACTCGAGAAATTCCTGTTGCATCTGAAAGTAGAAACTCGCCCGATTACAATGGTATGTGTACTTTTCCCCTAGGCCATTCCAGTTATTGGTTTCGAGTATCAGACTTGAGATAATTTTGATGGTTTCTCAACCATTCCTTAGCTTCAAACTCCCATATCTCGCGAACGGATTGACGAACTCGAGAAATTCCTGTTGCATCTGAAAGCAGAAACTCGCCCGATTACAACGGTATTTGCATTTTTGCCCTAGGTCATAGTAGTTATTGGTTTCGAGTATCAGACTTGCGAAAATTTCGATGGTTTCTCAACCATTCCTTAACTTCAAACTCCCATATCACGCGAACGCATTGACGAACTCGAGAAATTCCTGTTGTATCTGAAAGTAGAAACTCGCCCGATTAGAATAGTGTGTGTACTTTTCCCCTAGGCCATTCGGTTATTGGTTTCGAGTATCAGACCTGCGAAAATTTTGATGGTTTCTCAACCATTCGTTATCTTCAAACTCCCATATCTCGCGAACGGATTGACGAACTCGAGAAATTCCTGTTGCATCTGAAAGTAGAAACTAGCCCGATTACAATGGTGTGTGTACTTTTCCCCTAGGCCATTCCAGTTATTGGTTTATCAGACCAGCGAAAATTTTGATGATTTCTCAACCATTCCTTAACTTCAAACTCCCATATGTCGCGAACAGATAGACGAACTCGAGAAATTCCTGTTGCATCTGAAAGTAGAAACTTGCCCGATTACAATGGTATGTGTACTTTTCCCCTAGGCCATTCCAGTTACTGGTTTCGAGTATCAGACTTGCGATAATTTTGATGGTTTCTCAACCATTCCTTAACTTCAAACTCCCATTTCTCGCGAACGGATTGACGAACTCGAGAAATTCCTGTTGCATCTGAAAGTAGAAACTCGCCCGATTACAATGGTATGTGTACTTTTCCCCTAGGCCATTCCAGTTATTGGTTTCGAGTATCAGACTTGCGATAATTTTGATGGTTTCTCAACCATTCCTTAACTTCACACTTACATATCTTGCGAACGGATTGACGAACTCGAGAATTTCCTATTGCATCTGAAAGCAGAAACTCGCCCGGTTACAACGGTATGTGCGTTTTTGAACTAGGCCATAGTAGTTATTGGTTTCGAGTATCAGACTTGCGAAAATTTTGATGGTTTCTCAACCATTCCTTAACTCCAAACTCCCACTTCTCGCGAACGGATTGACGAACTCGAGAAATTCCTATTGCATCTGAAAGTAGAAACTCGCCCGATTACAACGGTATGTGTATTTTTCCCCTAAGACATTGTAGTTATTGGTTTCGAGTATCAGACTTGCGATAATTTTGATGGTTTCTCAACCATTCCTTAACTTCACACTTACATATCTCGCGAACGGATTGACGAACTCGAGAATTTCCTATTGCAACTGAAAGCAGAAACTCGCCCGGTTACAACGGTATGTGCATTTTTGCCCTAGGCCATAGTAGTTATTGGTTTCGAGTATCAGACTTGCGAAAATTTTGATGGTTTCTCAACCATTCCTTAACTTCAAACTCCCATATCCCGCGAACGGATTGACGAACTCGAGAAATACCAGTTGTATCTGAAAGTAGAAACTCGCCCGATTAGAATGGTGTGTGTACTTTTCCCCTAGGCCATCCGGTTATTGGTTTCGAGTATCAGACCTGCGAAAATTTTGATGGTTACTCAACCATTCCTTAACTTCAAACTCCCATTTCTCGCGAGCGGATTGACGAACTCGAGGAATTCCTGTTGCATCTGAAAGTTGAAACTTGCCCGATTACAATGGTATGGGCATTTTTGCCCAAGGCCATAGTAGTTATTGTTTTCGAGTATCAGACTTGCGAAAATTTTGATGGTTTCTCAACCATTCCTTAACTTCAAACTCCCATTTGTCGCGAACGGATTGACGAACTCGAGAAACTCCTGTTGCATCTGAATGTAGAAACTCGCCCGATTACAATGGTATGTGTACTTTTCCCCTAGGCCATTCCAGTTATTGGTTTCGAGTATCAGACTTGCGATAATTTTGATGGTTTCTCAACCATTCCTTAACTTCACACCTACATATCTTGCGAACGGATTGACGAACTCGAGAAGTTCCTATTGCATCTGAAAGCAGAAACTCGCCCGGTTACAACGGTATGTGCATTTTTGCCCTAGGCCTTTGTAGTTATTGGATTCGAGTATCAGACTTGCGATAATTTTGATGGTTTCTCAACCATTCCTTAACTTCAAACTCCCATATCTCGCGAACGGATTGACGAACTCGAGAAATTCCTGTTGCATCTGACAGCAGAAACTCGCCCGATTACAACGGTAAGTGTATTTTTCCCCTAGGCCATTGTAGTTATTGGTTTCGAGTATCAGACTTGCGAAAATTTTCATGGCTTCTCAACCTTTCCTTAACTTCAAGCTACCATATCTCGCGAACGGATTGACGAACTCGAGAATTTCCTATTGCATCTGAAAGCAGAAACACGCCCGATTACAACGGTACGCGTATTTTTGACCTAGGCCATTCCAGTTATTGGTTTCGAGTATCAGACCAGCGAAAATTTTGAAGGTTCCTCAACCATTCCTTAACTTCAAACTCCCATATCTCGCGAACGGATTGACGAACTCGAGAAATTCCTGTTGCATCTAAAAGCAGAAACTCGCCCGATTTCAACGGTATGTGCATTTTTGCCGTAGGCCATAGTAGTTATTGGTTTCGAGTATCAGACTTGCGACAATTTTGATGGTTTCTCAATCATTCCTTAACTTCAAACTTCCATATCTCGCGAACGGATTGACGAACTCGAGAATATCCCATTGCATCTGAAAGCAGATACTCGCCCGATTATAACGGTATGTGTATTCTTGCCCTTGGCCATAGTTGTTATTGGATTCGATTATCAGACTTGCGAAAATTTTGATGGTTTCTCAAGCATTCCTTAACTTCAAACTCCCATATCTCGCGAACGGATTGACGAACTCGAGAAACTCCTGTTGCATCTGAAATTAGGAACTCGCACGAATACAAAGATATGTGTTTTTCCCCTAGGCCTTTGTAGTTATTGGTTTCGAGTATCAGACTTGCGAAAATTTTGAGGGTTTCCCAACCATTCCTTAACTTCAAACTCTCATATCTCGCGAACGGATTGACGAACTCGAGAAATTCCTGTTGCATCTGAAAACAGAGACTCGCCCGGTTAGAATGGTGTGTGTACTTTTCCCCTAGGCCATTCCAGTTATTCGTTTCTAGCATCAGAATTGCGATAATTGCGATGGTTTCTCAAGCATTCCTTAACTTGAAACTCCCATATCTCGCGAACGGATTGGCGAACTCGAGAAATTCCTGTTGCATCTGACAGCAAAAACTCGCCCGATTACAACGGTATGTGTATTTTTCCCCTAGGCCATTGTAGTTATTGGTTTCGAGTATCAGACTTGCGAAAATTTTCATGGCTTCTCAACCATTCCTTATCTTCAAGCTACCATATCTCGCGAACGGATTGACGAACTCGAGAATATCCTATTGCTTCTGAAAGCAGAAACACGCCCGATTACAACGGTACGTGTATTTTTGACCTAGGCCATTCCAGTTATTGGTTTCGAGTATCAGACCAGCGAAAATTTTGAAAGTTTCTCAACCATTCGTTAAATTCAAACTCCCATATCTCGCGAACGGATTGACGATCTGGAGAAATTCCTGTTCCATCTGAAAGCAGAAACTCGGCCGATTTCAACGGTATGTGCATTTTTGCACTTGGCCATAGTTGTTATTGGATTCGAGTATCAGACTTGCGAAAATTTTGATGGTTTCTCAAGCATTCCTTAACTTCAAACTCCCATATCCCGCGAACGGATTGACGAACTCGAGAATTTCCTGCTGCATGTGAAAGTAGAAATTCACCCGATTACAACGGTATGTGTATTTTTGCCCTAGGCCATAGTAGTTATTGGTTTCGAGTATCAGACTTGCGATAATTTTGATGGTTTCTCAAGCATTCCTTAACTTCAAGCTCCCATATCTCGAGAACGGATTGACGAACTCGAGAAATTCCTGTTGCATCTGACAGCAGAAACTCGCCCGATTACAACGGTATGTGTATTTTTGACCTAGGCCATTCCAGTTATTGGTTTCGAGTATCAGACCAGCGAAAATTTTGAAGGTTCCTCAACCATTCCTTAACTTCAAACTCCCATATCTCGCGAACGGATTGACGAACTCGAGAAATTCCTGTTGCATCTGACAGCAGAAACTCGCCCGATTACAACGGTAAGTGTATTTTTCCCCTAGGCCATTGTAGTTATTGGTTTCGAGTATCAGACTTGCGAAAATTTTCATGGCTTCTCAACCATTCCTTAACTTCAAGCTACCATATCTCGCGAACGGATTGACGAACTCGAGAATTTCCTATTGCATCTGAAAGCAGAAACACGCCCGATTACAACGGTACGCGTATTTTTGACCTAGGCCATTCCAGTTATTGGTTTCGAGTATCAGACCAGCGAAAATTTTGAAGGTTCCTCAACCATTCCTTAACTTCAAACTCCCATATCTCGCGAACGGATTGACGAACTCAAGAAATTCCTGTTGCATCTAAAAGCAGAAACTCGCCCGATTTCAACGGTATGTGCATTTTTGCCCTAGGCCATAGTAGTTATTGGTTTCGAGTATCAGACTTGCGACAATTTTGATGGTTTCTCAATCATTCCTTAACTTCAAACTTCCATATCTCGCGAACGGATTGACGAACTCGAGAATATCCTATTGCATCTGAAAGCAGATACTCGCCCGATTATAACGGTATGTGTATTCTTGCCCTTGGCCATAGTTGTTATTGGATTCGATTATCAGACTTGCGAAAATTTTGATGGTTTCTCAAGCATTCCTTAACTTCAAACTCCCATATCTCGCGAACGGATTGACGAACTCGAGAAACTCCTGTTGCATCTGAAATTAGGAACTCGCACGAATACAAAGATATGTGTTTTTCCCCTAGGCCTTTGTAGTTATTGGTTTCGAGTATCAGACTTGCGAAAATTTTGAGGGTTTCCCAACCACTCCTTAACTTCAAACTCTCATATCTCGCGAACGGATTGACGAACTCGAGAAATTCCTGTTGCATCTGAAAACAGAGACTCGCCCGGTTAGAATGGTGTGTGTACTTTTCCCCTAGGCCATTCCAGTTATTCGTTTCTAGCATCAGAATTGCGATAATTGCGATGGTTTCTCAAGCATTCCTTAACTTGAAACTCCCATATCTCGCGAACGGATTGGCGAACTCGAGAAATTCCTGTTGCATCTGACAGCAAAAACTCGCCCGATTACAACGGTATGTGTATTTTTCCCCTAGGCCATTGTAGTTATTGGTTTCGAGTATCAGACTTGCGAAAATTTTCATGGCTTCTCAACCATTCCTTATCTTCAAGCTACCATATCTCGCGAACGGATTGACGAACTCGAGAATATCCTATTGCTTCTGAAAGCAGAAACACGCCCGATTACAACGGTACGTGTATTTTTGACCTAGGCCATTCCAGTTATTGGTTTCGAGTATCAGACTTGCGATAATTTTGATGGTTTCTCAAGCATTCCTTAACTTCAAGCTCCCATATCTCGAGAACGGATTGACGAACTCGGGAAATTCCTGTTGCATCTGACAGCAGAAACTCGCCCGATTACAACGGTATGTGTATTTTTGACCTAGGCCATTCCAGTTATTGGTTTCGAGTATCAGACCAGCGAAAATTTTGAAGGTTCCTCAACCATTCCTTAACTTCAAACTCCCATATCTCGCGAACGGATTGACGAACTCGAGAAATTCCTGTTGCATCTGACAGCAGAAACTCGCCCGATTACAACGGTAAGTGTATTTTTCCCCTAGGCCATTGTAGTTATTGGTTTCGAGTATCAGACTTGCGAAAATTTTCATGGCTTCACAACCATTCCTTAACTTCAAGCTACCATATCTCGCGAACGGATTGACGAACTCGAGAATTTCCTATTGCATCTGAAACCAGAAACACGCCCGATTACAACGGTACGCGTATTTTTGACCTAGGCCATTCCAGTTATTGGTTTCGAGTATCAGACCAGCGAAAATTTTGAAGGTTCCTCAACCATTCCTTAACTTCAAACTCCCATATCTCGCGAACGGATTGACGAACTCGAGAATTTCCTGTTGCATCTAAAAGCAGAAACTCGCCCGATTTCAACGGTATGTGCATTTTTGCCCTAGGCCATAGTAGTTATTGGTTTCGAGTATCAGACTTGCGACAATTTTGATGGTTTCTCAATCATTCCTTAACTTCAAACTTCCATATCTCGCGAACGGATTGACGAACTCGAGAATATCCTATTGCATCTGAAAGCAGATACTCGCCCGATTATAACGGTATGTGTATTCTTGCCCTTGGCCATAGTTGTTATTGGATTCGAGTATCAGACTTGCGAAAATTTTGATGGTTTCTCAAGCATTCCTTAACTTCAAACTCCCATATCTCGCGAACGGATTGACGAACTCGAGAAACTCCTGTTGCATCTGAAATTAGGAACTCGCACGAATACAAAGATATGTGTTTTTCCCCTAGGCCTTTGTAGTTATTGGTTTCGAGTATCAGACTTGCGAAAATTTTGAGGGTTTCTCAACCATTCCTTAACTTCAAACTCCCATATCTCGCGAACGGATTGACGAACTCGAGAAATTCCTGTTGCATGTGAAAGGAGAAATTCACCCGATTACAACGGTATGTGTATTTTTGCCCTAGGCCATAGTAGTTATTGGTTTCGAGTATCAGACTTGCGATAATTTTGATGGTTTCTCAAGCATTCCTTAACTTGAAACTCCCACATCTCGCGAACGGATTGGCGAACTCGAGAAATTCCTGTTGCATCTGACAGCAAAAACTCGCCCGATTACAACGGTATGTGTATTTTTCCCCTAGGCCATTGTAGTTATTGGTTTCGAGTATCAGACTTGCGAAAATTTTCATGGCTTCTCAACCATTCCTTAACTTCAAGCTACCATATCTCGCGAACGGATTGACGAACTCGAGAATATCCTATTGCTTCTGAAAGCAGAAACACGCCCGATTACAACGGTACGTGTATTTTTGACCTAGGCCATTCCAGTTATTGGTTTCGAGTATCAGACCAGCGAAAATTTTGAAAGTTTCTCAACCATTCGTTAAATTCAAACTCCCATATCTCGCGAACGGATTGACGAACTCGAGAAATTCCTGTTGCATCTGAAAGCAGAAACTCGGCCGATTCCAACGGTATGTGCATTTTTGCACTTGGCCATAGTTGTTATTGGATTCGAGTATCAGACTTGCGAAAATTTTGAAGGTTCCTCAACCATTCCTTAACTTCAAACTCCCATATCTCGCGAACGGATTGACGAACTCGAGAAATTCCTGTTGCATCTAAAAGCAGAAACTCGCCCGATTTCAACGGTATGTGCATTTTTGCCCTAGGCCATAGTAGTTATTGGTTTCGAGTATCAGACTTGCGACAATTTTGATGGTTTCTCAATCATTCCTTAACTTCAAACTTCCATATCTCGCGAACGGATTGACGAACTCGAGAATATCCTATTGCATCTGAAAGCAGATACTCGCCCGATTATAACGGTATGTGTATTCTTGCCCTTGGCCATAGTTGTTATTGGATTCGAGTATCAGACTTGCGAAAATTTTGATGGTTTCTCAAGCATTCCTTAACTTCAAACTCCCATATCTCGCGAACGGATTGACGAACTCGAGAAACATCTGTTGCATCTGAAATTAGAAACTCGCACGAATACAAAGATATTGTTTTTCCCCTAGGCCTTTGTAGTTATTGGTTTCGAGTATCAGACTTGCGAAAATTTTGAGGGTTTCCCAACCATTCCTTAACTTCAAACTCTCATATCTCGCGAACGGATTGACGAACTCGAGAAATTCCTGTTGCATCTGAAAACAGAGACTCGCCCGGTTAGAATGGTGTGTGTACTTTTCCTCTAGGCCATTCCAGTTATTCGTTTCTAGCATCAGAATTGCGATAATTGCGATGGTTTCTCAACCATTCCTTAACTTCAAACTACCATATCTCGCGAACGGAATGACGAACTCGAGAAATTCCTGTTGCATGTGAAAGGAGAAATTCACCCGATTACAACGGTATGTGTATTTTTGCCCTAGGCCATAGTAGTTATTGGTTTCGAGTATCAGACTTGCAATAATTTTGATGGTTTCTCAAGCATTCCTTAACTTGGAACTCCCATATCTCGCGAACGGATTGGCGAACTCGAGAAATTCCTGTTGCATCTGACAGTAAAAACTCGCCCGGTTACAACGGTATGTGTATTTTTCCCCTAGGCCATTGTAGTTATTGGTTTCGAGTATCAGACTTGCGAAAATTTTCATGGCTTCTCAACCATTCCTTAACTTCAAGCTACCATATCTCGCGAACGGATTGACGAACTCGAGAATATCCTATTGCTTCTGAAAGCAGAAACACGACCGATTACAACGGTACGTGTATTTTTGACCTAGGCCATTCCAGTTATTGGTTTCGAGTATCAGACCAGCGAAAATTTTGAAAGTTTCTCAACCATTCCTTAACTTCAAACTCCCATATCTCGCGAACGGATTGACGAACTCGAGAAATTCCTGTTGCATCTGAAAGAAGAAACTCGGCCGATTTCAACGGTATGTGCATTTTTGCACTTGGCCATAGTTGTTATTGGATTCGAGTATCAGACTTGCGAAAATTTTGATGGTTTCTCAAGCATTCCTTAACTTCAAACTCCCATATCCCGCGAACGGATTGACGAACTCGAGAATTTCCTGCTGCATGTGAAAGTAGAAATTCACCCGATTACAACGGTATGTGTATTTTTGCCCTAGGCCATAGTAGTTTTTGTTTTCGAGTATGAGACTTGCGATAATTTTGATGGTTTCTCAAGCATTCCTTAACTTCAAACTCCCATATCTCGCGAACGGATTGACGAACTCGAGAAATTCCTGTTGCATCTAAAAGCAGAAACTCGCCCGATTTCAACGGTATGTGCATTTTTGCCCTAGGCCATAGTAGTTATTGGTTTCGAGTATCAGACTTGCGACAATTTTGATGGTTTCTCAATCATTCCTTAACTTCAAACTTCCATATCTCGCGAACGGATTGACGAACTCGAGAATATCCTATTGCATCTGAAAGCAGATACTCGCCCGATTATAACGGTATGTGTATTCTTGCCCTTGGCCATAGTTGTTATTGGATTCGAGTATCAGACTTGCGAAAATTTTGATGGTTTCTCAAGCATTCCTTAACTTCAAACTCCCATATCTCGCGAACGGATTGACGAACTCGAGAAACATCTGTTGCATCTGAAATTAGAAACTCGCACGAATACAAAGATATTGTTTTTCCCCTAGGCCTTTGTAGTTATTGGTTTCGAGTATCAGACTTGCGAAAATTTTGAGGGTTTCCCAACCATTCCTTAACTTCAAACTCTCATATCTCGCGAACGGATTGACGAACTCGAGAAATTCCTGTTGCATCTGAAAACAGAGACTCGCCCGGTTAGAATGGTGTGTGTACTTTTCCCCTAGGCCATTCCAGTTATTCGTTTCTAGCATCAGAATTGCGATAATTGCGATGGTTTCTCAACCATTCCTTAACTTGGAACTCCCATATCTCGCGAACGGATTGGCGAACTCGAGAAATTCCTGTTGCATCTGACAGTAAAAACTCGCCCGGTTACAACGGTATGTGTATTTTTCCCCTAGGCCATTGTAGTTATTGGTTTCGAGTATCAGACTTGCGAAAATTTTCATGGCTTCTCAACCATTCCTTAACTTCAAGCTACCATATCTCGCGAACGGATTGACGAACTCGAGAATATCCTATTGCTTCTGAAAGCAGAAACACGATCGATTACAACGGTACGTGTATTTTTGACCTAGGCCATTCCAGTTATTGGTTTCGAGTATCAGACCAGCGAAAATTTTGAAGGTTTCTCAACCATTCCTTAACTTCAAACTCCCATATCTCGCGAACGGATTGACGAACTCGAGAAATTCCTATTGCATCTGAAAGTAGAAACTCGCCCGATTACAATGGTATGTGTACTTTTCCCCTAGGCCATTCCAGTTATTGGTTCCGAGTATCAGACTTGCGATAATTTTGATGGTTTCTCAACCATTCCTTAACTTCACACTTACATATCTTTTGAACGGATTGACGAACTCGTGGATTTCCTATTGCATCTGAAAGCAGAAACTCGCCCGGTTACAACGGTATGTGCATTCTTGCCCTAGGCCATAGTAGTTACTGGTTTCGAGTATCATACTTGCGAAAATTTTGATGGTTTCTCAATCATTCCTTAACTTCAAACTCCCATATCTCGCGAACGGATTGACGAACTCGAGAAACTCCTGTTGCATCTGAAATTAGAAACTCGCACGAATACAAAGATATGTGTGTTTTCCCCTAGGCCTTTGTAGTTATTGGTTTCGAGTATCAGACTTGCGAAAATTTCGAGGGTTTCCCAACCATTCCTTAACTTCAAACTCTCATATCTCGCGAACGGATTGACGAACTCGAGAAATTCCTGTTGCATCTGAAAATAGAGACTCGCCCGGTTAGAATGGTGTGTGTACTTTTCCCCTAGGCCATTCCAGTTATTCGTTTCTAGCATCAGAATTGCGATAATTGCGATGGTTTCTCAACCATTCCTTAACTTCAAACTCCCATAACTCGCAAACGGATTGACGAACTCGAGAAATTCCTGTTGCAGGTGAAAGTAGAAATTCACCCGATTACAACGGTATGTGTATTTTTGCCCTTGGCCATAGTAGTTATTGGTTTCGAGTATCAGACTTGCGATAATTTTGATGGTTTCTCAAGCATTCCTTAACTTGAAACTCCCATATCTCGAGAACGGATTGACGAACTCGAGAAATTCCTGTTGCATCTGACAGCAGAAACTCGCCCGATTACAACGGTATGTGTATTTTTCCCCTAGGCCATTGTAGTTATTGGTTTCGAGTATCAGACTTGCGAAAATTTTCATGGCTTCTCAACCATTCCTTAACTTCAAACTTCCATATCTAGCGAACGGATTGACGAACTCGAGAAATTCCTGTTGCATCTGACAGCAGAAACTCGCCCGATTACAAGGGTATGTGTATTTTTCCCCTAGGCCATTGTAGTTATTGGTTTCGAGTATCAGACTTGCGAAAATTTTCATGGCTTCTCAACCATTCCTTAACTTCAAGCTACCATATCTCGCGAACGGATTGACGAACTCGAGAATTTCCTATTGCATCTGAAAGCAGAAACACGCCCGATTACAACGGTACGTGTATTTTTGACCTAGGCCATTCCAGTTATTGGTTTCGAGTATCAGACCAGCGAAAATTTTGGAGGTTTCTCAACCATTCCTTAACTTCAAACTCCCATATCTAGCGAACGGATTGACGAACTCGAGAATTTCCTATTGCATCTGAAAGCAGATACTCGCCCGATTATAACGGTATGTGTATTTTTCCCCCAGGCCATTGTAGTTATTGGTTTCGAGTATCAGACTTGCGAAAATTTTGAGGGTTTCCCAACCATTCCTTAACTTCAAACTCCCATATCTCGCGAACGGATTGACGAACTCGAGAAATTCCTGTTGCATCTGACAGCAGAAACTCGCCCGATTACAAGGGTATGTGTATTTTTCCCCTAGGCCATTGTAGTTATTGGTTTCGAGTATCAGACTTGCGAAAATTTTCATGGCTTCTCAACCATTCCTTAACTTCAAGCTACCATATCTCGCGAACGGATTGACGAACTCGAGAATTTCCTATTGCATCTGAAAGCAGAAACACGCCCGATTACAACGGTACGTGTATTTTTGACCTAGGCCATTCCAGTTATTGGTTTCGAGTATCAGACCAGCGAAAATTTTGGAGGTTTCTCAACCATTCCTTAACTTCAAACTCCCATATCTCGCGAACGGATTGACGAACTCGAGAAATTCCTGTTGCATCTGAAAGCAGAAACTCGCCCGGTTACAACGGTATGGGCATTTTTGCCCTAGGCCATAGTAGTTATTGGTTTCGAGTATCAGACTTGCGACAATTTTGATGGTTTCTCAATCATTCCTTAACTTCAAACTTCCATATCTCGCGAACGGATTGACGAACTCGAGAATTTCCTATTGCATCTGAAAGCATAAACACGCCCGATTACAACGGTACGTGTATTTTTGACCTAGGCCATTCCAGTTATTGGTTTCGAGTATCAGACCAGCGAAAATTTTGAAGGTTTCTCAACCATTCCTTAACTTCAAACTCCCATTTCTCGCGAACGGATTGACGAACTCGTGAAATTCCTGTTGCATCTGAAAGTAGAAACTCGCCCGATTACAATGGTATGTGTACTTTTCCCCTAGGCCATTCCAGTTATTGGTTCCGAGTATCAGACTTGCGATAATTTTGATGGTTTCTCAACCATTCCTTAACTTCACACTTACATATCTTGCGAACGGATTGACGAACTCGAGAATTTCCTATTGCATCTGAAAGCACAAACACGCCCGATTACAACGGTACGTGTATTTTTGACCTAGGCCATTCCAGTTATTGGTTTCGAGTATCAGACCAGCGAAAATTTTGAAGGTTTCTCAACCATTCCTTAACTTCAAACTCCCATTTCTCGCGAACGGATTGACGAACTCGAGAAATTCCTGTTGCATCTGAAAGCAGAAACTCGGCCGATTTCAACGGTATGTGCATTTTTGCACTTGGCCATAGTTGTTATTGGATTCGAGTATCAGACTTGCGAAAATTTTGATGGTTTCTCAAGCATTCCTTAACTTCAAACTCCCATATCCCGCGAACGGATTGACGAACTCGAGAATTTCCTGCTGCATGTGAAAGTAGAAATTCACCCGATTACAACGGTATGTGTATTTTTGCCCTAGGCCATAGTAGTTATTGGTTTCGAGTATCAGACTTGCGATAATTTTGATGGTTTCTCAAGCATTCCTTAACTTCAAACTCCCATATCTTGCGAACGGATTGACGAACTCGAGAATTTCCTATTGCATCTGAAAGCAGAAACTCGCCCGGTTACAACGGTATGTGCATTTTTGCCCTAGGCCATAGTAGTTATTGGTTTCGAGTATCAGACTTGCGAAAATTTTGAAGGTTTCTCAACCATTCCTTAACTTCAAACTCCCATATCCCGCGAACGGATTGACGAACTCGAGAAATTCCTGTTGCATGTGAAAGTAGAAATTCACCCGATTACAACGGTATGTGCATTTTTGCCCTAGGCCATAGTAGTCATTGGTTTGGAGTATCAGACTTGCGACAATTTTGATGGTTTCTCAATCATTCCTTAACTTCAAACTTCCATATCTCGCGAACGGATTGACGAACTCGAGAATTTCCTATTGCATCTGAAAGCAGATACTCGCCCGATTATAACGGTATGTGTATTCTTGCCCTTGGCCATAGTTGTTATTGGATTCGAGTATCAGACTTGCGAAAATTTTGATGGTTTCTCAACCATTCCTTAACTTCAAACTCCCATATCCCGCGAACGGATTGACGAACTCGAGAAATTCCTGTTGCATCTGAAAGCAGAAACTCGCCCGATTTCAACGGTATGTGCATTTTTGCCCTAGGCCATAGTAGTTATTGGTTTCGAGTATCAGACTTGCGAAAATTTTCATGGCTTCTCAACCATTCCTTAACTTCAAGCTACCATATCTCGCGAACGGATTGACGAACTCGAGAATATCCTATTGCATCTGAAAGCAGAAACACACCCGATTACAACGGTACGTGTATTTTTGACCTAGGCCATTCCAGTTATTGGTTTCGAGTATCAGACCAGCGAAAATTTTGAAGGTTTCTCAACCATTCCTTAACTTCAAACTCCCATATCTCGCGAACGGATTGACGAACTCGAGAAATTCCTGTTGCATCTGAAAGCAGAAACTCGCCCGATTTCAACGGTATGTGCATTTTTGCCCTAGGCCATAGTAGTTATTGGTTTCGAGTATCAGACTTGCGAAAATTTTGATGGTTTCTCAATCATTCCTTAACTTCAAACTTCCATATCTCGCGAACGGATTGACGAACTCGAGAAATTCCTGTTGCATCTGAAAGCATAAACTCGCCCGATTTCAACGGTATGTGCATTTTTGCCCTAGGCCATAGTAGTTATTGGTTTCGAGTATCAGACTTGCGAAAATTTTCATGGCTTCTCAACCATTCCTTAACTTCAAGCTACCATATCTCGCGAACGGATTGACGAACTCGAGAATATCCTATTGCATCTGAAAGCAGAAACACACCCGATTACAACGGTACGTGTATTTTTGACCTAGGCCATTCCAGTTATTGGTTTCGAGTATCAGACCAGCGAAAATTTTGAAGGTTTCTCAACCATTCCTTAACTTCAAACTCCCATATCTCGCGAACGGATTGACGAACTCGAGAAATTCCTGTTGCATCTGAAAGCAGAAACTCGCCCGATTTCAACGGTATGTGCATTTTTGCCCTAGGCCATAGTAGTTATTGGTTTCGAGTATCAGACTTGCGAAAATTTTGATGGTTTCTCAATCATTCCTTAACTTCAAACTTCCATATCTCGCGAACGGATTGACGAACTCGAGTATTTCCTATTGCATCTGAAAGCAGATACTCGCCCGATTATAACGATATGTGTATTTTTGACCTTGGCCATAGCTGTTATTGGATTCGAGTATCAGACTTGCGAAAATTTTGATGGTTTCTCAAGCATTCCTTAACTTCAAACTCCCATATCTCGCGAACGGATTGACGAACTCGAGAAACTCCTGTTGCATCTGAAATTAGAAACTCGCACGAATACAAAGATATGTGTTTTTCCCCTAGGCCTTTGTAGTTATTGGTTTCGAGTATCAGACTTGCGAAAATTTTGAGGGTTTCCCAACCATTCCTTAACTTCAAACTCTCATATCTCGCGAACGGATTGACGAACTCGAGAAATTCCTGTTGCATCTGAAAACAGAGACTCGCCCGGTTAGAATGGTTTGTGTACTTTTCCCCTAGGCCATTCCAGTTATTCGTTTCTAGCATCAGAATTGCGATAATTGCGATGGTTTCTCAACCATTCCTTAACTTCAAACTCCCATATCTCGCGAACGGATTGACGAACTCGAGAAATTCCTGTTGCATGTGAAAGGAGAAATTCACCCGATTACAACGGTATGTGTATTTTTGCCCTAGGCCATAGTAGTTATTGGTTTCGAGTATCAGACCAGCGAAAATTTTGAAGGTTTCTCAACCATTCCTTAACTTCAAACTCCCATATCTCGCGAACGGATTGACGAACTCGAGAAATTCCTGTTGCATCTGAAAGCAGAAACTCGCCCGGTTTCAACGGTATGTGCATTTTTGCCCTAGGCCATAGTAGTTATTGGTTTCGAGTATCAGACTTGCGAAAATTTTGATGGTTTCTCAATCATTCCTTAACTTCAAACTTCCATATCTCGCGAACGGATTGACGAACTCGAGTATTTCCTATTGCATCTGAAAGCAGATACTCGCCCGATTATAACGATATGTGTATTTTTGGCCTTGGCCATAGCTGTTATTGGATTCGAGTATCAGACTTGCGAAAATTTTGATGGTTTCTCAAGCATTCCTTAACTTCAAACTCCCATATATCGCGAACGGATTGACGAACTCGAGAAACTCCTGTTGCATCTGAAATTAGAAACTCGCACGAATACAAAGATATGTGTTTTTCCCCTAGGCCTTTGTAGTTATTGGTTTCGAGTATCAGACTTGCGAAAATTTTGAGGGTTTCCCAACCATTCCTTAACTTCAAACTCTCATATCTCGCGAACGGATTGACGAACTCGAGAAATTCCTGTTGCATCTGAAAACAGAGACTCGCCCGGTTAGAATGGTGTGTGTACTTTTCCCCTAGGCCATTCCAGTTATTCGTTTCTAGCATCAGAATTGCGATAATTGCGATGGTTTCTCAACCATTCCTTAACTTCGAACTCCCATATCTCGCGAACGGATTGACGAACTCGAGAAATTCCTGTTGCATGTGAAAGGAGAAATTCACCCGATTACAACGGTATGTGTATTTTTGCCCTAGGCCATAGTAGTTATTGGTTTCGAGTATCAGACTTGCGATAATTTTGATGGTTTCTCAATCATTCCTTAACTTCAAACTTCCATATCTCGCGAACGGATTGACGAACTCGAGAAATTCCTGTTGCATCTGAAAGCATAAACTCGCCCGATTTCAACGGTATGTGCATTTTTGCCCTAGGCCATAGTAGTTATTGGTTTCGAGTATCAGACTTGCGAAAATTTTCATGGCTTCTCAACCATTCCTTAACTTCAAGCTACCATATCTCGCGAACGGATTGACGAACTCGAGAATATCCTATTGCATCTGAAAGCAGAAACACACCCGATTACAACGGTACGTGTATTTTTGACCTAGGCCATTCCAGTTATTGGTTTCGAGTATCAGACCAGCGAAAATTTTGAAGGTTTCTCAACCATTCCTTAACTTCAAACTCCCATATCTCGCGAACGGATTGACGAACTCGAGAAATTCCTGTTGCATCTGAAAGCAGAAACTCGCCCGATTTCAACGGTATGTGCATTTTTGCCCTAGGCCATAGTAGTTATTGGTTTCGAGTATCAGACTTGCGAAAATTTTGATGGTTTCTCAATCATTCCTTAACTTCAAACTTCCATATCTCGCGAACGGATTGACGAACTCGAGAAATTCCTGTTGCATCTGAAAGCATAAACTCGCCCGATTTCAACGGTATGTGCATTTTTGCCCTAGGCCATAGTAGTTATTGGTTTCGAGTATCAGACTTGCGAAAATTTTCATGGCTTCTCAACCATTCCTTAACTTCAAGCTACCATATCTCGCGAACGGATTGACGAACTCGAGAATATCCTATTGCATCTGAAAGCAGAAACACACCCGATTACAACGGTACGTGTATTTTTGACCTAGGCCATTCCAGTTATTGGTTTCGAGTATCAGACCAGCGAAAATTTTGAAGGTTTCTCAACCATTCCTTAACTTCAAACTCCCATATCTCGCGAACGGATTGACGAACTCGAGAAATTCCTGTTGCATCTGAAAGCAGAAACTCGCCCGATTTCAACGGTATGTGCATTTTTGCCCTAGGCCATAGTAGTTATTGGTTTCGAGTATCAGACTTGCGAAAATTTTGATGGTTTCTCAATCATTCCTTAACTTCAAACTTCCATATCTCGCGAACGGATTGACGAACTCGAGTATTTCCTATTGCATCTGAAAGCAGATACTCGCCCGATTATAACGATATGTGTATTTTTGACCTTGGCCATAGCTGTTATTGGATTCGAGTATCAGACTTGCGAAAATTTTGATGGTTTCTCAAGCATTCCTTAACTTCAAACTCCCATATCTCGCGAACGGATTGACGAACTCGAGAAACTCCTGTTGCATCTGAAATTAGAAACTCGCACGAATACAAAGATATGTGTTTTTCCCCTAGGCCTTTGTAGTTATTGGTTTCGAGTATCAGACTTGCGAAAATTTTGAGGGTTTCCCAACCATTCCTTAACTTCAAACTCTCATATCTCGCGAACGGATTGACGAACTCGAGAAATTCCTGTTGCATCTGAAAACAGAGACTCGCCCGGTTAGAATGGTTTGTGTACTTTTCCCCTAGGCCATTCCAGTTATTCGTTTCTAGCATCAGAATTGCGATAATTGCGATGGTTTCTCAACCATTCCTTAACTTCAAACTCCCATATCTCGCGAACGGATTGACGAACTCGAGAAATTCCTGTTGCATGTGAAAGGAGAAATTCACCCGATTACAACGGTATGTGTATTTTTGCCCTAGGCCATAGTAGTTATTGGTTTCGAGTATCAGACCAGCGAAAATTTTGAAGGTTTCTCAACCATTCCTTAACTTCAAACTCCCATATCTCGCGAACGGATTGACGAACTCGAGAAATTCCTGTTGCATCTGAAAGCAGAAACTCGCCCGATTTCAACGGTATGTGCATTTTTGCCCTAGGCCATAGTAGTTATTGGTTTCGAGTATCAGACTTGCGAAAATTTTGATGGTTTCTCAATCATTCCTTAACTTCAAACTTCCATATCTCGCGAACGGATTGACGAACTCGAGTATTTCCTATTGCATCTGAAAGCAGATACTCGCCCGATTATAACGATATGTGTATTTTTGGCCTTGGCCATAGCTGTTATTGGATTCGAGTATCAGACTTGCGAAAATTTTGATGGTTTCTCAAGCATTCCTTAACTTCAAACTCCCATATATCGCGAACGGATTGACGAACTCGAGAAACTCCTGTTGCATCTGAAATTAGAAACTCGCACGAATACAAAGATATGTGTTTTTCCCCTAGGCCTTTGTAGTTATTGGTTTCGAGTATCAGACTTGCGAAAATTTTGAGGGTTTCCCAACCATTCCTTAACTTCAAACTCTCATATCTCGCGAACGGATTGACGAACTCGAGAAATTCCTGTTGCATCTGAAAACAGAGACTCGCCCGGTTAGAATGGTGTGTGTACTTTTCCCCTAGGCCATTCCAGTTATTCGTTTCTAGCATCAGAATTGCGATAATTGCGATGGTTTCTCAACCATTCCTTAACTTCGAACTCCCATATCTCGCGAACGGATTGACGAACTCGAGAAATTCCTGTTGCATGTGAAAGGAGAAATTCACCCGATTACAACGGTATGTGTATTTTTGCCCTAGGCCATAGTAGTTATTGGTTTCGAGTATCAGACTTGCGATAATTTTGATGGTTTCTCAAGCATTCCTTAACTTGAAACTCCCATATCTCGCGAACGGATTGGCGAACTCGAGAAATTCCTGTTGCATCTGACAGCAAAAACTCGCCCGATTACAACGGTATGTGTATTTTTCCCCTAGGCCATTGTAGTTATTGGTTTCGAGTATCAGACTTGCGAAAATTTTCATGGCTTCTCAACCATTCCTTAACTTCAAGCTACCATATCTCGCGAACGGATTGACGAACTCGAGAATATCCTATTGCTTCGGAAAGCAGAAACACGCCCGATTACAACGGTACGTGTATTTTTGTCCTAGGCCATTCCAGTTATTGGTTTCGAGTATCAGACCAGCGAAAATTTTGAAAGTTTCTCAACCATTCCTTAACTTCAAACTCCCATATCTCGCGAACGGATTGACGAACTCGAGAAATTCCTGTTGCATCTGAAAACAGAGACTCGCCCGGTTAGAATGGTGTGTGTACTTTTCCCCTAGGCCATTCCAGTTATTCGTTTCTAGCATCAGAATTGCGATAATTGCGATGGTTTCTCAACCATTCCTTAACTTCAAACTCCCATATCTCGCGAACGGATTGACGAACTCGAGAAATTCCTGTTGCATGTGAAAGGAGAAATTCACCCGATTACAACGGTATGTGTATTTTTGCCCTAGGCCATAGTAGTTATTGGTTTCGAGTATCAGACTTGCGATAATTTTGATGGTTTCTCAAACATTCCTTAACTTGAAACTCCCATATCTCGCGAACGGATTGGCGAACTCGAGAAATTCCTGTTGCATCTGACAGCAAAAACTCGCCCGATTACAACGGTATGTGTATTTTTCCCCTAGGCCATTGTAGTTATTGGTTTCGAGTATCAGACTTGCGAAAATTTTCATGGCTTCTCAACCATTCCTTAACTTCAAGCTACCATATCTCGCGAACGGATTGACGAACTCGAGAATATCCTATTGCTTCGGAAAGCAGAAACACGCCCGATTACAACGGTACGTGTATTTTTGACCTAGGCCATTCCAGTTATTGGTTTCGAGTATCAGACCAGCGAAAATTTTGAAAGTTTCTCAACCATTCCTTAACTTCAAACTCCCATATCTCGCGAACGGATTGACGAACTCGAGAAATTCCTGTTGCATCTGAAAGCAGAAACTCGGCCGATTTCAAAGGTACGTGTATTTTTGACCTAGGCCATTCCAGTTATTGGTTTCGAGTATCAGACCAGCGAAAATTTTGAAAGTTTCTCAACCATTCCTTAACTTCAAACTCCCATATCTCGCGAACGGATTGACGAACTCGAGAAATTCCTGTTGCATCTGAAAGCAGAAACTCGCCCGATTACAACGGTATGTGTATTTTTCCCCTAGGCCATTGTAGTTATTGGTTTCGAGTATCAGACTTGCGAAATTTTCATGGCTTCTCAACCATTCCTTAACTTCAAGCTACCATATCTCGCGAACGGATTGACGAACTCGAGAATATCCTATTGCTTCTGAAAGCAGAAACACGCCCGATTACAACGGTACGTGTATTTTTGACCTAGGCCATTCCAGTTATTGGTTTCGAGTATCAGACCAGCGAAAATTTTGAAAGTTTCTCAACCATTCCTTAACTTCAAACTCCCATATCTCGCGAACGGATTGACGAACTCGAGAAATTCCTGTTGCATCTGAAAGCAGAAACTCGGCCGATTTCAACGGTATGTGCATTTTTGCACTTGGCCATAGTTGTTATTGGATTCGAGTATCAGACTTGCGAAAATTTTGATGGTTTCTCAAGCATTCCTTAACTTCAAACTCCCATATCCCGCGAACGGATTGACGAACTCGAGAATTTCCTGCTGCATGTGAAAGTAGAAATTCACCCGATTACAACGGTATGTGTATTTTTGCCCTAGGCCATAGTAGTTATTGGTTTCGAGTATCAGACTTGCGATAATTTTGATGGTTTCTCAAGCATTCCTTAACTTGAAACTCCCATATCTCGCGAACGGATTGGCGAACTCGAGAAATTCCTGTTGCATCTGACAGCAAAAACTCGCCCGATTACAACGGTATGTGTATTTTTCCCCTAGGCCATTGTAGTTATTGGTTTCGAGTATCAGACTTGCGAAAATTTTCATGGCTTCTCAACCATTCCTTAACTTCAAGCTACCATATCTCGCGAACGGATTGACGAACTCGAGAATATCCTATTGCTTCGGAAAGCAGAAACACGCCCGATTACAACGGTACGTGTATTTTTGACCTAGGCCATTCCAGTTATTGGTTTCGAGTATCAGACCAGCGAAAATTTTGAAAGTTTCTCAACCATTCCTTAACTTCAAACTCCCATATCTCGCGAACGGATTGACGAACTCGAGAAATTCCTGTTGCATCTGAAAGCAGAAACTCGGCCGATTTCAACGGTACGTGTATTTTTGACCTAGGCCATTCCAGTTATTGGTTTCGAGTATCAGACCAGCGAAAATTTTGAAAGTTTCTCAACCATTCCTTAACTTCAAACTCCCATATCTCGCGAACGGATTGACGAACTCGAGAAATTCCTGTTGCATCTGAAAGCAGAAACTCGCCCGATTACAACGGTATGTGTATTTTTCCCCTAGGCCATTGTAGTTATTGGTTTCGAGTATCAGACTTGCGAAATTTTCATGGCTTCTCAACCATTCCTTAACTTCAAGCTACCATATCTCGCGAACGGATTGACGAACTCGAGAATATCCTATTGCTTCTGAAAGCAGAAACACGCCCGATTACAACGGTACGTGTATTTTTGACCTAGGCCATTCCAGTTATTGGTTTCGAGTATCAGACCAGCGAAAATTTTGAAAGTTTCTCAACCATTCCTTAACTTCAAACTCCCATATCTCGCGAACGGATTGACGAACTCGAGAAATTCCTGTTGCATCTGAAAGCAGAAACTCGGCCGATTTCAACGGTATGTGCATTTTTGCACTTGGCCATAGTTGTTATTGGATTCGAGTATCAGACTTGCGAAAATTTTGATGGTTTCTCAAGCATTCCTTAACTTCAAACTCCCATATCCCGCGAACGGATTGACGAACTCGAGAATTTCCTGCTGCATGTGAAAGTAGAAATTCACCCGATTACAACGGTATGTGTATTTTTGCCCTAGGCCATAGTAGTTATTGGTTTCGAGTATCAGACTTGCGATAATTTTGATGGTTTCTCAAGCATTCCTTAACTTGAAACTCCCATATCTCGCGAACGGATTGGCGAACTCGAGAAATTCCTGTTGCATCTGACAGCAAAAACTCGCCCGATTACAACGGTATGTGTATTTTTCCCCTAGGCCATTGTAGTTATTGGTTTCGAGTATCAGACTTGCGAAAATTTTCATGGCTTCTCAACCATTCCTTAACTTCAAGCTACCATATCTCGCGAACGGATTGACGAACTCGAGAATATCCTATTGCTTCGGAAAGCAGAAACACGCCCGATTACAACGGTACGTGTATTTTTGACCTAGGCCATTCCAGTTATTGGTTTCGAGTATCAGACCAGCGAAAATTTTGAAAGTTTCTCAACCATTCCTTAACTTCAAACTCCCATATCTCGCGAACGGATTGACGAACTCGAGAAATTCCTGTTGCATCTGAAAGCAGAAACTCGGCCGATTTCAACCGTATGTGCATTTTTGCACTTGGCCATAGTTGTTATTGGATTCGAGTATCAGACTTGCGAAAATTTTGATGGTTTCTCAAGCATTCCTTAACTTCAAACTCCCATATCCCGCGAACGGATTGACGAACTCGAGAATTTCCTGCTGCATGTGAAAGTAGAAATTCACCCGATTACAACGGTATGTGTATTTTTGCCCTAGGCCATAGTAGTTATTGGTTTCGAGTATCAGAATTGCGATAATTTTGATGGTTTCTCAAGCATTCCCTAACTCCAAACTCCCATATCTCGAGAACGGATTGACGAACTCGAGAAATTCCTGTTGCACCTGACAGCAGAAACTCGCCCGATTACAACGGTATGTGTATTTTTCCCCTAGGCCATTGTAGTTATTGGTTTCGAGTATCAGACTTGCGAAATTTTCATGGCTTCTCAACCATTCCTTAACTTCAAGCTACCTTATCTCGCGAACGGATTGACGAACTCGAGAATATCCTATTGCTTCTGAAAGCAGAAACACGCCCGATTACAACGGTACGTGTATTTTTGACCTAGGCCATTCCAGTTATTGGTTTCGAGTATCAGACCAGCGAAAATTTTGAAAGTTTCTCAACCATTCCTTAACTTCAAACTCCCATATCTCGCGAACGGATTGACGAACTCGAGAAATTCCTGTTGCATCTGAAAGCAGAAACTCGGCCGATTTCAACGGTATGTGCATTTTTGCACTTGGCCATAGTTGTTATTGGATTCGAGTATCAGACTTGCGAAAATTTTGATGGTTTCTCAAGCATTCCTTAACTTCAAACTCCCATATCTCGAGAACGGATTGACGAACTCGAGAAATTCCTGTTGCATCTGACAGCAGAAACTCGCCCGATTACAACGGTATGTGCATTTTTGCCCTAGGCCATAGTAGTTATTGGTTTCGAGTATCAGACTTGCGAAAATTTTCATGGCTTCTCAACCATTCCTTAACTTCAAGCTACCATATCTCGCGAACGGATTGACGAACTCGAGAATTTCCTATCGCATCTGAAAGCAGAAACTCGCCCGGTTTCAACGGTATGGGCATTTTTGCCCTAGGCCATAGTAGTTATTGGTTTCGAGTATCAGACTTGCGAAAATTTTGATGGTTTCTCAACCATTCCTTAACTTCAAACTCCCATTTCTCGCGAACGGATTGACGAACTCGTGAAATTCCTGTTGCATCTGAAAGTAGAAACTCGCCCGATTACAATGGTATGTGTACTTTTCCCCTAGGCCATTCCAGTTATTGTTTCCGAGTATCAGACTTGCGATAATTTTGATGGTTTCTCAACCATTCCTTAACTTCACACTTGCATATCTTGCGAACGGATTGACGAACTCGAGAAATTCCTGTTGCATCTGAAAGCAGAAACTCGCCCGATTTCAACGGTATGTGCATTTTTGCCCTAGGCCATAGTAGTTATTGGTTTCGAGTATCAGACTTGCGAAAATTTTGATGGTTTGTCAATCATTCCTTAACTTCAAACTTCCATATCTCGCGAACGGATTGACGAACTCGAGTATTTCCTATTGCATCTGAAAGCAGATACTCGCCCGATTATAGCGATATGTGTATTTTTGACCTTGGCCATAGCTGTTATTGGATTCGAGTATCAGACTTGCGAAAATTTTGATGGTTTCTCAAGCATTCCTTAACTTCAAACTCCCATATCTCGCGAACGGATTGACGAACTCGAGAAACTCCTGTTGCATCTGAAATTAGAAACTCGCACGAATACAAAGATATGTGTTTTTCCCCTAGGCCTTTGTAGTTATTGGTTTCGAGTATCAGACTTGCGAAAATTTTGAGGGTTTCCCAACCATTCCTTAACTTCAAACTCTCATATCTCGCGAACGGATTGACGAACTCGAGAAATTCCTGTTGCATCTGAAAACAGAGACTCGCCCGGTTAGAATGGTGTGTGTACTTTTCCCCTAGGCCATTCCAGTTATTCGTTTCTAGCATCAGAATTGCGATAATTGCGATGGTTTCTCAACCATTCCTTAACTTCAAACTCCCATATCTCGCGAACGGATTGACGAACTCGAGAAATTCCTGTTGCATGTGAAAGGAGAAATTCACCCGATTACAACGGTATGTGTATTTTTGCCCTAGGCCATAGTAGTTATTGGTTTCGAGTATCAGACTTGCGATAATTTTGATGGTTTCTCAAGCATTCCTTAACTTGAAACTCCCATATCTCGCGAACGGATTGGCGAACTCGAGAAATTCCTGTTGCATCTGAAAGCAGAAACACACCCGATTACAACGGTACGTGTATTTTTGACCTAGGCCATTCCAGTTATTGGTTTCGAGTATCAGACCAGCGAAAATTTTGAAGGTGTCTCAACCATTCCTTAACTTCAAACTCCCATATCTCGCGAACGGATTGACGAACTCGAGAAATTCCTGTTGCATCTGAAAGCAGAAACTCGCCCGATTTCAACGGTATGTGCATTTTTGCCCTAGGCCATAGTAGTTATTGGTTTCGAGTATCAGACTTGCGAAAATTTTGATGGTTTCTCAATCATTCCTTAACTTCAAACTTCCATATCTCGCGAACGGATTGACGAACTCGAGTATTTCCTATTGCATCTGAAAGCAGATACTCGCCCGATTATAACGATATGTGTATTTTTGACCTTGGCCATAGCTGTTATTGGATTCGAGTATCAGACTTGCGAAAATTTTGATGGTTTCTCAAGCATTCCTTAACTTCAAACTCCCATATATCGCGAACGGATTGACGAACTCGAGAAACTCCTGTTGCATCTGAAATTAGAAACTCGCACGAATACAAAGATATGTGTTTTTCCCCTAGGCCTTTGTAGTTATTGGTTTCGAGTATCAGACTTGCGAAAATTTTGAGGGTTTCCCAACCATTCCTTAACTTCAAACTCTCATATCTCGCGAACGGATTGACGAACTCGAGAAATTCCTGTTGCATCTGAAAACAGAGACTCGCCCGGTTAGAATGGTGTGTGTACTTTTCCCCTAGGCCATTCCAGTTATTCGTTTCTAGCATCAGAATTGCGATAATTGCGATGGTTTCTCAACCATTCCTTAACTTCAAACTCCCATATCTCGCGAACGGATTGACGAACTCGAGAAATTCCTGTTGCATGTGAAAGGAGAAATTCACCCGATTACAACGATATGTGTATTTTTGCCCTAGGCCATAGTAGTTATTGGTTTCGAGTATCAGACTTGCGATAATTTTGATGGTTTCTCAAGCATTCCTTAACTTGAAACTCCCATATCTCGCGAACGGATTGGCGAACTCGAGAAATTCCTGTTGCATCTGACAGCAAAAACTCGCCCGATTACAACGGTATGTGTATTTTTCCCCTAGGCCATTGTAGTTATTGGTTTCGAGTATCAGACTTGCGAAAATTTTCATGGCTTCTCAACCATTCCTTAACTTCAAGCTACCATATCTCGCGAACGGATTGACGAACTCGAGAATATCCTATTGCTTCGGAAAGCAGAAACACGCCCGATTACAACGGTACGTGTATTTTTGACCTAGGCCATTCCAGTTATTGGTTTCGAGTATCAGACCAGCGAAAATTTTGAAAGTTTCTCAACCATTCCTTAACTTCAAACTCCCATATCTCGCGAACGGATTGACGAACTCGAGAAATTCCTGTTGCATCTGAAAGCAGAAACTCGGCCGATTTCAACCGTATGTGCATTTTTGCACTTGGCCATAGTTGTTATTGGATTCGAGTATCAGACTTGCGAAAATTTTGATGGTTTCTCAAGCATTCCTTAACTTCAAACTCCCATATCCCGCGAACGGATTGACGAACTCGAGAATTTCCTGCTGCATGTGAAAGTAGAAATTCACCCGATTACAACGGTATGTGTATTTTTGCCCTAGGCCATAGTAGTTATTGGTTTCGAGTATCAGAATTGCGATAGTTTTGATGGTTTCTCAAGCATTCCCTAACTCCAAACTCCCATATCTCGAGAACGGATTGACGAACTCGGGAAATTCCTGTTGCACCTGACAGCAGAAACTCGCCCGATTACAACGGTATGTGTATTTTTCCCCTAGGCCATTGTAGTTATTGGTTTCGAGTATCAGACTTGCGAAATTTTCATGGCTTCTCAACCATTCCTTAACTTCAAGCTACCATATCTCGCGAACGGATTGACGAACTCGAGAATTTCCTATTGCATCTGAAAGCAGAAACACGCCCGATTACAACGGTACGTGTATTTTTGACCTAGGCCATTCCAGTTATTGGTTTCGAGTATCAGACCAGCGAAAATTTTGAAGGTTTCTCAACCATTCCTTAACTTCAAACGCCCATATCTCGCGAACGGATTGACGAACTCGAGAAATTCCTGTTGCATCTGAAAGCAGATACTCGCCCGATTTCAACGCTGTGTGCATTTTTGCCCTAGGCCATAGTAGTTATTGGTTTCGAGTATCAGACTTGCGAAAATTTTGATGGTTTCTCAATCATTCCTTAACTTCAAACTTCCATATCTCGCGAACGGATTGACGAACTCGAGTATTTCCTATTGCATCTGAAAGCAGATACTCGCCCGATTATAACGATATGTGTATTTTTGACCTTGGCCATAGCTGTTATTGGATTCGAGTATCAGACTTGCGAAAATTTTGATGGTTTCTCAAGCATTCCTTAACTTCAAACTCCCATATCTCGCGAACGGATTGACGAACTCGAGAAACTCCTGTTGCATCTGAAATTAGAAACTCGCACGAATACAAAGATATGTGTTTTTCCCCTAGGCCTTTGTAGTTATTGGTTTCGAGTATCAGACTTGCGAAAATTTTGAGGGTTTCCCAACCATTCCTTAACTTCAAACTCTCATATCTCGCGAACGGATTGACGAACTCGAGAAATTCCTGTTGCATCTGAAAACAGAGACTCGCCCGGTTAGAATGGTGTGTGTACTTTTCCCCTAGGCCATTCCAGTTATTCGTTTCTAGCATCAGAATTGCGATAATTGCGATGGTTTCTCAACCATTCCTTAAATTCAAACTCCCATATCTCGCGAACGGATTGACGAACTCGAGAAATTCCTGTTGCATGTGAAAGGAGAAATTCACCCGATTACAACGGTATGTGTATTTTTGCCCTAGGCCATAGTAGTTATTGGTTTCGAGTATCAGACTTGCGATAATTTTGATGGTTTCTCAAGCATTCCTTAACTTGAAACACCCATATCTCGCGAACGGATTGGCGAACACGAGAAATTCCTGTTGCATCTGAAAGCAGAAACACACCCGATTACAACGGTACGTGTATTTTTGACCTAGGCCATTCCAGTTATTGGTTTCGAGTATCAGACCAGCGAAAATTTTGAAGGTTTCTCAACCATTCCTTAACTTCAAACTCCCATATCTCGCGAACGGATTGACGAACTCGAGTATTTCCTATTGCATCTGAAAGCAGATACTCGCCCGATTATAACGATATGTGTATTTTTGACCTTGGCCATAGCTGTTATTGGATTCGAGTATCAGACTTGCGAAAATTTTGATGGTTTCTCAAGCATTCCTTAACTTCAAACTCCCATATATCGCGAACGGATTGACGAACTCGAGAAACTCCTGTTGCATCTGAAATTAGAAACTCGCACGAATACAAAGATATGTGTTTTTCCCCTAGGCCTTTGTAGTTATTGGTTTCGAGTATCAGACTTGCGAAAATTTTGAGGGTTTCCCAACCATTCCTTAACTTCAAACTCTCATATCTCGCGAACGGATTGACGAACTCGAGAAATTCCCGTTGCATCTGAAAACAGAGACTCGCCCGGTTAGAATGGTGTGTGTACTTTTCCCCTAGGCCATTCCAGTTATTCGTTTCTAGCATCAGAATTGCGATAATTGCGATGGTTTCTCAACCATTCCTTAACTTCAAACTCCCATATCTCGCGAACGGATTGACGAACTCGAGAAATTCCTGTTGCATGTGAAAGGAGAAATTCACCCGATTACAACGGAATGTGTATTTTTGCCCTAGGCCATAGTAGTTATTGGTTTCGAGTATCAGACTTGCGATAATTTTGATGGTTTCTCAAGCATTCCTTAACTTGAAACTCCCATATCTCGCGAACGGATTGGCGAACTCGAGAAATTCCTGTTGCATCTGACAGCAAAAACTCGCCCGATTACAACGGTATGTGTATTTTTCCCCTAGGCCATTGTAGTTATTGGTTTCGAGTATCAGACTTGCGAAAATTTTCATGGCTTCCCAACCATTCCTTCACTTCAAGCTACCATATCTCGCGAACGGATTGACGAACTCGAGAATATCCTATTGCTTCGGAAAGCAGAAACACGCCCGATTACAACGGTACGTGTATTTTTGACCTAGGCCATTCCAGTTATTTGTTTCGAGTATCAGACCAGCGAAAATTTTGAAAGTTTCTCAACCATTCCTTAACTTCAAACTCCCATATCTCGCGAACGGATTGACGAACTCGAGAAATTCCTGTTGCATCTGAAAGCAGAAACTCGGCCGATTTCAACCGTATGTGCATTTTTGCACTTGGCCATAGTTGTTATTGGATTCGAGTATCAGACTTGCGAAAATTTTGATGGTTTCTCAAGCATTCCTTAACTTCAAACTCCCATATCCCGCGAACGGATTGACGAACTCGAGAATTTCCTGCTGCATGTGAAAGTAGAAATTCACCCGATTACAACGGTATGTGTATTTTTGCCCTAGGCCATAGTAGTTATTGGTTTCGAGTATCAGAATTGCGATAATTTTGATGGTTTCTCAAGCATTCCTTAACTCCAAACTCCCATATCTCGAGAACGGATTGACGAACTCGAGAAATTCCTGTTGCATCTGACAGCAGAAACTCGCCCGATTACAACGGTATGTGTATTTCTCCCCTAGGCCATTGTAGTTATTGGTTTCGAGTATCAGACTTGCGAAATTTTCATGGCTTCTCAACCATTCCTTAACTTCAAGCTACCATATCTCGCGAACGGATTGACGAACTCGAGAATTTCCTATTGCATCTGAAAGCAGAAACACGCCCGATTACAACGGTACGTGTATTTTTGACCTAGGCCATTCCAGTTATTGGTTTCGAGTATCAGACCAGCGAAAATTTTGAAGGTTTCTCAACCATTCCTTAACTTCAAACGCCCATATCTCGCGAACGGATTGACGAACTCGAGAAATTCCTGTTGCATCTGAAAGCAGATACTCGCCCGATTTCAACGCTGTGTGCATTTTTGCCCTAGGCCATAGTAGTTATTGGTTTCGAGTATCAGACTTGCGATAATTTTGATGGTTTCTCAATCATTCCTTAACTTCAAACTTCCATATCTAGCGAACGGATTGACGCACTCGAGAATTTCCTATTGCATCTGAAAGCAGATACTCGCCCGATTATAACGGTATGTGTATTTTTCCCCTAGGCCATTGTAGTTATTGGTTTCGAGTATCAGACTTGCGAAAATTTTGAGGGTTTCCCAACCATTCCTTAACTTCAAACTCCCATATCTCGCGAACGGATTGACGAACTCGAGAAATTCCTGTTGCATCTGACAGCAGAAACTCGCCCGATTACAACGGTATGTGTATTTTTCCCCTAGGCCATTGTAGTTATTGGTTTCGAGTATCAGACTTGCGAAAATTTTCATGGCTTCTCAACCATTCCTTAACTTCAAGCTACCATATCTCGCGAACGGATTGACGAACTCGAGAATTTCCTATTGCATCTGAAAGCAGATACTCGCCCGATTATAACGGTATGTGTATTTTTCCCCTAGGCCATTGTAGTTATTGGTTTCGAGTATCAGACTTGCGAAAATTTTGAGGGTTTCCCAACCATTCCTTAACTTCAAACTCCCATAACTCGCGAACGGATTGACGAACTCGAGAAATTCCTGTTGCATCTGACAGCAGAATCTCGCTCGATTGCAACGGTATGTGTATTTTTCCCCTAGGCCATTGTAGTTATTGGTTTCTAGTATCAGACTTGCGAAAATTTTCATGGCTTCTCAACCATTCCTTAACTTCAAGCTACCATATCTCGCGAACGGATTGACGAACTCGAGAATTTCCTATTGCATCTGAAAGCAGAAACACGCCCGATTACAACGGTACCTGTATTTTTGACCTAGGCCATTCCAGTTATTGGTTTCGAGTATCAGACCAGCGAAAATTTTGAAGGTTTCTCAACCATTCCTTAACTTCAAACTCCCATATCTCGCGAACGGATTGACGAACTCGAGAAATTCCTGTTGCATCTAAAAGCAGAAACTCATCCGATTTCAACGGTATGTGCATTTTTGCCCTAGGCTATTCCAGTTATTGGTTTCGAGTATCAGAATTGCGATAATTTTGATGGTTTCTCAACCATTCCTTAACTTCACACTTACATATCTCGCGAACGGATTGACGAACTCGAGAATTTCCTATTGCATCTGAAAGCAGAAACTCGCCCGGTTACAACGGTATGGGCATTTTTGCCCTCGGCCATAGTAGTTATTGGTTTCGAGTATCAGACTTGCGAAAATTTTGATGGTTTCTCAACCATTCCTTAACTTCAAACTCCCATATCCCGCGAACGGATTGACGAACTCGAGAAATTCCTGTTGCATGTGAAAGTAGAAATTCACCCGATTACGACGGTATGTGCATTTTTGCCCTAGGCCATAGTAGTCATTGGTTTCGAGTATCAGACTTGCGACAATTTTGATGGTTTCTCAAGCATTCCTTAACTTCAAACTCCCATATCTCGCGAACGGATTGACGAACTCGAGAAATTCCTGTTGCATCTAAAAGCAGAAACACGCCCGATTACAACGGTACGCGTATTTTTGACCTAGGCCATTCCAGTTATTGGTTTCGAGTATCAGACCAGCGAAAATTTTGAAGGTTTCTCAACCATTCCTTAACTTCAAACTCCCATATCTCGCGAACGGATTGACGAACTCGAGAAATTCCTGTTGCATCTAAAAGCAGAAACTCGCCCGATTTCAACGGTATGTGCATTTTTGCCCTAGGCCATAGTAGTTATTGGTTTCGAGTATCAGACTTGCGACAATTTTGATGGTTTCTCAATCATTCCTTAACTTCAAACTTCCATATCTCGCGAACGGATTGACGAACTCGAGAATTTCCTATTGCATCTGAAAGCAGATACTCGCCCGATTATAACGGTATGTGTATTCTTGCCCTTGGCCATAGTTGTTATTGGATTCGAGTATCAGACTTGCGAAAATTTTGATGGCTTCTCAAGCATTCCTTAACTTCAAACTCCCATATCTCGCGAACGGATTGACGAACTCGAGAAACTCCTGTTGCATCTGAAATTAGAAACTCGCACGAATACAAAGATATGTGTGTTTTTCCCCTAGGCCTTTGTAGTTATTGGTTTCGAGTATCAGACTTGCGAAAATTTTGAGGGTTTCCCAACCATTCCTTAACTTCAAACTCTCATATCTCGCGAACGGATTGACGAACTCGAGAAATTCCTGTTTCATCTGAAAATAGAGACTCGCCCGGTTAGAATGGTGTCTGTACTTTTCCCCTAGGCCATTCCAGTTATTCGTTTCTAGCATCAGAATTGCGATAATTGCGATGGTTTCTCAACCATTCCTTAACTTCAAACTCCCATATCTCGCGAACGGATTGACGAACTCGAGAAATTCCTGTTGCATGTGAAAGTAGAAATTCACCCGATTACAACGGTATGTGTATTTTTGCCCTAGGCCATAGTAGTTATTGGTTTCGAGTATCAGACTTGCGAAAATTTTGATGGTTTCTCAACCATTCCTTAACTTCAAACTCCCATATCCCGCGAACGGATTGACGAACTCGAGAAATTCCTGTTGCATGTGAAAGTAGAAATTCACCCGATTACGACGGTATGTGCATTTTTGCCCTAGGCCATAGTAGTCATTGGTTTCGAGTATCAGACTTGCGACAATTTTGATGGTTTCTCAAGCATTCCTTAACTTCAAACTCCCATATCTCGCGAACGGATTGACGAACTCGAGAAATTCCTGTTGCATCTAAAAGCAGAAACACGCCCGATTACAACGGTACGCGTATTTTTGACCTAGGCCATTCCAGTTATTGGTTTCGAGTATCAGACCAGCGAAAATTTTGAAGGTTTCTCAACCATTCCTTAACTTCAAACTCCCATATCTCGCGAACGGATTGACGAACTCGAGAAATTCCTGTTGCATCTAAAAGCAGAAACTCATCCGATTTCAACGGTATGTGCATTTTTGCCCTAGGCTATTCCAGTTATTGGTTTCGAGTATCAGAATTGCGATAATTTTGATGGTTTCTCAACCATTCCTTAACTTCACACTTACATATCTCGCGAACGGATTGACGAACTCGAGAATTTCCTATTGCATCTGAAAGCAGAAACTCGCCCGGTTACAACGGTATGGGCATTTTTGCCCTAGGCCATAGTAGTTATTGGTTTCGAGTATCAGACTTGCGAAAATTTTGATGGTTTCTCAACCATTCCTTAACTTCAAACTCCCATATCCCGCGAACGGATTGACGAACTCGAGAAATTCCTGTTGCATGTGAAAGTAGAAATTCACCCGATTACGACGGTATGTGCATTTTTGCCCTAGGCCATAGTAGTCATTGGTTTCGAGTATCAGACTTGCGACAATTTTGATGGTTTCTCAAGCATTCCTTAACTTCAAACTCCCATATCTCGCGAACGGATTGACGAACTCGAGAAATTCCTGTTGCATCTAAAAGCAGAAACACGCCCGATTACAACGGTACGCGTATTTTTGACCTAGGCCATTCCAGTTATTGGTTTCGAGTATCAGACCAGCGAAAATTTTGAAGGTTTCTCAACCATTCCTTAACTTCAAACTCCCATATCTCGCGAACGGATTGACGAACTCGAGAAATTCCTGTTGCATCTAAAAGCAGAAACTCGCCCGATTTCAACGGTATGTGCATTTTTGCCCTAGGCCATAGTAGTTATTGGTTTCGAGTATCAGACTTGCGACAATTTTGATGGTTTCTCAATCATTCCTTAACTTCAAACTTCCATATCTCGCGAACGGATTGACGAACTCGAGAATTTCCTATTGCATCTGAAAGCAGATACTCGCCCGATTATAACGGTATGTGTATTCTTGCCCTTGGCCATAGTTGTTATTGGATTCGAGTATCAGACTTGCGAAAATTTTGATGGCTTCTCAAGCATTCCTTAACTTCAAACTCCCATATCTCGCGAACGGATTGACGAACTCGAGAAACTCCTGTTGCATCTGAAATTAGAAACTCGCACGAATACAAAGATATGTGTGTTTTTCCCCTAGGCCTTTGTAGTTATTGGTTTCGAGTATCAGACTTGCGAAAATTTTGAGGGTTTCCCAACCATTCCTTAACTTCAAACTCTCATATCTCGCGAACGGATTGACGAACTCGAGAAATTCCTGTTTCATCTGAAAATAGAGACTCGCCCGGTTAGAATGGTGTCTGTACTTTTCCCCTAGGCCATTCCAGTTATTCGTTTCTAGCATCAGAATTGCGATAATTGCGATGGTTTCTCAACCATTCCTTAACTTCAAACTCCCATATCTCGCGAACGGATTGACGAACTCGAGAAATTCCTGTTGCATGTGAAAGTAGAAATTCACCCGATTACAACGGTATGTGTATTTTTGCCCTAGGCCATAGTAGTTATTGGTTTCGAGTATCAGACTTGCGATAATTTCGATGGTTTCTCAAGCATTCCTTAACTTGAAACTCCCATATCTCGCGAACGGATTGGCGAACTCGAGAAATTCCTGTTGCATCTGACAGCAAAAACTCGCCCGATTACAACGGTATATGTATTTTTCCCCTAGGCCATTGTAGTTATTGGTTTCGAGTATCAGACTTGCGAAAATTTTCATGGCTTCTCAACCATTCCTTAACTTCAAGCTACCATATCTCGCGAACGGATTGACGAACTCGAGAATATCCTATTGCATCTGAAAGCAGAAACACGCCCGATTACAACGGTACGTGTATTTTTGACCTAGGCCATTCCAGTTATTGGTTTCGAGTATCAGACCAGCGAAAATTTTGAAGGTATCTCAATCATTCCTTAACTTCAAACTTCCATATCTCGCGAACGGATTAACGAACTCGAGAATTTCCTATTGCATTGTGAAAGCAGATACTCGCCCGTTTATAACGGTATGTGTATTTTTGACCTTGGCCATAGTTGTTATTGGATTCGAGTATCAGACTTGTGAAAATTTTGAGGGTTTCCCAACCATTCCTTAACTTCAAACTCTCATATCTCGCGAACGGATTGACGAACTCGAGAAATTCCTGTTTCATCTGAAAATAGAGACTCGCCCGGTTAGAATGGTGTCTGTACTTTTCCCCTAGGCCATTCCAGTTATTCGTTTCTAGTATCAGAATTGCGATAATTGCGATGGTTTCTCAACCATTCCTTAACTTCAAACTCCCATATCTCGCGAACGGATTGACGAACTCGAGAAATTCCTGTTGCATGTGAAAGTAGAAATTCACCCGATTACAACGGTATGTGTATTTTTGCCCTAGGCCATAGTAGTTATTGGTTTCGAGTATCAGACTTGCGATAATTTTGATGGTTTCTCAAGCATTCCTTAACTTGAAACTCCCATATCTCGCGAACGGATTGGCGAACTCGAGAAATTCCTGTTGCATCTGACAGCAAAAACTCGCCCGATTACAACGGTATATGTATTTTTCCCCTAGGCCATTGTAGTTATTGGTTTCGAGTATCAGACTTGCGAAAATTTTCATGGCTTCTCAACCATTCCTTAACTTCAAGCTACCATATCTCGCGAACGGATTGACGAACTCGAGAATATCCTATTGCATCTGAAAGCAGAAACACGCCCGATTACAACGGTACGTGTATTTTTGACCTAGGCCATTCCAGTTATTGGTTTCGAGTATCAGACCAGCGAAAATTTTGAAGGTTTCTCAACCATTCCTTAACTTCAAACGCCCATATCTCGCGAACGGATTGACGAACTCGAGAAATTCCTGTTGCATCTGAAAGCAGATACTCGCCCGATTTCAACGCTGTGTGCATTTTTGCCCTAGGCCATAGTAGTTATTGGTTTCGAGTATCAGACTTGCGATAATTTTGATGGTTTCTCAATCATTCCTTAACTTCAAACTTCCATATCTAGCGAACGGATTGACGAACTCGAGAATTTCCTATTGCATCTGAAAGCAGATACTCGCCCGATTATAACGGTATGTGTATTTTTCCCCTAGGCCATTGTAGTTATTGGTTTCGAGTATCAGACTTGCGAAAATTTTGAGGGTTTCCCAACCATTCCTTAACTTCAAACTCCCATATCTCGCGAACGGATTGACGAACTCGAGAAATTCCTGTTGCATCTGACAGCAGAAACTCGCCCGATTACAACGGTATGTGTATTTTTCCCCTAGGCCATTGTAGTTATTGGTTTCGAGTATCAGACTTGCGAAAATTTTCATGGCTTCTCAACCATTCCTTAACTTCAAGCTACCATATCTCGCGAACGGATTGACGAACTCGAGAATTTCCTATTGCATCTGAAAGCAGATACTCGCCCGATTATAACGGTATGTGTATTTTTCCCCTAGGCCATTGTAGTTATTGGTTTCGAGTATCAGACTTGCGAAAATTTTGAGGGTTTCCCAACCATTCCTTAACTTCAAACTCCCATAACTCGCGAACGGATTGACGAACTCGAGAAATTCCTGTTGCATCTGACAGCAGAATCTCGCTCGATTACAACGGTATGTGTATTTTTCCCCTAGGCCATTGTAGTTATTGGTTTCGAGTATCAGACTTGCGAAAATTTTCATGGCTTCTCAACCATTCCTTAACTTCAAGCTACCATATCTCGCGAACGGATTGACGAACTCGAGAATTTCCTATTGCATCTGAAAGCAGAAACACGCCCGATTACAACGGTACCTGTATTTTTGACCTAGGCCATTCCAGTTATTGGTTTCGAGTATCAGACCAGCGAAAATTTTGAAGGTTTCTCAACCATTCCTTAACTTCAAACTCCCATATCTCGCGAACGGATTGACGAACTCGAGAAATTCCTGTTGCATCTAAAAGCAGAAACTCATCCGATTTCAACGGTATGTGCATTTTTGCCCTAGGCTATTCCAGTTATTGGTTTCGAGTATCAGAATTGCGATAATTTTGATGGTTTCTCAACCATTCCTTAACTTCACACTTACATATCTCGCGAACGGATTGACGAACTCGAGAATTTCCTATTGCATCTGAAAGCAGAAACTCGCCCGGTTACAACGGTATGGGCATTTTTGCCCTAGGCCATAGTAGTTATTGGTTTCGAGTATCAGACTTGCGAAAATTTTGATGGTTTCTCAACCATTCCTTAACTTCAAACTCCCATATCCCGCGAACGGATTGACGAACTCGAGAAATTCCTGTTGCATGTGAAAGTAGAAATTCACCCGATTACGACGGTATGTGCATTTTTGCCCTAGGCCATAGTAGTCATTGGTTTCGAGTATCAGACTTGCGACAATTTTGATGGTTTCTCAAGCATTCCTTAACTTCAAACTCCCATATCTCGCGAACGGATTGACGAACTCGAGAAATTCCTGTTGCATCTAAAAGCAGAAACACGCCCGATTACAACGGTACGCGTATTTTTGACCTAGGCCATTCCAGTTATTGGTTTCGAGTATCAGACCAGCGAAAATTTTGAAGGTTTCTCAACCATTCCTTAACTTCAAACTCCCATATCTCGCGAACGGATTGACGAACTCGAGAAATTCCTGTTGCATCTAAAAGCAGAAACTCGCCCGATTTCAACGGTATGTGCATTTTTGCCCTAGGCCATAGTAGTTATTGGTTTCGAGTATCAGACTTGCGACAATTTTGATGGTTTCTCAATCATTCCTTAACTTCAAACTTCCATATCTCGCGAACGGATTGACGAACTCGAGAATTTCCTATTGCATCTGAAAGCAGATACTCGCCCGATTATAACGGTATGTGTATTCTTGCCCTTGGCCATAGTTGTTATTGGATTCGAGTATCAGACTTGCGAAAATTTTGATGGCTTCTCAAGCATTCCTTAACTTCAAACTCCCATATCTCGCGAACGGATTGACGAACTCGAGAAACTCCTGTTGCATCTGAAATTAGAAACTCGCACGAATACAAAGATATGTGTGTTTTTCCCCTAGGCCTTTGTAGTTATTGGTTTCGAGTATCAGACTTGCGAAAATTTTGAGGGTTTCCCAACCATTCCTTAACTTCAAACTCTCATATCTCGCGAACGGATTGACGAACTCGAGAAATTCCTGTTTCATCTGAAAATAGAGACTCGCCCGGTTAGAATGGTGTCTGTACTTTTCCCCTAGGCCATTCCAGTTATTCGTTTCTAGCATCAGAATTGCGATAATTGCGATGGTTTCTCAACCATTCCTTAACTTCAAACTCCCATATCTCGCGAACGGATTGACGAACTCGAGAAATTCCTGTTGCATGTGAAAGTAGAAATTCACCCGATTACAACGGTATGTGTATTTTTGCCCTAGGCCATAGTAGTTATTGGTTTCGAGTATCAGACTTGCGATAATTTTGATGGTTTCTCAAGCATTCCTTAACTTGAAACTCCCATATCTCGCGAACGGATTGGCGAACTCGAGAAATTCCTGTTGCATCTGACAGCAAAAACTCGCCCGATTACAACGGTATATGTATTTTTCCCCTAGGCCATTGTAGTTATTGGTTTCGAGTATCAGACTTGCGAAAATTTTCATGGCTTCTCAACCATTCCTTAACTTCAAGCTACCATATCTCGCGAACGGATTGACGAACTCGAGAATATCCTATTGCATCTGAAAGCAGAAACACGCCCGATTACAACGGTACGTGTATTTTTGACCTAGGCCATTCCAGTTATTGGTTTCGAGTATCAGACCAGCGAAAATTTTGAAGGTATCTCAATCATTCCTTAACTTCAAACTTCCATATCTCGCGAACGGATTAACGAACTCGAGAATTTCCTATTGCATTGTGAAAGCAGATACTCGCCCGTTTATAACGGTATGTGTATTTTTGACCTTGGCCATAGTTGTTATTGGATTCGAGTATCAGACTTGTGAAAATTTTGAGGGTTTCCCAACCATTCCTTAACTTCAAACTCTCATATCTCGCGAACGGATTGACGAACTCGAGAAATTCCTGTTTCATCTGAAAATAGAGACTCGCCCGGTTAGAATGGTGTCTGTACTTTTCCCCTAGGCCATTCCAGTTATTCGTTTCTAGCATCAGAATTGCGATAATTGCGATGGTTTCTCAACCATTCCTTAACTTCAAACTCCCATATCTCGCGAACGGATTGACGAACTCGAGAAATTCCTGTTGCATGTGAAAGTAGAAATTCACCCGATTACAACGGTATGTGTATTTTTGCCCTAGGCCATAGTAGTTATTGGTTTCGAGTATCAGACTTGCGATAATTTTGATGGTTTCTCAAGCATTCCTTAACTTGAAACTCCCATATCTCGCGAACGGATTGGCGAACTCGAGAAATTCCTGTTGCATCTGACAGCAAAAACTCGCCCGATTACAACGGTATATGTATTTTTCCCCTAGGCCATTGTAGTTATTGGTTTCGAGTATCAGACTTGCGAAAATTTTCATGGCTTCTCAACCATTCCTTAACTTCAAGCTACCATATCTCGCGAACGGATTGACGAACTAGAGAATATCCTATTGCATCTGAAAGCAGAAACACGCCCGATTACAACGGTACGTGTATTTTTGACCTAGGCCATTCCAGTTATTGGTTTCGAGTATCAGACCAGCGAAAATTTTGAAGGTATCTCAATCATTCCTTAACTTCAAACTTCCATATCTCGCGAACGGATTAACGAACTCGAGAATTTCCTATTGCATTGTGAAAGCAGATACTCGCCCGTTTATAACGGTATGTGTATTTTTGACCTTGGCCATAGTTGTTATTGGATTCGAGTATCAGACTTGTGAAAATTTTGATGGTTTCTCAAGCATTCCTTAACTTCAAACTCTCATATCTCGCGAACGGATTGACGAACTCGAGAAACTCCTGTTGCATCTGAAATTAGAAACTCGCACGAATACAAAGATATGTGTGTTTTTCCCCTAGGCCTTTGTAGTTATTGGCTTCGAGTATCAGACTTGCGAAAATTTTGAGGGTTTCCCAACCATTCCTTAACTTTACACTCCCATATCTCGCGAACGGATTGACGAACTCGAGAAATTCCTGTTGCATCTGAAAGCAGAAACTCGCCCGATTTCAACGGTATGTGCATTTTTGCCCTAGGCCATAGTAGTTATTGGTTTCGAGTACCAGACTTGCGAAAATTTTGATGGTTTCTCAATCATTCCTTAACTTCAAACTTCCATATCTCGCGAACGGATTGACGAACTCGAGAATTTCCTATTGCATCTGAAAGCAGATACTCGCCCGATTATAACGGTATGTGTATTCTTGCCCTTGGCCATAGTTGTTATTGGATTCGAGTATCAGACTTTCGAAAATTTTGATGGTTTCTCAAGCATTCCTTAACTTCAAACTCCCATATCTCGCGAACGGATTGACGAACTCGAGAAACTCCTGTTGCATCTGAAATTAGAAACTCGCACGTATACAAAGATATGTGTGTTTTTCCCCTAGGCCTTTGTAGTTATTGGTTTCGAGTATCAGACTTGCGAAAATTTTGAGGGTTTCCCAACCATTCCTTAACTTCAAACTCTCATATCTCGCGAACGGTTTGACGAACTCGAGAAATTCCTGTTGCATCTGAAAATAGAGACTCGCCCGGTTAGAATGGTGTGTGTACTTTTCCCCTAGGCCGTTCCAGTTATTCGTTTCTAGCATCAGAATTGCGATAATTTCGATGGATTCTCAACCATTCCTTAACTTCAAACTCCCATATCTCGCGAACGGATTGATGAACTCGAGAAATTCCTGTTGCATGTGAACGTAGAAATTCACCCGATTACAACGGTATGTGTATTTTTGCCCTAGGCCATAGTAGTTATTGGTTTCGAGTATCAGACTTGCGAAAATTTTCATGGCTTCTCAACCATTCCTTAACTTCAAGCTACCATATCTCGCGAACGGATTGACGAACTCGAGAATATCCTATTGCATCTGAAAGCGGAAACACGCCCGATTACAACGGTACGTGTATTTTTGACCTAGGCCATTCCAGTTATTTTTTTCGAGTATCAGACCAGCGAAAATTTTGATGGTTTCTCAAGCATTCCTTAACTTCAAACTCCCATATCCCGCGAACGGATTGACGGACTCGAGAAATTCCTGTTGCATGTGAAAGTAGAAATTCACCCGATTACAACGGTACGTGTATTTTTGACCTAGGCCATTCCAGTTATTGGTTTCGAGTATCAGACCAGCGAAATTTTGAAGGTTTCTCAACCATTCCTTAACTTCAAACTCCCATATCTCGCGAGCGGATTGACGAACTCGAGAAATTCCTGTTGCATCTGAAAGCAGATACTCGCCCGATTTCAACGCTGTGTGCATTTTTGCCCTAGGCCATAGCAGTTATTGGTTTCAAGTATCAGACTTGCGAAAATTTTGATGATTTCTCAATCATTCCTTAACTTCAAACTTCCATATCTCGCGAACGGATTAACGAACTCGAGAATTTCCTATTGCATCTGAAAGCAGATACTCGCCCGTTTATAACGGTATGTGTATTTTTGACCTTGGCCATAGTTGTTATTGGATTCGAGTATCAGACTTGTGAAAATTTGGATGGTTTCTCAAGCATTCCTTAACTTCAAACTCTCATATCTCGCGAACGGATTGACGAACTCGAGAAACTCCTGTTGCATCTGAAATTAGAAACTCGCACGAATACAAAGATATGTGTGTTTTTCCCCTAGGCCTTTGTAGTTATTGGTTTCGAGTATCAGACTTGCGAAAATTTTGAGGGTTTCCCAACCATTCCTTAACTTCAAACTCCCATATCTCGCGAACGGATTGACGAACTCGAGAAATTCCTGTTGCATCTGAAAGCAGAAACTCGCCCGATTTCAACGGTATGTGCATTTTTGCCCTAGGCCATAGTAGTTATTGGTTTCGAGTACCAGACTTGCGAAAATTTTGATGGTTTCTCAATCATTCCTTAATTTCAAACTTCCATATCTCGCGAACGGATTGACGAACTCGAGAATTTCCTATTGCATCTGAAAGCAGATACTCGCCCGATTATAACGGTATGTGTATTTTTGCCCTTGGCCATAGTTGTTATTGGATTCGAGTATCAGACTTGCGAAAATTTTGATGGTTTCTCAGGCATTCCTCAACTTCAAACTCCCATATCCCGCGAACGGATTGACGAACTCGAGAAATTCCTGTTGCATGTGAAAGTAGAAATTCACCCGATTACAACGATATGTGTATATTTGCCCTAGGCCATAGTAGTTATTGGTTTCGAGTATCAGACTTGCGATAATTTTGATGGTTTCTCAAGCATTCCTTAACTTCAAACTCCCATATCTCGAGAACGGATTGACGAACTCGAGAAATTCCTGTTGCATCTGACAGCAGAAACTCGCCCGATTACAACGGTATGTGTATTTTTGACCTAGGCCATTCAAGTTATTGGTTTCGAGTATCAGACCAGCGAAAATTTTGAAGGTTTCTCAACCATTCCTTAAATTCAAGCTACCATATCTCGCGAACGGATTGACGAACTCGAGAAATTCCTGTTGCATCTGAAAGCAGATACCCGCCCGATTTCAACTCTGTGTGCATTTTTGCCCTAGGCCATAGTAGTTATTGGTTTCAAGTTTCAGACTTGCGAAAATTTTGATGGTTTCTCAATCATTCCTTAACTTCAAACTTCCATATCTCGCGAACGGATTGACGAACTCGAGAATTTCCTATTGCATCTGAAAGCAGATACTCGCCCGATTATAACGGTATGTGTATTTTTGCCCTAGGCCTTTGTAGTTATTGGTTTCGAGTATCAGACTTGCGAAAATTTTGAGGGTTTCCGAACCATTCCTTAACTTCAAACTCCCATATCTCGCGAACGGATTGACGAACTCGAGAAATTCCTGTTGCATCTGACAGCAAAAACTCGCCCGATTACAACGGTATGTGTATTTTTCCCCTAGGCCATTGTAGTTATTGGTTTCGAGTATCAGACTTGCGAAAATTTTCATGGCTTCTCAACCATTCCTTAACTTCAAGCTACCATATCTCGCGAACGGATTGACGAACTCGAGAATTTCCTATTGCATCTGAAAGCAGAAACACGCCCGATTACAACGGTACGTGTATTTTTGACCTGTGCCATTCCAGTCATTGGTTTCGAGAATCAGACCAGCGAAAATTTTGAAGGTTTCTCAACTATTCCTTAACTTCAAACTCCCATATCTTGCGAACGCATTGACGAACTCGAGAAATTCCTGTTGCACCTGAAAGTAGAAACTCGCCCGATTACAATGTTGTGTGTACTTTTCCCCTAGGCCATTCCAGTTATTCGTTTCTAGCGTCAGAATTGCGAAAATTTTGATGGTTTCTGAACCATTCCTTAACTTCAAACTACCATTTCTCGCGAACGGATTGACGAACTCGAGAAATTCCTGTTGCATCTGAAAGTAGAAACTCGCCCGATTACAATGGTGTGTGTTCTTTTCCCCTAGGCCATTCCAGTTACTCGTTTCTAGCGTCAGAATTGCGAAAATTTTGATGGTTTCTGAACCATTCCTTAACTTCAAACTCCCATATCTCGCGAACCGATTGACGAACTCGAGAAATTCCTGTTGCATCTGAAAGTAGATACTCGCCCGATTACAAAGATATGTGTGTTTTTCCCCTAGGCCTTTGTAGTTATTGGTTTCGTGTATCAGACTTGCGAAAATTTTGATGGTTTCTCAACCATTCCTTAACTTCAAACTCCCATATCTCGCGAACGGATTGACGAACTCCAGAAATTCCTGTTGCATCTGAAAGTAGACACTCGCCCGATTGGAATGGTGTGTGTACTTTTCCCCTAGGCCATTCCAGTTATTCGTTTCTAGCATCAGAATTGCGAAAATTTCGACGGTTTCTCAACAATTCCTTAACTTCAAACTCCCATTTCTCGCGAACGGATTGACGAACTCGAGAAATTCCTGTTGCATCTGAAAGTGGAAACTCGCACGATTACAAAGGTAAGTGTATTTTCCCCCTAGGCCATTGTAGTTATTGGTTTCGAGTATCAGACTTGCGAAAATTTTGATAGTTCCTCAACCATTCCTTAACTTCAAACTCCCATTTCTCGCGAACGGATTGACGAACTCGAGAAATTCCTGTTGCATCTGAAAGTAGAAACATGCCCGATTACAATGGTGTGTGTACTTTTCCCCTAGGCCATTCCAGTTATTGGTTTCGAGTATCAGACTTGCGAAAATTTTGATAGTTTCTCAACTATTCCTTAACTTCAAACTCCCATATCTCGCGAACGGATTGACGAACTCGAGAAATTCCTGTTGCATCTGAAAGTAGAAACTCGCCCGATTACAATGGTGTGTGTACTTTTCCCCTAGGCCATTCCAGTTATTCGTTTCTAGCGTCAGAATTGCGAAAATTTTGGTGGTTTCTGAACCATTCCTTAATTCAAACTCCCATATCTCGCGAACGGAATGACGACCTCGAGAAATTCCTGTTGCATCTGAAAGTGGAAACTCGCCCGATTACAAAAGTATGTGCATTTTTCCCCTAGGCCTTTGTAGTTATTGGTTTCGAGTATCAGACTTCCGAAAATTTTGATGGTTTCTGAAGCATTCCTTAAGTTCAAACTCCCCTATCTCGCGAACCGATTGACGAACTCGAGAAATTCCTGTTGCATCTGAAAGTAGAAACTCACCCGATTACAAAGATATGTGTGCTTTTCCCCTAGGCCTTTGTAGTTATTGGTTTCGTGTATCAGACTTGCGAAAATTTTGATGGTTTCTCAACCATTCCTTAACTTCAAACCCCCATATCTCGCGAACGGATTGACGAACTCGAGCAATTCTTGTTGCATCTGAAAGTAGAAACTCGCCCGATTACAATGGTGTGTGTACTTTTCCCCTAGGCCATTCCAGTTATTCGTTTCTAGCGTCAGAATTGCGAAAATTTTGATGGTTTCTGAACCATTCCTTAACTTCAAACTCCCATATCTCGCGAACGGAATGACGAACTCGGGAAATTCCTGTTGCATCTGAAAGTGGAAGCTCGCCCGATTACAAAAGTATGTGCATTTTTCCCCTAGGCCTTTGTAGTTATTGGTTTCGAGTATCAGACTTTCGAAAATTTTGATGGTTTCTGAAGCATTCCTTAAGTTCAAACTGCCATATCTCGCGAACCGATTGACGAACTCGAGAAATTCCTGTTGCATCTGAAAGTAGAAACTCGCCCGATTACAAAGATATGTGTGTTTTTCCCCTAGGCCTTTGTAGTTATTGGTTTCGTGTATCAGACTTGCGAAAATTTTGATGGTTTCTCAACCATTCCTTAACTTCAAACTCCCATATCTCGCGAACGGATTGACGAACTCCAGAAATTCCTGTTGCATCTGAAAGTAGACACTCGCCTGATTAGAATGGTGTGTGTACATTTCCCCTAGGCCATTCCAGTTATTCGTTTCTAGCATCAGAATTGCGAAAATTTCGATGGTTTCTCAACCATTCCTTAACTTCAAACTCCCATATCTCGCGAACGGATTGACGAACTCCAGAAATTCCTGTTGCATCTGAAAGTAGAAACTCGCCCGATTACAATGGTATGTGTACATTTCCCCTAGGCCATTCCAGTTATTGGTTTCGAGTATCAGACCAACGAAAATTTTGATGGTTTCTCAACCATTCCTTAACATCAAACTCCCATATCTCGCGAACGGATTGAGGAACTCGAGAAATTGCTGTTGCATCTGATAGTGGAAACTCAACCGGTTACAAAGGTATGTGTATTTTTCCCGTAAGCCTTTGTAGTTATTGGTTTCGAGTATCAGACTTGCGAAAATTTTGATCGTTTCTCAACCATTCCTTAAGTTCAAACTCCCACATCTCGCGAACGGATTGCCGAACTCGTGAAATTCCTGTTGCATGTGAAAGTAGAAACTCGCCCGATTACAACGGTATGTGTATTTTTCCCCTAAGGTTTTGTAGTTATTGGTTTCGAGTATCAGACTCTCGAAAATTTTGATGGTTCCTCAAGCATTCCTTAACTTCAAACTCCCATATCTCGCGAACGGATTGACGAACTCGAGAAATTTCTGTTGCGTCTGAAAGCAGAAACTCGCCCGATTACAACGGTATGTGTATTTTTGCCCTAGATCATAGTAGTTATTGGTTTCGTGTATCAGACTTGCGAATATTTTGATGGTTTCTCAAGCATTCCTTAACTTCAAACTTCCATATCTCGCGAACGGATTGACGAACTCCAGAAATTCCTGTTGCATCTGAAAGTAGACACTCGCCCGATTGGAATGGTGTGTGTACTTTTCCCCTAGGCCATTCCAGTTATTCGTTTCTAGCATCAGAATTGTGAAAATTTCGATGGTTTCTCAACCATTCCTTAACTTCAAACTCCCATTTCTCGCGAACGGATTGACGAACTCGAGAAATTCCTGTTGCATCTGAAAGTGGAAACTCGCACGATTACAAAGGTATGTGTATTTTCCCCCTAGGCCAGTGTAGTTATTGGTTTCGAGTATCAGACTTGCGAAATTTTTGATAGTTTCTCCACCATTCCTTAACTTCAAACTCCCATTTCTCGCGAACGGATTGACGAACTCCAGAAATTCCTGTTGCATCTGAAAGTAGAAACTCGCCCGATTACAATGGTATGTGTACTTTTCCCCTAGGGCATTCCAGTTGTTGGTTTCGAGTATCAGACCAACGAAAATTTTGATGGTTTCTCAAGCATTCCTTAACTTCAAACTTCCATATCTCGCGATCGGATTGACGAACTCGAGAATTTCCTATTGCATCTGAAAGCAGAAACTCGCCCGATTACAACGGTATGTGTATTTTTTTCCTAGGCCTTTGTAGTTATTGGTTTCGAGTATCAGACTTGCGAAAATTTTAATGGTTTCTCAACCATTCCTTAACTTCAAACTCCCATATCTCGCGAACGGATTGACGAACTCGAGAAATTCCTGTTGCATCTGAAAGTAGAAACTCGCCCGATTACAAAGATATGTGTATTTTGCCCCTAGGCCATTGTAGTTATTGGTTCCGGGTATCAGACTTGCGAAAATTTTGAAGGTTTCTCAACCATTCCTTAACTTCAAACTCCCATTTCTCGCGAACGGATTGACGAACTCGAGAAATTCCTGTTGCATCTGAAAGTAGAAACTCGCCTGATTACAATGGTATGTGTACTTTTCCCCTAGGCCATTCCAGTTATTGGTTTCGAGTATCAGACCAGCGAAAATTTTGATGGTTCCTCAACCATTCCTTAACTTCAAACTCCCATATCGCGCGAACGGATTGACGAACTCGAGAAATTCCTGTTGCATGTGAAAGTAGAAAGTCGCCCGATTACAACAGTATGTGTATTTTTCTCCTAGGCCTTTGTAGTTATTGGTTTCGAGTATCAGACTTGTGAAAATTTTGATGGTTTCTCAACCATTCCTTAACTTCAAACCCCCATTTCTCGCGAACGGATTGACGAACTCGGGAAATTCCTATTGCATCTGAAAGCAGAAACTCGCCCGATTACAACGGTATGTGTATTTTTCCCCTAAGGTTTTGTAGTTATTGGTTTCGAGTATCAGACTCTCGAAAATTTTGATGGTTCCTCAAGCATTCCTTAACTTCAAACTCCCATATCTCGCGAACGGATTGACGAACTCGAGAAATTTCTGTTGCATCTGAAAGTAGACACTCGCCCGATTGGAATGGTGTGTGTACTTTTCCCCTAGGCCATTCCAGTTATTCGTTTCTAGCATCAGAATTGCGAAAATTTCGATGGTTTCTCAACCACTCCTTAACTTCAAACTCCCATTTCTCGCGAACGGATTGACGAACTCGAGAAATTCCTGTTGCATCTGAAAGTGGAAACTCGCACGATTACAAAGGTATGTGTATTTTCCCCCTAGGCCATTGTAGTTATTGGTTTCGAGTATCAGACTTGTGAAAATTTTGATGGTTTCTCAAGCATTCCTTAACTTCAAACTTCCATATCTCGCGATCGGATTGACGAACTCGAGAATTTCCTATTGCATCTGAAAGCAGAAACTCGCCCGATTACAACGGTATGTGTATTCTTCCTCTAGGGGTTTGTAGTTGTTGGTTTCGAGTATCAGACTTGCGAAGCGAAAATTTTGATGGTCTCTCAACCATTCCTTAACTTCAAACTCCCATATCTCGCGAACGGATTGACGAACTCGAGAAATTCCTGTTGCATCTGAAAGTAGAAACTCGCTTGATTACAAAGATATGTGTATTTTTCCCCTAGGCCATTGTAGTTATTGGTTTCGGGTATCAGACTTGCGAAAATTTTGATGGTTTCTCAACGATTCCTTAACTTCAAACTCCCATTTCTCGGCGAACGGATTGACGAACTCGAGAAATTCCTGTTGCATCTGAAAGTAGAAACTCGCCCGATTACAATGGTATGTGTACTTTTCCCCTAGGCCATTGTAGTTATTGGTTTCGGGTATCAGACTTGCGAAAATTTTGATGGTTTCTCAACGATTCCTTAACTTCAAACTCCAATTTCTCGCGAACGGATTGACGAACTCGAGAAATTCCTGTTGCATCTGAAAGTAGAAACTCGCCCGATTACAATGGTATGTGTACTTTTCCCCTAGGCCATTCCTGTTATTGGTTTCGAGTATCAGACCAGCGAAAATTTTGATGGTTTCTCAAGCATTCCTTAACTTCAAACTACCATATCTCGCGATCGGATTGACGAACTCGAGAATTTCCTATTGCATCTGAAAGTAGAAACTCGCCCGATTACAACGGTGTGTGTATTTTTGCCCTAGGCCATAGTAGTTATTGGATTCGTATATCAGACTTGCGAAAATTTTGATGATTTCTCAACGATTCCTTAACTTCAAACTCCAATTTCTCGCGAACGGATTGACGAACTCGAGAAATTCCTGTTGCATCTGAAAGTAGAAACTCGCCCGATTACAATGGTATGTGTACTTTTCCCCTAGGCCATTCCTGTTATTGGTTTCGAGTATCAGACCAGCGAAAATTTTAATGGTTTCTCAACCATTCCTTAACTTCAAACTCCCATATCTCGCGAACGGATTGACGAACTCGAGAAATTCCTGTTGCATCTGAAAGTAGAAACTCGCCCGATTACAATGGTATGTGCATTTTTCCCCTAGGCCATTGTAGTTATTGGTTTCGGGTATCAGACTTGCGAAAATTTTGATGGTTTCTCAACGATTCCTTAACTTCAAACGACAATTTCTCGCGATCGGATTGACGAACTCGAGAATTTCCTATTGCATCTGAAAGCAGAAACTCGCCCGATTACAAATGTATGTGTATTTTTCCCCTAGGACTTTGTAGTTATTGGTTTCGAGTTTCAGACTTGCGAAAATTTTGATGGTTTCTCAACGATTCCTTAACTTCAAACTCCAATTTCTCGCGAACGGATTGACGAACTCGAGAAATTCCTGTTGCATCTGAAAGTAGAAACTCGCCCGATTACAATGGTATGTGTACTTTTCCCCTAGGCCATTTCTGTTATTGGTTTCGAGTATCAGACCAGCGAAAATTTTAATGGTTTCTCAACCATTCCTTAACTTCAAACTCCCATATCTCGCGAACGGATTGACGAACTCGAGAAATTCCTGTTGCATGTGAAAGTAGAAAGTCGCCCGATTACAACGGTATGTGTATTTTTCTCCTAGGCCTTTGTAGTTATTGGTTTCGAGTATCAGACTTGTGAAAATTTTGATGGTTTCTCAACCATTCCTTAACTTCAAACCCCCATTTCTCGCGAACGGATTGACGAACTCGGGAAATTCCTGTTGTATCTGAAAGTAGAAACTCGCCCGATTACAATGGTGTGTGTACTTTTCCCCTAGGCCATTCCAGTTATTGGTTTCGTGTATCAGACTTGCAAAATTTGGATGGTTTCTCAACCTTTCCTCATTTTCACACTTCCATATCTCGCGAACGGATTGTCGAACTCGGGAATTTCCTATTGCATCTGAAAGCAGAAACTCGCCCGATTACAACGGTGTGTGTACTTTTCCCCTAGGCCATTCCAGTTGTTGATTTCGAGTATCTGACCAGCGTAAATTTTGATGGTATCTCAACCATTCCTTAACTTCAAACTACCATATCTCGCGATCGGATTGACGAACTCGAGAATTTCCTATTGCATCTGAAAGCAGAAACTCGCCCGATTACAGCGGTATGTGTATTTTTCCTCTAGGCCTTTGTAGTTATTGGTTTCGAGTATCAGACTTGCGAAAATTTTGATGGTCTCTCAACAATTCCTTAACTTCAAACTCCCATATCTCGCGAACGGATTGACGAACTCGAGAATTTCCTATTGCATCTGAAAGCAAAAACTCGCCCGATTACAACGGTGTGTGTACTTTTCCCCTAGGCCATTCCAGTTGTTGGTTTCGAGTATCAGACCAGCGAAAATTTTGATGGTTTCTCAAGCATTCCTTAACTTCAAACTACCATATCTCGCGATCGGATTGACGAACTCGAGAATTTCCTATTGCATCTGAAAGTAGAAACTCGCCCGATTACAACGGTGTGTGTATTTTTGCCCTAGGCCATAGTAGTTATTGGATTCGTATATCAGACTTGCGAAAATTTTGATGATTTCTCAACGATTCCTTAACTTCAAACTCCAATTTCTCGCGAACGGATTGACGAACTCGAGAAATTCCTGTTGCATCTGAAAGTAGAAACTCGCCCGATTACAATGGTATGTGTACTTTTCCCCTAGGCCATTCCTGTTATTGGTTTCGAGTATCAGACCAGCGAAAATTTTAATGGTTTCTCAACCATTCCTTAACTTCAAACTCCCATATCTCGCGAACGGATTGACGAACTCGAGAAATTCCTGTTGCATCTGAAAGTAGAAACTCGCCCGATTACAATGGTATGTGCATTTTTCCCCTAGGCCATTGTAGTTATTGGTTTCGGGTATCAGACTTGCGAAAATTTTGATGGTTTCTCAACGATTCCTTAACTTCAAACGACAATTTCTCGCGATCGGATTGACGAACTCGAGAATTTCCTATTGCATCTGAAAGCAGAAACTCGCCCGATTACAAATGTATGTGTATTTTTCCCCTAGGACTTTGTAGTTATTGGTTTCGAGTTTCAGACTTGCGAAAATTTTGATGGTTTCTCAACGATTCCTTAACTTCAAACTCCAATTTCTCGCGAACGGATTGACGAACTCGAGAAATTCCTGTTGCATCTGAAAGTAGAAACTCGCCCGATTACAATGGTATGTGTACTTTTCCCCTAGGCCATTTCTGTTATTGGTTTCGAGTATCAGACCAGCGAAAATTTTAATGGTTTCTCAACCATTCCTTAACTTCAAACTCCCATATCTCGCGAACGGATTGACGAACTCGAGAAATTCCTGTTGCATGTGAAAGTAGAAAGTCGCCCGATTACAACGGTATGTGTATTTTTCTCCTAGGCCTTTGTAGTTATTGGTTTCGAGTATCAGACTTGTGAAAATTTTGATGGTTTCTCAACCATTCCTTAACTTCAAACCCCCATTTCTCGCGAACGGATTGACGAACTCGGGAAATTCCTGTTGTATCTGAAAGTAGAAACTCGCCCGATTACAATGGTGTGTGTACTTTTCCCCTAGGCCATTCCAGTTATTGGTTTCGTGTATCAGACTTGCAAAATTTGGATGGTTTCTCAACCTTTCCTCATTTTCACACTTCCATATCTCGCGAACGGATTGTCGAACTCGGGAATTTCCTATTGCATCTGAAAGCAAAAACTCGCCCGATTACAACGGTGTGTGTACTTTTCCCCTAGGCCATTCCAGTTGTTGGTTTCGAGTATCAGACCAGCGAAAATTTTGATGGTTTCTCAAGCATTCCTTAACTTCAAACTACCATATCTCGCGATCGGATTGACGAACTCGAGAATTTCCTATTGCATCTGAAAGTAGAAACTCGCCCGATTACAACGGTGTGTGTATTTTTGCCCTAGGCCATAGTAGTTATTGGATTCGTATATCAGACTTGCGAAAATTTTGATGATTTCTCAACGATTCCTTAACTTCAAACTCCAATTTCTCGCGAACGGATTGACGAACTCGAGAAATTCCTGTTGCATCTGAAAGTAGAAACTCGCCCGATTACAATGGTATGTGTACTTTTCCCCTAGGCCATTCCTGTTATTGGTTTCGAGTATCAGACCAGCGAAAATTTTAATGGTTTCTCAACCATTCCTTAACTTCAAACTCCCATATCTCGCGAACGGATTGACGAACTCGAGAAATTCCTGTTGCATCTGAAAGTAGAAACTCGCCCGATTACAATGGTATGTGCATTTTTCCCCTAGGCCATTGTAGTTATTGGTTTCGGGTATCAGACTTGCGAAAATTTTGATGGTTTCTCAACGATTCCTTAACTTCAAACTCCAATTTCTCGCGATCGGATTGACGAACTCGAGAATTTCCTATTGCATCTGAAAGCAGAAACTCGCCCGATTACAAAGATATGTGTATTTTTCCCCTAGGCCATTGTAGTTATTGGTTTCGTGTATCGGACTTGCGAAAATTTTGATGGTTTCTCAACGATTCATTAACTTCAAACTCCCATTTCTCGCGAACGCATTGACGAACTCGAGAAATTCCGGTTGCACCTGAAAGTAGAAACTCGCCTCATTACAATGGTATGTGTATTTTTCCTCTAGGCCTGTGTAGTTATTGGTTTCGAGTATCAGACTTGCGAAAATTTTAATGGTTTCTCAACCATTCCTTAACTTCAAACTCCCATATCTCGCGAACGGATTGACGAACTCGAGAAATTCCTGTTGCATCTGAAAGTAGAAACTCGCTTGATTACAAACTTATGTGTATTTTTCCCCTAGGCCATTGTAGTTATTGGTTTCGAGTATCAGACCAGCGAAAATTTTGATGGTTCTCAACCATTCCTTAACTTCAAACTCCCATATCCCGCGAACGGATTGACGAACTCGAGAAATTCCTGTTGCATGTGAAAGTAGAAAGTCGCCCGATTACAACGGTATGTGTATTTTTCTCCTAGGCCTTTGTAGTTATTGGTATCGAGTATCAGACTTGCGAAAATTTTGATGGTTTCTCAACCATTCCTTAACTTCAAACCCCCATTTCTCGCGAACGGATTGACGAACTCGGAAAATTTTTGTTGTATCTGAAAGTAGAAACTCGCCTGATTACAATGGTATGTGTATTTTTCCTCTAGGCCTTTGTAGTTATTGGTTTCGAGTATCAGACTTGCGAAAATTTTGGTGGTTTCTCAACCATTCCTTAACTTCAAACTCCCATATCTCGCGAACGGATTGACGAACTCGAGAAATTCCTGTCGCATCTGAAAGTAGAAACTCGCCCGATTACAAAGATATGTGTATTTTTCCCCTAGGTCATTGTAGTTATTGGTTTCGGGTATCAGACTTGCGAAAATTTTGATGGTTTCTCTACGATTCCTTAACTTCAAACTCCCATATCTCGCGAACGGATTGACGAACTCGAGAAATTCCTGTTGCATCTGAAAGTAGAAACTCGCCTGATTACAATGGTATGTGTATTTTTCCTCTAGGCCTTTGTAGTTATTGGTTTCGAGTATCAGACTTGCGAAAATTTTGATGGTTCTCAACCATTCCTTAACTTCAAACTCCCATATCCCGCGAACGGATTGACGAACTCGAGAAATTCCTGTTGCATGTGAAAGTAGAAAGTCGCCCGATTACAACGGTATGTGTATTTTTCTCCTAGGCCTTTGTAGTTATTGGTATCGAGTATCAGACTTGCGAAAATTTTGATGGTTTCTCAACCATTCCTTAACTTCAAACCCCCATTTCTCGCGAACGGATTGACGAACTCGGAAAATTTTTGTTGTATCTGAAAGTAGAAACTCGCCTGATTACAATGGTATGTGTATTTTTCCTCTAGGCCTTTGTAGTTATTGGTTTCGAGTATCAGACTTGCGAAAATTTTGGTGGTTTCTCAACCATTCCTTAACTTCAAACTCCCATATCTCGCGAACGGATTGACGAACTCGAGAAATTCCTGTCGCATCTGAAAGTAGAAACTCGCCCGATTACAAAGATATGTGTATTTTTCCCCTAGGTCATTGTAGTTATTGGTTTCGGGTATCAGACTTGCGAAAATTTTGATGGTTTCTCTACGATTCCTTAACTTCAAACTCCCATATCTCGCGAACGGATTGACGAACTCGAGAAATTCCTGTTGCATCTGAAAGTAGAAACTCGCCCGATTACAATGGTATGTGCATTTTTCCCCTAGGCCATTGTAGTTATTGGTTTCGAGTATCAGACTTGCGAAAATTTTGATGGTCTCTCAACCATTCCTTAACTTCAAACTCCCATATCTCGCGAACGGATTGAAGAACTCGAGAATTTCGTATTGCATCTGAATGCAGAAACTCGCCCGATTACAACGGTATGTGTATTTTTGCCCTAGGCCATAGTAGTTGTTGGTTTCGAGTATCAGACCAGCGAAAATTTTGATGGTTTCTCATGTATTCCTTAACTTCAAACTTCCATATCTCGCGAACGCATTGACGAACTCGAGAAATTCCTGTTGCATGTGAAAGTAGAATCTCGCCCGATTACAATGGTATGTGTATTTTTCCCCTAGGCATTTGTAGTTATTGGTTTCGAGTATCAGACTTGCGATAATTTTGATGGTTTCTCAACCATTCCTTAACTTCAAACACCCATTTCTCGCGAACGGATTGACGAACTCGAGAAATTCCTGTTGCATCTGAAAGTAGAAACTCGCCTGATTACAATGGTATGTGTATTTTTCCTCTAGGCCTTTGTAGTTATTGGTTTCGAGTATCAGACTTGCGAAAATTTTGGTGGTTTCTCAACCATTCCTTAACTTCAAACTCCCATTTCTCGCGAACGGATTGACGAACTCGAGAAATTCTTGTTGCATCTGATAGTAGAAACTCGCCTGATTACAATGGTATGTGTATTTTTCCTCTAGGCCTTTGTAGTTATTGGTTTCGAGTATCAGACTTGCGAAAATTTTAATGGTTTCTCAACCATTCCTTAACTTCAAACTCCCATATCTCGCGAACGGATTGACGAACTCGAGAAATTCCTGTTGCATCTGAAAGTAGAAACTCGCTTGATTACAAACTTATGTGTATTTTTCCCCTAGGCCATTGTAGTTATTGGTTTCGAGTATCAGACCAGCGAAAATTTTGATGGTTCTCAACCATTCCTTAACTTCAAACTCCCATATCCCGCGAACGGATTGACGAACTCGAGAAATTCCTGTTGCATGTGAAAGTAGAAAGTCGCCCGATTACAACGGTATGTGTATTTTTCTCCTAGGCCTTTGTAGTTATTGGTATCGAGTATCAGACTTGCGAAAATTTTGATGGTTTCTCAACCATTCCTTAACTTCAAACCCCCATTTCTCGCGAACGGATTGACGAACTCGGAAAATTTTTGTTGTATCTGAAAGTAGAAACTCGCCTGATTACAATGGTATGTGTATTTTTCCTCTAGGCCTTTGTAGTTATTGGTTTCGAGTATCAGACTTGCGAAAATTTTGGTGGTTTCTCAACCATTCCTTAACTTCAAACTCCCATATCTCGCGAACGGATTGACGAACTCGAGAAATTCCTGTCGCATCTGAAAGTAGAAACTCGCCCGATTACAAAGATATGTGTATTTTTCCCCTAGGTCATTGTAGTTATTGGTTTCGGGTATCAGACTTGCGAAAATTTTGATGGTTTCTCTACGATTCCTTAACTTCAAACTCCCATATCTCGCGAACGGATTGACGAACTCGAGAAATTCCTGTTGCATCTGAAAGTAGAAACTCGCCTGATTACAATGGTATGTGTATTTTTCCTCTAGGCCTTTGTAGTTATTGGTTTCGAGTATCAGACTTGCGAAAATTTTGATGGTTCTCAACCATTCCTTAACTTCAAACTCCCATATCTCGCGAACGGATTGACGAACTCGAGAAATTCCTGTCGCATCTGAAAGTAGAAACTCGCCCGATTACAAAGATCTGTGTATTTTTCCCCTAGGTCATTGTAGTTATTGGTTTCGGGTATCAGACTTGCGAAAATTTTGATGGTTTCTCTACGATTCCTTAACTTCAAACTCCCATATCTCGCGAACGGATTGACGAACTCGAGAAATTCCTGTTGCATCTGAAAGTAGAAACTCGCCTGATTACAATGGTATGTGTATTTTTCCTGTAGGCCTTTGTAGTTATTGGTTTCGAGTATCAGACTTGCGAAAATTTTGATGGTCTCTCAACCATTCCTTAACTTCAAACTCCCATATCTCGCGAACGGATTGAAGAACTCGAGAATTTCGTATTGCATCTGAATGCAGAAACTCGCCCGATTACAACGGTATGTGTATTTTTGCCCTAGGCCATAGTAGTTGTTGGTTTCGAGTATCAGACCAGCGAAAATTTTGATGGTTTCTCATGTATTCCTTAACTTCAAACTTCCATATCTCGCGAACGCATTGACGAACTCGAGAAATTCCTGTTGCATGTGAAAGTAGAATCTCGCCCGATTACAATGGTATGTGTATTTTTCCCCTAGGCATTTGTAGTTATTGGTTTCGAGTATCAGACTTGCGATAATTTTGATGGTTTCTCAACCATTCCTTAACTTCAAACACCCATTTCTCGCGAACGGATTGACGAACTCGAGAAATTCCTGTTGCATCTGAAAGTAGAAACTCGCCTGATTACAATGGTATGTGTATTTTTCCTCTAGGCCTTTGTAGTTATTGGTTTCGAGTATCAGACTTGCGAAAATTTTGGTGGTTTCTCAACCATTCCTTAACTTCAAACTCCCATTTCTCGCGAACGGATTGACGAACTCGAGAAATTCTTGTTGCATCTGATAGTAGAAACTCGCCTGATTACAATGGTATGTGTATTTTTCCTCTAGGCCTTTGTAGTTATTGGTTTCGAGTATCAGACTTGCGAAAATTTTAATGGTTTCTCAACCATTCCTTAACTTCAAACTCCCATATCTCGCGAACGGATTGACGAACTCGAGAAATTCCTGTTGCATCTGAAAGTAGAAACTCGCTTGATTACAAACTTATGTGTATTTTTCCCCTAGGCCATTGTAGTTATTGGTTTCGAGTATCAGACCAGCGAAAATTTTGATGGTTCCTCAACCATTCCTTAACTTCAAACTCCCATATCCCGCGAACGGATTGACGATCTCGAGAAATTCCTGTTGCATGTGAAAGTAGAAAGTCGCCCGATTACAACGGTATGTGTATTTTTCTCCTAGGCCTTTGTAGTTATTGGTATCGAGTATCAGACTTGCGAAAATTTTGATGGTTTCTCAACCATTCCTTAACTTCAAACCCCCATTTCTCGCGAACGGATTGACGAACTCGGAAAATTTTTGTTGTATCTGAAAGTAGAAACTCGCCTGATTACAATGGTATGTGTATTTTTCCTCTAGGCCTTTGTAGTTATTGGTTTCGTGTATCAGACTTGCGAAAATTTTGGTGGTTTCTCAACCATTCCTTAACTTCAAACTCCCATATCTCGCGAACGGATTGACGAACTCGAGAAATTCCTGTCGCATCTGAAAGTAGAAACTCGCCCGATTACAAAGATATGTGTATTTTTCCCCTAGGTCATTGTAGTTATTGGTTTCGGGTATCAGACTTGCGAAAATTTTGATGGTTTCTCTACGATTCCTTAACTTCAAACTCCCATATCTCGCGAACGGATTGACGAACTCGAGAAATTCCTGTTGCATCTGAAAGTAGAAACTCGCCTGATTACAATGGTATGTGTATTTTTCCTCTAGGCCTTTGTAGTTATTGGTTTCGAGTATCAGACTTGCGAAAATTTTGATGGTCTCTCAACCATTCCTTAACTTCAAACTCCCATATCTCGCGAACGGATTGAAGAACTCGAGAATTTCGTATTGCATCTGAATGCAGAAACTCGCCCGATTACAACGGTATGTGTATTTTTGCCCTAGGCCATAGTAGTTGTTGGTTTCGAGTATCAGACCAGCGAAAATTTTGATGGTTTCTCATGTATTCCTTAACTTCAAACTTCCATATCTCGCGAACGCATTGACGAACTCGAGAAATTCCTGTTGCATGTGAAAGTAGAATCTCGCCCGATTACAATGGTATGTGTATTTTTCCCCTAGACATTTGTAGTTATTGGTTTCGAGTATCAGACTTGCGATAATTTTGATGGTTTCTCAACCATTCCTTAACTTCAAACACCCATTTCTCGCGAACGGATTGACGAACTCGAGAAATTCCTGTTGCATCTGAAAGTAGAAACTCGCTTGATTACAAACTTATGTGTATTTTTCCCCTAGGCCATTGTAGTTATTGGTTTCGAGTATCAGACCAGCGAAAATTTTGATGGTTCCTCAACCATTCCTTAACTTCAAACTCCCATATCCCGCGAACGGATTGACGAACTCGAGAAATTCCTGTTGCATGTGAAAGTAGAAAGTCGCCCGATTACAACGGTATGTGTATTTTTCTCCTAGGCCTTTGTAGTTATTGGTATCGAGTATCAGACTTGCGAAAATTTTGATGGTTTCTCAACCATTCCTTAACTTCAAACCCCCATTTCTCGCGAACGGATTGACGAACTCGGAAAATTTTTGTTGTATCTGAAAGTAGAAACTCGCCTGATTACAATGGTATGTGTATTTTTCCTCTAGGCCTTTGTAGTTATTGGTTTCGAGTATCAGACTTGCGAAAATTTTGGTGGTTTCTCAACCATTCCTTAACTTCAAACTCCCATATCTCGCGAACGGATTGACGAACTCGAGAAATTCCTGTCGCATCTGAAAGTAGAAACTCGCCCGATTACAAAGATATGTGTATTTTTCCCCTAGGTCATTGTAGTTATTGGTTTCGGGTATCAGACTTGCGAAAATTTTGATGGTTTCTCTACGATTCCTTAACTTCAAACTCCCATATCTCGCGAACGGATTGACGAACTCGAGAAATTCCTGTTGCATCTGAAAGTAGAAACTCGCCTGATTACAATGGTATGTGTATTTTTCCTCTAGGCCTTTGTAGTTATTGGTTTCGAGTATCAGACTTGCGAAAATTTTGATGGTCTCTCAACCATTCCTTAACTTCAAACTCCCATATCTCGCGAACGGATTGAAGAACTCGAGAATTTCGTATTGCATCTGAATGCAGAAACTCGCCCGATTACAACGGTATGTGTATTTTTGCCCTAGGCCATAGTAGTTGTTGGTTTCGAGTATCAGACCAGCGAAAATTTTGATGGTTTCTCATGTATTCCTTAACTTCAAACTTCCATATCTCGCGAACACATTGACGAACTCGAGAAATTCCTGTTGCATGTGAAAGTAGAATCTCGCCCGATTACAATGGTATGTGTATTTTTCCCCTAGACATTTGTAGTTATTGGTTTCGAGTATCAGACTTGCGATAATTTTGATGGTTTCTCAACCATTCCTTAACTTCAAACACCCATTTCTCGCGAACGGATTGACGAACTCGAGAAATTCCTGTTGCATCTGAAAGTAGAAACTCGCCTGATTACAATGGTATGTGTATTTTTCCTCTAGGCCTTTGTAGTTATTGGTTTCGAGTATCAGACTTGCGAAAATTTTGGTGGTTTCTCAACCATTCCTTAACTTCAAACTCCCATTTCTCGCGAACGGATTGACGAACTCGAGAAATTCTTGTTGCATCTGATAGTAGAAACTCGCCTGATTACAATGGTATGTGTATTTTTCCTCTAGGCCTTTGTAGTTATTGGTTTCGAGTATCAGACTTGCGAAAATTTTGATGGTCTCTCAACCATTCCTTAACTTCAAACTCCCATATCTCGCGAACGGATTGACGAACTCGAGAATTTCCTATTGCATCTGAAAGCAAAAACTCGCCCGATTACAACGGTGTGTGTACTTTTCCCCTAGGCCATTCCAGTTATTGGTTTCGAGTATCAGACCAGCGAAAATTTTGATGGTTTCTCAAGCATTCCTTAACTTCAAACTTCCATATCTCGCGAACGGATTGACGAACTCGAGAAATTCCTGTTGCATCTGAAAGTAGAAACTCGCCTGATTACAATGGTATGTGTATTTTTCCTCTAGGCCTTTGTAGTTATTGGTTTCGAGTATCAGACTTGCGATAATTTTGATGGTTTCTCAACCATTCCTTAACTTCAAACACCCATTTCTCGCGAACGGATTGACGAACTCGGGAAATTCCTGTTGCATCTGAAAGTAGAAACTCTCCCAATTACAACGGTATGTGTATTTTTACCCTAGGACATGGTAGTTATTGGTTTCGAGTATCAGACTTGCGAAAACTTTTATAGTTTCTCAACCATTCCTTAACTTCAAACTCCCATATCTCGCGAACGGGTTGACGAACTCGAGAAATTCCTGTTGCATCTGAAAGTAGAAACTCGCCCGATTACAATGGTGTGTGTACTTTTCCCCTAGGCCATTCCTGTTATTGGTTTCGAGTATCAGACCAGCGAAAATTTTGATGGTTTCTCAACCATTCCTTAACTTCACACTTCCATATCTCGCGAACGGATTGACGAACTTCAGAAATTCCTGTTGCATCTGAAAGTTGAAACTCGCCCGATTACAATGGTATGTGTAGTTTTCCCCTATCCCATTATAGTTATTGGTTTCGAGTATCAGACTTGCGAAAATTTTGACGGTTTCTCAACCATTCCTTAACTTCAAACTCCCATATCTCGCGAACGGATTGACGAACCCGAGAAATTCCTGTTGCATCTGAGAGTAGAAACTCGCCCGATTACAACGGTATGTGTATTTTTGCCCTAGGCCATTCCAGTTATTGGATTCGTGTATCAGACCTGCGAAATTTTGATGGTTTCTCAACCATTCCTTAAGTTCAAACTCCCATATCTCGCGAACGGATTGACGAACTTGAGAAATTCCTGACGCATCTGAAAGCAGAAACTCGCCCGATTAGAACGGTATGTATATTTTTCCCCTAGGCCATTGTAGTTATTTGTTTCGGGTATCAGACTTGCGGAAATTTTGATGGTTTCTCAACTATTCCTTAACTTCAAACTCCCATATCTCGCGAACGGATTGACGTACTCGAGGAATTCCTGTTGTATCTGAAAGTAGAAACTCGCCCGATTACATTGGTATGTGTACTTCTCCCCTGGGCCATTCCTGTTATTCGTTTCTAGCTTCAGAATTGCGAAGATTTTAATGGTTTCTCAACCATTCCTTAACTTCAAACTCCATATCTCGCGAACGGATTGACGAACTGGAGAAATGCCTGTTGCATCTAAAAGCAGAAACTCGCCCGATTACAACGGTATGTGTATTTTTGCCCTAGGCCATAATAGTTATTGGTTTCGAGTATCAGACTTGCGAAAATTTTGATGGTTTCTCAACCATTCCTTAACTTCGAACTTCCATATCACGCGAACGGATTGACGAACTCGAGGAATTCCTGTTGAATCTGAAAGTCGAAACTCGCTCGATTACAATGGTGTGTGTATTTCTCCCCTAGGCTATTCCAGTTATTGGTTTCGAGTATCAGATTTGTGAAAGTTTTAATGGTTTCTCAACCATTCCTTAACTTCAAACTCCCATATCTCGCGAACGGATTGACGTACTCGAGAAATTCCTGACGCATCTGAATGCAGAAACTAGCCCGATTACAACGGTATGTGTACTTTTCCCCGAGGCCATTGTAGTTATTGGTTTCGAGTATCAGACTTGCGATAATTTTGATTGTTTGTCAACCATTCCATAACTTCAAACTCCCATATCTCGCGAACGGATTGACGAATACGAAAAATTTCGGTTGCATCTGAAAGTAGAAACTCGCCCGATTACAACGGGATGTGAATTTTTCCCCTAGGCCAATGTAGTTACTGGTTTCGAGTATCAGACTTGCAAAAATTTTGATGGTTTCTCAACCATTCCTTAACTTCAAACTCCCATATCTCGCGAACGGATTGACGAACTCGAGAAATTCCTGTTGCATGTGAAAGTAGAAAGTCGCCCGATTACAACGGTATGTGTATTTTTCTCCTAGGCCTTTGTAGTTATTGGTTTCGAGTATCAGACTTGTGAAAATTTTGATGGTTTCTCAACCATTCCTTAACTTCAAACCCCCATTTCTCGCGAACGGATTGACGAACTCGGGAAATTCCTGTTGTATCTGAAAGTAGAAACTCGCCCGATTACAATGGTGTGTGTACTTTTCCCCTAGGCCATTCCAGTTATTGGTTTCGAGTATCAGACTTGCAAAATTTGGATGGTTTCTCAAACTTTCCTCATTTTCACACTTCCATATCTCGCGAACGGATTGTCGAACTCGGGAATTTCCTATTGCATCTGAAAGCAGAAACTCGCCCGATTACAACGGTGTGTGTACTTTTCCCCTAGGCCATTCCAGTTGTTGATTTCGAGTATCTGACCAGCGTAAATTTTGATGGTATCTCAACCATTCCTTAACTTCAAACTACCATATCTCGCGATCGGATTGACGAACTCGAGAATTTCCTATTGCATCTGAAAGCAGAAACTCGCCCGATTACATCGGTATGTGTATTTTTCCTCTAGGCCTTTGTAGTTATTGGTTTCGAGTATCAGACTTGCGAAAATTTTGATGGTCTCTCAACCATTCCTTAACTTCAAACTCCCATATCTCGCGAACGGATTGACGAACTCGAGAATTTCCTATTGCATCTGAAAGCAAAAACTCGCCCGATTACAACGGTGTGTGTACTTTTCCACTAGGCCATTCCAGTTATTGGTTTCGTGTATCAGACCTGCGAAAATTTTGATGGTTTCTCAACCATTCCTTAGCTTCAAACTCCCATATCTCGCGAACGGATTGACGAACTTGAGAAATTCCTGACGCATCTGAAAGCAGAAACTCGCCCGATTAGAACGGTATGTATATTTTTTCCCTAGGCCATTGTAGTTATTTGTTTCGGGTATCAGACTTGCGGAAATTTTGATGGTTTCTCAACCATTCCTTAACATCAAACTCCCATATGTCGCGAACGGATTGACGAACACGAGTAATTCCGGTTGCATCTGAAAGTAGAAACTCGCCCGATTACAATGGTGTCTGTACGTTTCGCCTAGGCCATTCCAGTTATTCGTTTCTAGCATCAGACTTGCGAAAATTTTGATTGTTTGTCAACCATTCCTTAACTTCAAACTCCCATATCTCGCGAACGGATTGACGTACTCGAGAAATTCCGGTTGCATCTGAAAGTAGAAACTCGCCCGATTACAATGGTGTCTGTACATTTCCCCTAGGCCATTGCAGTTATTCGTTTCGAGCATCAGACTTGCGAAAATTTTGATGGTTTCTCAACCATTCCTTAACATCAAACTCCCATATCTCGCGAACGGATTGACGAACTCGAGAAATTCCGGTTGCATCTGAAAGTAGAAACTCGCCCGATTACAGTGGTGTCTGTACGTTTCCCCTAGGCCATTCCAATTATTCGTTTCTAGCATCAGACTTGCGAAAATTTTGATTGTTTGTCAACCATTCCATAACTTCAAACACCCATATCTCGCGAACGGATTGACGTACTCGAGAAATTCCGGTTGCATCTGAAAGTAGAAACTCGCCCGATTACAGTGGTGTCTGTACGTTTCCCCTAGGCCATTCCAATTATTCGTTTCTAGCATCAGACTTGCGAAAATTTTGATTGTTTGTCAACCATTCCATAACTTCAAACACCCATATCTCGCGAACGGATTGACGAACCCGAGAATTTCCTGTTGTATCTGACAGCAGAAACTCGCCCGATTACAACGGTATGTGTATTGTTGCCCTAGACCATAGTAGTTATTGGTTTCGAGGATCAGACTTGCGAAAATTTTGATGGTTTCTCAAACATTCCTTAACTTCAAACTCCCATATCTCGCGAACGGATTGACGAACTCGAGAAATTCCTGTTGCATGTGAAAGCAGAAACTCGCCCGATTACAATGGTGTGTGTACATTTCCCCTAGGCCATTCCAGTTATTGGTTTCGAGTATCAGACTTGCGAAATTTTGATGGTCTCTCAACCATTCCTTCATTTCAAACTCCTATATCTCGCGAACGGCCTGAGGAAATCGAGAAATTCCTGTTGCATCTGAAACTAGAAACTCGCCCGATTACAATGGTGTGTGTACTTTTCCACTAGGCCATTACAGTTATTGGTTTCGTGTATCAGACCTGCGAAAATTTTGATGGTTTCTCAACCATTCCTTAACTTCAAACTCCCATATCTCGCGAACGGATTGACGAACTTGAGAAATTCCTGACGCATATGAAAGCAGAAACTCGCCCGATTAGAGCGGTATGTATATTTTTCCCCTAGGCCATTGTAGTTATTTGTTTCGTGTATCAGACTTGCGGAAATTTTGATGGTTTCTCAACCATTCCTTAACATCAAACTCCCATATGTCGCGAACGGATTGACGAACTCGAGAAATTCCGTTTGCATCTGAAAGTAGAAACTCGCCCGATTACAATGGTGTCTGTACGTTTCCCCTAGGTCATTCCAGTTATTCGATTCTAGCATCAGACTTGCGAAAATTTTGATTGTTTGTCAACCATTCCATAACTTCAAACTCCCATATCTCGCGAACGGATTGACGAACCCGAGAATTTCCTGTTGTATCTGACAGCAGAAACTCGCCCGATTACAACGGTATGTGTATTGTTGCCCTAGACCATAGTAGTTATTGGTTTCGAGGATCAGACTTGCGAAAATTTTTATGGTTTCTCAAACATTCCTTAACTTCAAACTCCCATATCTCGCGAACGGATTGACGAACTGGAGAAATTCCTGTCGCATCTGAAAGTAGAAACTCGCCCGATTACAATGGTGTGTGTACATTTCCCCTAGGCCATTCCAGTTATTGGTTTCGAGTATCAGACTTGCGAAATTTTGATGGTCTCTCAACCAATCCTTCACTTCAAACTCCTATATCTCGCGAACGGATTGACGAACTCGAGAAATTCCGGTTGCATCTGAAAGTAGAAACTCGCCCGATTACAGTGGTGTCTGTACGTTTCCCCTAGGCCATTCCAGTTATTCGTTTCTAGCATCAGACTTGCGAAAATTTTGATTGTTTGTCAACCATTCCATAAATTCAAACACCCATATCTCGCGAACGGATTGACGAACCCGAGAATTTCCTGTTGTATCTGACAGCAGAAACTCGCCCGATTACAACGGTATGTGTATTGTTGCCCTAGACCATAGTAGTTATTGGTTTCGAGGATCAGACTTGCGAAAATTTTGATGGTTTCTCAAACATTCCTTAACTTCAAACTCCCATATCTCGCGAACGGATTGACGAACTCGAGAAATTCCTGTTGCATGTGAAAGCAGAAACTCGCCCGATTACAATGGTGTGTGTACTTTTCTCCTAGGCCATTCCAGTTATTCGTTTCTAGCATCAGACTTGCGAAAACTTTGATTGTTTGTCAAACATTCCATAACTTCAAACACCCATATCTCGCGAACGGATTGACGAACTCGAGAAATTCCGGTTGCATCTGAAAGTAGAATCTCGCCCGATTACAGTGGTGTCTGTACGTTTCCCCTAGGCCATTCCAGTTATTCGTTTCTAGCATCAGACTTGCGAAAACTTTGATTGTTTGTCAAACATTCCATAACTTCAAACACCCATATCTCGCGAACGGATTGACGAACCCGAGAATTTCCTGTTGTATCTGACAGCAGAAACTCGCCCGATTACAACGGTATGTGTATTGTTGCCCTAGACCATAGTAGTTATTGGTTTCGAGGATCAGACTTGCGAAAATTTTGATGGTTTCTCAAACATTCCTTAACTTCAAACTCCCATATCTCGCGAACGGATTGACGAACTCGAGAAATTCCTGTTGCATGTGAAAGCAGAAACTCGCCCGATTACAATGGTGTGTGTACTTTTCCCCTAGGCCATTCCAGTTATTGGTTTCGAGTATCAGACTTGCGAAATTTTGATGGTCTCTCAACCATTCCTTCACTTCAAACTCCTATATCTCGCGAACGGACTGAGGAAATCGAGAAATTCCTGTCGCATCTGAAAGTAGAAACTCGCCCGATTAAAATGGTGTGTGTACATTTCCCCTAGGCCATTCCAGTTATTGGTTTCGAGTATCGGACTTGCGAAATTTTGATGGTCTCTCAACCATTCCTTCACTTCAAACTCCTATATCTCGCGAACGGCCTGAGGAAATCGAGAAATTCCTCTTGCATCTGAAACTAGAAACTCGCCCGATTACAATGGTGTGTGTACTTTTCCACTAGGCCATTCCAGTTATTGGTTTCGTGTATCAGACCTGCGAAAATTTTGATGGTTTCTCAACCATTCCTTAGCTTCAAACTCCCATATCTCGCGAACGGATTGACGAACTTGACAAATTCCTGACGCATCTGAAAGCAGAAACTCGCCCGATTAGAACGGTATGTATATTTTTTCCCTAGGCCATTGTAGTTATTTGTTTCGGGTATCAGACTTGCGGAAATTTTGATGGTTTCTCAACCATTCCTTAACATCAAACTCCCATATGTCGCGAACGGATTGACGAACTCGAGTAATTCCGGTTGCATCTGAAAGTAGAAACTCGCCCGATTACAATGGTGTCTGTACGTTTCGCCTAGGCCATTCCAGTTATTCGTTTCTAGCATCAGACTTGCGAAAATTTTGATTGTTTGTCAACCATTCCTTAACTTCAAACTCCCATATCTCGCGAACGGATTGACGTACTCGAGAAATTCCGGTTGCATCTGAAAGTAGAAACTCGCCCGATTACAATGGTGTCTGTACATTTCCCCTAGGCCATTGCAGTTATTCGTTTCGAGCATCAGACTTGCGAAAATTTTGATGGTTTCTCAACCATTCCTTAACATCAAACTCCCATATCTCGCGAACGGATTGACGAACTCGAGAAATTTCGGTTGCATCTGAAAGTAGAAACTCGCCCGATTACAGTGGTGTCTGTACGTTTCCCCTAGGCCATTCCAATTATTCGTTTCTAGCATCAGACTTGCGAAAATTTTGATTGTTTGTCAACCATTCCATAACTTCAAACACCCATATCTCGCGAACGGATTGACGAACCCGAGAATTTCCTGTTGTATCTGACAGCAGAAACTCGCCCGATTACAACGGTATGTGTATTGTTGCCCTAGACCATAGTAGTTATTGGTTTCGAGGATCAGACTTGCGAAAATTTTGATGGTTTCTCAAACATTCCTTAACTTCAAACTCCCATATCTCGCGAACGGATTGACGAACTCGAGAAATTCCTGTTGCATGTGAAAGCAGAAACTCGCCCGATTACAATGGTGTGTGTACATTTCCCCTAGGCCATTCCAGTTATTGGTTTCGAGTATCAGACTTGCGAAATTTTGATGGTCTCTCAACCATTCCTTCACTTCAAACTCCTATATCTCGCGAACGGCCTGAGGAAATCGAGAAATTCCTGTTGCATCTGAAACTAGAAACTCGCCCGATTACAATGGTGTGTGTACTTTTCCACTAGGCCATTACAGTTATTGGTTTCGTGTATCAGACCTGCGAAAATTTTGATGGTTTCTCAACCATTCCTTAACTTCAAACTCCCATATCTCGCGAACGGATTGACGAACTTGAGAAATTCCTGACGCATATGAAAGCAGAAACTCGCCCGATTAGAGCGGTATGTATATTTTTCCCCTAGGCCATTGTAGTTATTTGTTTCGTGTATCAGACTTGCGGAAATTTTGATGGTTTCTCAACCATTCCTTAACATCAAACTCCCATATGTCGCGAACGGATTGACGAACTCGAGAAATTCCGGTTGCATCTGAAAGTAGAAACTCGCCCGATTACAATGGTGTCTGTACGTTTCCCCTAGGTCATTCCAGTTATTCGATTCTAGCATCAGACTTGCGAAAATTTTGATTGTTTGTCAACCATTCCATAACTTCAAACTCCCATATCTCGCGAACGGATTGACGAACCCGAGAATTTCCTGTTGTATCTGACAGCAGAAACTCGCCCGATTACAACGGTATGTGTATTGTTGCCCTAGACCATAGTAGTTATTGGTTTCGAGGATCAGACTTGCGAAAATTTTTATGGTTTCTCAAACATTCCTTAACTTCAAACTCCCATATCTCGCGAACGGATTGACGAACTGGAGAAATTCCTGTCGCATCTGAAAGTAGAAACTCGCCCGATTACAATGGTGTGTGTACATTTCCCCTAGGCCATTCCAGTTATTGGTTTCGAGTATCAGACTTGCGAAATTTTGATGGTCTCTCAACCATTCCTTCACTTCAAACTCCTATATCTCGCGAACGGATTGACGAACTCGAGAAATACCGGTTGCACCTGAAAGTAGAATCTCGCCCGATTATAATGGTGTCTGTACTTTTCCCCTAGGCCATTCCAGTTATTCGATTCTAGCATCAAACTTGCGAAAATTTTGATGGTTTCTCAACCATTCCTTAACTTCAAACTCCCATATCTCGCGAACGGATTGACGAATTCGGGAAATTAATTTTGCATCAGAAAGTAGAAACTCGCCCGATTACAATGGTATGTGTACTTCTCCCCTAGGCCAGTCCAGTTATTCGTTCATAGCATCAGAATTGCGAAACTTTTGATTGTTTCTCAACCATCTCTTAAGTCCAAACTCCGATATTTCGCGAACGGATTGACGAATCCGAAAAGTTTCTGTTGCATCTGAAAGTAGAAACTCTCCCGATTACAATGGTATGTGTATTTTTCCCCTAGACCGTTATAGTTATTTGTTTCGGGTATCAGGCTTGCGAAAATTTTGATGGTTTCTCAACCATCTCTTAATTCCAAACTCCGATATTTCGCGAACGGATTCACGATTCCGAAAAATTTCTGTTGCATCTGAAAGTAGAAACACTCCCGATTACAACGGTATATGTATTTTTCCCCTAGGCCATTGTAGTTATTGGTTTCGAGTATCAGACTTGCCAAATTTTGTTGGTTTCTCAACCATTCCTCCACTTCAAACTCCTATATCTCGCGAACGGACAGCGGACATCGAGAAATTTCTGTTGCATCTGAAAGTAGAAACTCTCCCGATTACAACGGTATGTGTACTTTTACCCTAGGCTATTGTAGTTATTGGTTTCGAGTATCAGACTTGAGAAAATTTTGATGGATTCTCAACCATTCCTTAACTTCAAACTACCATATCTCGCGAACGGATTGACGAACTCGAGAATTTCCTGTTGCATCTGAAAACAGAAACTCGCCCGATTACAACGGTATGTGTATTTTTGCTCTGGGCCATTCCAGTTATTGGTTTAGAGTATCAGAATTGCGAAAATTTTGGTGGTTTCTTAACAATCTCTTAACTCCAAACTTCGATATTTCGCGAACGGATGGACGAATTCGAAAAATTTTGTTGCGTCTGAAAGCAGAAACTCTCCCGATGAGAACGGTATGTGCAGTTTTCCCCTAGGAGATTGTAGTTATTGGTTTCGAGTATCAGACTTGCGCAAATTTTGATGGATTCTCAACCATTCCTCAACTTCAAACTCCCATATCTCGCGAACGGATTGACGAACTCGAGAAATTCCTGTTTCATCTGAAAGTAGAAACCCGCCCTAATACAATGGCGTGTGTACTTTTCGCCTAGGCCATTCCAGTTATTGGTTTCGAGTACCAGAATTGCGAAAATTTTGATGGTTTCTCAACCATTCCTTAAATTCAAACTCCCATATCTCGCGAACGGATAGAGGAACTCGAGAAATTCCTGTTGCATCTGAAAGTAGAAACTCGCCCGATTACAATGGTGTGTGTACTTTTCCCCTAGGCCATTCCAGTTATTGGTTTCGGGTATCAGAATTGCGAAAATTTTAATGGTTTCTCAACCATCTCTTAACTTCAAACTACCATATCTCGCGATCGGTTTGACCAGATCGCGAAATTCCTGTTGCATCTGACAGCAGAAACTCCCCCGATTACAACGGTATATGTATTTTTGCCCTAGGCCATAGTAGTTACTCGTTTCGAGTATCAGACTTGCGAAAATTTTGATGGATTCTCAACCATTCCTTAACTTCAAACTCCCATATCTCGCGAACGGATTGACGAACTCGAAAAATTCCTGTTGCATCTGAAAGTAGAAACCCGCCCTAATACAATGGCGTGTGTACTTTTCCCCTAGGCCATTCCAGTTATTGGTTGCGAGTACCAGAATTCGAAAATTTTGATGGTTTCTCAACCATTCCTTAACTTCAAAATTCCATATCTCGCGAACGGATTGACGAACTTCAGAAATTCCTGTTGCGTCTGAAAGTAGAAACTCGCCCGATTACAATGGTGTGTTTACTTTTCCCCTAGGCCATTGTAGTTATTGATTTCGAGTATCTGCCCAGCGAAAATTTTGATGGTTGCTCAACCATCTCTTAACTCCAAAATCCGATATTTCGCGAACGGATTGACGAATCCGACAAATTTCTGTTGCGTCTGAAAGTACAAGCTCTCCCGATTACAACGGTATGTGTATTTTTCCCCTAGGCCATTGTAGTTATTAGTTTCGAGTATCAGACTTACGAAAATTTTGATGGTTTCTCAACCATTCCTTAACTTCATACTCCCATATCTCGCGAAAGGATAGACGAACTCGAGAAATTCCTGTTGCATCTGAAAGTAGAAACCCGCCCTAATACAATGGCGTGTGTACTTTTCGCCTAGGCCATTCCAGTTATTGGTTTCGAGTACCAGAATTGCGAAAATTTTGATGGTTTCTCAACCATTCCTTAAATTCAAACTCCCATATCTCGCGAACGGATAGAGGAACTCGAGAAATTCCTGTTGCATCTGAAAGCAGAAACTCGCCCGATTACAATGGTTTGTGTACTTTTCCCCTAGGCCATTCCAGTTATTGGTTTAGAGTATCAGAATTGCGAAAATTTTGGTGGTTTCTTAACCATCTCTTAATTCCAAACTTCGATATTTCGCGAACGGATTGACGAATTCGAAAAATTTCTGTTGCGTCTGAAAGCAGAAACTCTCCCGATTAGAACGGTATGTGCATTTTTCCCCTAGGCCATTGTAGTTATTGATTTCGAGTATCTGACCAGCGAAAATTTTGGTGGTTTCTCAACCATCTCTTAACTCCAAACTGCGATACTTCGCGAACGGATTGACGAATTCGAAAAATTACTGTTGTGTCTGAAAGCAGAAACTCTCCCGATTAGAACGGTATGTGCATTTTTCCCCTAGGCCATTGTAGTTATTGGTTTCGAGTATCAGACTTGCGAAGATTTTGATGGATTCTCAACCATTCCTTAAATTCAAACTCCCATATCTCGCGAACGGATTGACGAATCCGACAAATTTCTGTTGCGACTGAAAGTAGAAGCTCTCCCGATTACAACGGTATGTGTATTTTTCCCCTTGGCCATTGTAGGTATTTGTTTCGAGTATCAGACTTGCAAAAATTTTGATGGTTTCTCAACCATTCCTTATATTCAAACCCCCATATCTCACGAACGGATTGGCGAACTCGAGAAATTCCGGTTGCATCAGAAAGTAGAAACTCGCCCAATTACAATGGTGTGTGTACTTTTCACCTAGGCCATTGTAGTTATTGGTTTCGAGTATCAGATTTTCGAAAATTTTGATTGTTTGTCAACCATTCCATATATTCAAACTCCCATATCTCGCGAACGGATTGACGAATCCGAAAAATTTCTGTTACATCTGAAAGTAGAAACTCGCCCGATTACAATGTTGTGTGTACTTTTCCCCTAGGCCATTCCAGTTATTGGTTTCGAGTACCAGAATTGCGAAAATTTTGATGGTTTCTCAACCATTCCTTAACTTCAAACTCCCATATCTCGCGAACAGATAGACGAACTCGAGAAATTCCTGTTGCATCTGAAAGTAGAAACTCGCCCGATTACAATGGTGTGTGTACTTTTCCCCTAGGCCATTCCAGTTATTGGTTTCGAGTATCAGAATTGCGAAAATTTTGATGGTTTCTCAACCATCTCTTAAATCCAAACTCCGATATTTCGCGAACGGATTGACGAATTCGAAAAATTACTGTTGCGACTGAATGTAGAAGCTCTCCCGATTACAACGGTATGTGTATTTTTCCCCTTGGCCATTGTAGGTATTTGTTTCGAGTATCAGACTTGCAAAAATTTTGATGGTTTCTCAACCATTCCTTATATTCAAACCCCCATATCTAGCGAACGGATTGGCGAACTCGAGAAATTCCGGTTGCATCAGAAAGTAGAAACTCGCCCGATTACAATGGTGTGTGTACTTTTCCCCTAGGCCATTGTAGTTATTTGTTTCGAGTTTCAGATTTTCGAAAATTTTGATTGTTTGTCAACCATTCCATATATTCAAACTCCCATATCTCGCGAACGGATTGACGAATCCGACAAATTTCTGTTGCGACTGAAAGTAGAAGCTCTCCCGATTACAACGGTATGTGTATTTTTCCCCTTGGCCATTGTAGGTATTTGTTTCGAGTATCAGACTTGCAAAAATTTTGATGGTTTCTCAACCATTCCTTATATTCAAACCCCCATATCTCACGAACGGATTGGCGAACTCGAGAAATTCCGGTTGCATCAGAAAGTAGAAACTCGCCCCATTACAATGGTGTGTGTACTTTTCACCTAGGCCATTGTAGTTATTGGTTTCGAGTATCAGATTTTCGAAAATTTTGATTGTTTGTCAACCATTCCATATATTCAAACTCCCATATCTCGCGAACGGATTGACGAATCCGAAAAATTTCTGTTACATCTGAAAGTAGAAACTCGCCCGATTACAATGGTGTGTGTACTTTTCCCCTAGGCCATTCCAGTTATTGGTTTCGAGTATCAGACTTGCGAAAATTTTGATGGTTTCCCAACCATTCCTTAACTTCAAACTGCCATATCTCGCGAACGGATTGACGAACTCGAGAAATTCCTATTGCATCTGAAAGTAGAAACTCGCCCGATTACAATGGTGTGTGTACTTTTCCCCTAGGCCATTCCAGTTATTGGTTACGAGTATCAGACTTGCGAAAATTTTGATGGTTTCCCAACCATTCCTTAACTTCAAACTGCCATATCTCGCGAACGGATTGACGAACTCGAGAAATTCCTATTGCATCTGAAAGTAGAAACTCGCCCGATTACAATGGTGTGTGTACTTTTCCCCTAGGCCATTCCAGTTATTGGTTTCGAGTATCAGAATTGCGAAAATTTTGATGGTTTCTCAACCATCTCTTAACTCCAAACTCCGATATTTCGTGAACGGATTGACGAATTCGAAAAATTACTGTTGCGACTGAAAGTAGAAGCTCTCCCGATTACAACGGTATGTGTATTTTTCCCCTTGGCCATTGTAGGTATTTGTTTCGAGTATCAGACTTGCAAAAATTTTGATGGTTTCTCAACCATTCCATATATTCAAACTCCCATATCTCGCGAACGGATTGACGAATCCGAAAAATTTCTGTTACATCTGAAAGTAGAAACTCGCCCGATTACAATGGTGTGTGTTCTTTTCCCCTAGGCCATTCCAGTTATTGGTTTCGAGTATCAGACTTGCGAAAATTTTGATGGTTTCCCAACCATTCCTTAACTTCAAACTGCCATATCTCGCGAACGGATTGACGAACTCGAGAAATTCCTATTGCATCTGAAAGTAGAAACTCGCCAGTTAACAATGGAATGTGTATTTTTCCCCTAGGCCATTGTAGGTATTGCTTTCGAGTATCAGACTTGCGAAAATTTTGATGATTTCTCAACCATTCCATAACTTCAAACTCCCATATCTCGCGAACGGATTGACGAACTCGAGAAATTCCTATTGCATCTGAAGGCAGAAACTCGCCCGATTACAATGGTGTGTGTACTTTTCCCCTAGGCCATTGCAGTTATTGGTTTCGAGTATCAGACTTGCGAAAATTTTAATGGACTCTCAACCATTCCTTAAATTCAATCTCCCATATCTCGCGAACCGGCTGAAGAACTCGAGAAATTCCTGTTGCATCTGAAAGTTGAAACTCGCCCGATTACAGCGGTATGTGTATTTTTGGTCTAGACCATAGTAGTTATTGGTTTCGAGTATCAGACTTGCGAAAACTTTGATGGTTTCTCAACCATTCCTTAACTTCAAACTCCCATATCTCGCGAACGGATTGACGAACTCGAGAAATTCCTGTTGCATCTGAAAGCAGAAACTCGCCCGTTAACAAAGGAATGTGTATTTTTCCCCTAGGCCATTGTAGGTATTGCCTTCGAGTATCAGACTTGCGAAAATTTTGATGATTTCTCAACCATTCCATAACTTCAAACTCCCATATATGCGAACGGATTGACGAACTCGAGAAATTCTTGTTGCATCTGAAAGCAGAAACTCGCCCGATTACAACGGTATGTGTATTTTTGCCCTAGACCATAGTAGTTATTGGTTTCGTGTATCAGATTCCGAAAATTTTGATGGTTTCTCAACCATTCCTTAACTTCAAACTCCCATATCTCGCGAGCGGATTGACGAACTCGAGAAATACCTGTTGCATCTGAAAGTAGAAACTCGCCCGATTACAACGGTATGTGAATTTTTCCCCTAGGCCATTGTAGTTATTGGTTTCGAGTATCAGACTTGCGAATATTTTGATGGTTTCTCAACCATTCCTCAATTTCAAACTCGCATATCTCGCGAACGGATTGACGAACTCGAGAAATTCCTGTTGTATCTGAAAGTAGAAACTCGCCCGCTTACAATAGTGTGTGTTCTTTTCCCCTAGGACATTGTAGTTATTCGTTTCGAGTATCAGACTTACGAAAATTTTGATGGTTTCTCAACCATTCCTTAACTTCATACTCCCATATCTCGCGAAAGGATAGACGAACTCGAGAAATTCCTGTTGCATCTGAAAGTAGAATCTCGCCCGATTACAATGGTGTGTGTACTTTTCGCCTCGGCCATTCCAGTTATTGGTTTCTAGCATAAGAATTGCGAAAATTTTGTTGGTGTTTCAACCATCTCTTAACTTCAAACTCCCATATCTCGCGATCGGATTGACGAGCACGCGAAATTCCTGTTGCATCTGACAGCAGAAACTCGCCCGATTACAACGGTATATGTATTTTTGCCCTAGGCCATAGTAGTTACTCGTTTCGAGTATCAGACTTGCGAAATTTTGATGGTTTCTCAACCATACCTTAACTTCAAACTCCCATATCTCGGGAACGGATTGACGAACTCGAGAAATTCCTGTTGCATCTGAAAGCAGAAGCTCGCCCGATTACAATGGTTTGTGTACTTTTCCCCTACGGCATTCCAGTTATTGGTTTAGAGTATCAGAATTGCGAAAATTTTGGTGGTTTCTTAACCATCTCTTAATTCCAAACTTCGATATTTCGCGAACGGATTGACGAATTCGAAAAATTTCTGTTGCGTCTGAAAGCAGAAACTCTCCCGATTAGAACGGTATGTGCATTTTTCCCCTAGGCCATTGTAGTTATTGATTTCGAGTATCTGACCAGCGAAAATTTTGGTGGTTTCTCAACCATCTCTTAACTCCAAACTGCGATACTTCGCGAACGGATTGACGAATTCGAAAAATTACTGTTGTGTCTGAAAGCAGAAACTCTCCCGATTACAACGGTATGTGTATTTTTCCCCTAGGCCATTGTAGTTATTAGTTTCGAGTATCAGACTTACGAAAATTTTGATGGTTTCTCAACCATTCCTTAACTTCATACTCCCATATCTCGCGAAAGGATAGACGAACTCGAGAAATTCCTGTTGCATCTGAAAGTAGAAACCCGCCCTAATACAATGGCGTGTGTACTTTTCGCCTAGGCCATTCCAGTTATTGGTTTCGAGTACCAGAATTGCGAAAATTTTGATGGTTTCTCAACCATTCCTTAAATTCAAACTCCCATATCTCGCGAACGGATAGAGGAACTCGAGAAATTCCTGTTGCATCTGAAAGCAGAAACTCGCCCGATTACAATGGTTTGTGTACTTTTCCCCTAGGCCATTCCAGTTATTGGTTTAGAGTATCAGAATTGCGAAAATTTTGGTGGTTTCTTAACCATCTCTTAATTCCAAACTTCGATATTTCGCGAACGGATTGACGAATTCGAAAAATTTCTGTTGCGTCTGAAAGCAGAAACTCTCCCGATTAGAACGGTATGTGCATTTTTCCCCTAGGCCATTGTAGTTATTGATTTCGAGTATCTGACCAGCGAAAATTTTGGTGGTTTCTCAACCATCTCTTAACTCCAAACTGCGATACTTCGCGAACGGATTGACGAATTCGAAAAATTACTGTTGTGTCTGAAAGCAGAAACTCTCCCGATTAGAACGGTATGTGCATTTTTCCCCTAGGCCATTGTAGTTATTGGTTTCGAGTATCAGACTTGCGAAGATTTTGATGGATTCTCAACCATTCCTTAAATTCAAACTCCCATATCTCGCGAACGGATTGACGAATCCGACAAATTTCTGTTGCGACTGAAAGTAGAAGCTCTCCCGATTACAACGGTATGTGTATTTTTCCCCTTGGCCATTGTAGGTATTTGTTTCGAGCATCAGACTTGCAAAAATTTTGATGGTTTCTCAACCATTCCTTATATTCAAACCCCCATATCTCACGAACGGATTGGCGAACTCGAGAAATTCCGGTTGCATCAGAAAGTAGAAACTCGCCCAATTACAATGGTGTGTGTACTTTTCACCTAGGCCATTGTAGTTATTGGTTTCGAGTATCAGATTTTCGAAAATTTTGATTGTTTGTCAACCATTCCATATATTCAAACTCCCATATCTCGCGAACGGATTGACGAATCCGAAAAATTTCTGTTACATCTGAAAGTAGAAACTCGCCCGATTACAATGTTGTGTGTACTTTTCCCCTAGGCCATTCCAGTTATTGGTTTCGAGTACCAGAATTGCGAAAATTTTGATGGTTTCTCAACCATTCCTTAACTTCAAACTCCCATATCTCGCGAACAGATAGACGAACTCGAGAAATTCCTGTTGCATCTGAAAGTAGAAACTCGCCCGATTACAATGGTGTGTGTACTTTTCCCCTAGGCCATTCCAGTTATTGGTTTCGAGTATCAGAATTGCGAAAATTTTGATGGTTTCTCAACCATCTCTTAAATCCAAACTCCGATATTTCGCGAACGGATTGACGAATTCGAAAAATTACTGTTGCGACTGAATGTAGAAGCTCTCCCGATTACAACGGTATGTGTATTTTTCCCCTTGGCCATTGTAGGTATTTGTTTCGAGTATCAGACTTGCAAAAATTTTGATGGTTCCTCAACCATTCCTTATATTCAAACCCCCATATCTAGCGAACGGATTGGCGAACTCGAGAAATTCCGGTTGCATCAGAAAGTAGAAACTCGCCCGATTACAGTGGTGTGTGTACTTTTCCCCTAGGCCATTGTAGTTATTGGTTTCGAGTTTCAGATTTTCGAAAATTTTGATTGTTTGTCAACCATTCCATATATTCAAACTCCCATATCTCGCGAACGGATTGACGAATCCGAAAAATTTCTGTTACATCTGAAAGTAGAAACTCGCCCGATTACAATGGTGTGTGTACTTTTCCCCTAAGCCATTGTAGTTATTGATTTCGAGTGTCTGACCAGCGAAAATTTTGATGGTTGCTCAACCATCTCTTAACTCCAAAATCCGATATTTCGCGAACGGATTGACGAATCCGACAAATTTGTGTTGCGACTGAAAGTAGAAGCTCTCCCGATTACAACGGTATGTGTATTTTTCCCCTTGGCCATTGTAGGTATTTGTTTCGAGTATCAGACTTGCAAAAATTTTGATGGTTTCTCAACCATTCCTTATATTCAAACCCCCATATCTCACGAACGGATTGGCGAACTCGAGAAATTCCGGTTGCATCAGAAAGTAGAAACTCGCCCGATTACAATGGTGTGTGTACTTTTCACCTAGGCCATTGTAGTTATTGGTTTCGAGTATCAGATTTTCGAAAATTTTGATTGTTTGTCAACCATTCCATATATTCAAACTCCCATATCTCGCGAACGGATTGACGAATCCGAAAAATTTCTGTTACATCTGAAAGTAGAAACTCGCCCGATTACAATGGTGTGTGTACTTTTCCCCTAGGCCATTCCAGTTATTGGTTTCGAGTATCAGACTTGCGAAAATTTTGATGGTTTCCCAACCATTCCTTAACTTCAAACTGCCATATCTCGCGAACGGATTGACAAACTCGAGAAATTCCTATTGCATCTGAAAGTAGAAACTCGCCCGATTACAATGGTGTGTGTACTTTTCCCCTAGGCCATTCCAGTTATTGGTTACGAGTATCAGACTTGCGAAAATTTTGATGGTTTCCCAACCATTCCTTAACTTCAAACTGCCATATCTCGCGAACGGATTGACGAACTCGAGAAATTCCTATTGCATCTGAAAGTAGAAACTCGCCCGATTACAATGGTGTGTGTACTTTTCCCCTAGGCCATTCCAGTTATTGGTTTCGAGTATCAGAATTGCGAAAATTTTGATGGTTTCTCAACCATCTCTTAACTCCAAACTCCGATATTTCGCGAACGGATTGACGAATTCGAAAAATTACTGTTGCGACTGAAAGTAGAAGCTCTCCCGATTACAACGGTATGTGTATTTTTCCCCTTGGCCATTGTAGGTATTTGTTTCGAGTATCAGACTTGCAAAAATTTTGATGGTTTCTCAACCATTCCTTATATTCAAACCCCCATATCTAGCGAACGGATTGGCGAACTCGAGAAATTCCGGTTGCATCAGAAAGTAGAAACTCTCCCGATTACAATGGTGTGTGTACTTTTCCCCTAGGCCATTGTAGTTATTGGTTTCGAGTTTCAGATTTTCGAAAATTTTGATTGTTTGTCAACCATTCCATATATTCAAACTCCCATATCTCGCGAACGGATTGACGAATCCGAAAAATTTCTGTTACATCTGAAAGTAGAAACTCGCCCGATTACAATGGTGTGTGTTCTTTTCCCCTAGGCCATTCCAGTTATTGGTTTCGAGTATCAGACTTGCGAAAATTTTGATGGTTTCCCAACCATTCCTTAACTTCAAACTGCCATATCTCGCGAACGGATTGACGAACTCGAGAAATTCCTATTGCATCTGAAAGTAGAAACTCGCCCGTTAACAATGGAATGTGTATTTTTCCCCTAGGCCATTGTAGGTATTGCTTTCGAGTATCAGACTTGCGAAAATTTTGATGATTTCTCAACCATTCCATAACTTCAAACTCCCATATCTCGCGAACGGATTGACGAACTCGAGAAATTCCTATTGCATCTGAAGGCAGAAACTCGCCCGATTACAATGGTGTGTGTACTTTTCCCCTAGGCCATTGCAGTTATTGGTTTCGAGTATCAGACTTGCGAAAATTTTAATGGACTCTCAACCATTCCTTAAATTCAATCTCCCATATCTCGCGAACCGGCTGAAGAACTCGAGAAATTCCTGTTGCATCTGAAAGTTGAAACTCGCCCGATTACAGCGGTATGTGTATTTTTGGTCTAGACCATAGTAGTTATTGGTTTCGAGTATCAGACTTGCGAAAACTTTGATGGTTTCTCAACCATTCCTTAACTTCAAACTCCCATATCTCGCGAACGGATTGACGAACTCGAGAAATTCCTGTTGCATCTGAAAGCAGAAACTCGCCCGTTAACAACGGAATGTGTATTTTTCCCCTAGGCCATTGTAGGTATTGCTTTCGAGTATCAGACTTGCGAAAATTTTGATCCTTCCTCAACCATTCCTTAACTTCAAACTCCCATATCTCGCGAACGGATTGACGAACTCGAGTAATTCCTGTTAAATCTGAAAGCAGGCACTCGCCCGATTACAACGGTATGTGAATTTTTCCACTAGCACATTGTAGTTATTGGTTTCGAGTATCAGACTTGCAAAAATTTTGATGGTTTCTCAACCATTCCTTAACTTCAAACTCCCATATCTCGCGAGCGGATTGACGAACTCGAGAAATACCTGTTGCATCTGAAAGTAGAAACTCGCCCGATTACAACGGTATGTGAATTTTTCCCCTAGGCCATTGTAGTTATTGGTTTCGAGTATCAGACTTGCGAAAATTTTGATGGTTTCTCAACCATTCCTCAATTTCAAACTCGCATATCTCGCGAACGGATTGACGAACTCGAGAAATTCCTATTGTATCTGAAAGTAGAAACTCGCCCGCTTACAATAGTGTGTGTTCTTTTCCCCTAGGACATTGTAGTTATTCGTTTCGAGTATCAGACTTACGAAAATTTTGATGGTTTCTCAACCATTCCTTAACTTCATACTCCCATATCTCGCGAAAGGATAGACGAACTCGAGAAATTCCTGTTGCATCTGAAAGTAGAATCTCGCCCGATTACAATGGTGTGTGTACTTTTCGCCTCGGCCATTCCAGTTATTGGTTTCTAGCATAAGAATTGCGAAAATTTTGTTGGTGTTTCAACCATCTCTTAACTTCAAACTCCCATATCTCGCGATCGGATTGACGAGCACGCGAAATTCCTGTTGCATCTGACAGCAGAAACTCGCCCGATTACAACGGTATATGTATTTTTGCCCTAGGCCATAGTAGTTACTCGTTTCGAGTATCAGACTTGCGAAATTTTGATGGTTTCTCAACCATACCTTAACTTCAAACTCCCATATCTCGCGAACGGATTGACGAACTCGAGAAATTCCTGTTGCATCTGAAAGCAGAAGCTCGCCCGATTACAATGGTTTGTGTACTTTTCCCCTACGGCATTCCAGTTATTGGTTTAGAGTATCAGAATTGCGAAAATTTTGGTGGTTTCTTAACCATCTCTTAACTCCAAACTTCGATATTTCGCGAACGGATTGACGAATTCGGAAAATTTCTGTTGCGTCTGAAAGCAGAAACTCTCCCGATTAGAACGGTATGTGCATTTTTCCCCTAGGCCATTGTAGTTATTGGTTTCGAGTATCAGACTTGCGAAAATTTTGATGGATTCTCAACCATTCCTTAACTTCAAACTCCCATATCTCGCGAACGGATTGACGAACTCGAGAAATTCCTGTTGCATCTGAAAGTAGAAACTCGCCCCATTACAATGGTGCGTGTACTTTTCCCCTAGGCCATTCCAGTTATTGGTTTCGAGTACCAGAATTCGAAAATTTTGATGGTTTCTCAACCATTCCTTAACTTCAAACTTCCATATCTCGCGAACGGATTGACGAACTCGAGAAATTCCTGTTGCGTCTGAAAGTAGAAACTCGCCCGATTACAATGGTGTGTTTACTTTTCCCCTAGGCCATTGTAGTTATTGATTTCGAGTATCTGACCAGCGAAAATTTTGGTGGTTTCTCAACCATCTCTTAACTCCAAACTGCGATACTTCGCGAACGGATTGACGAATTCGAAAAATTACTGTTGTGTCTGAAAGCAGAAACTCTCCCGATTAGAACGGTATGTGCATTTTTCCCCTAGGCCATTGTAGTTATTGGTTTCGAGTATCAGACTTGCGAAGATTTTGATGGATTCTCAACCATTCCTTAACTTCAAACTCCCATATCTCGCGAACGGATTGACGAATCCGACAAATTTCTGTTGCGACTGAAAGTAGAAGCTCTCCCGATTACAACGTATGTGTATTTTTCCCCTAGGCCATTGTAGTTACTTTTTCGAGTATCAGACTTACGAAAATTTTGATGGTTTCTCAACCATTCCTTAACTTCAAACTCCCATATCTCGCGAACGGATAGACGAACTCAAGAAATTCCTGTTGCATCTGAAAGTAGAAACTCGCCCCAATACAATGGTGTTTGTACTTTTCGCCTAGGCCATTCCAGTTATTGGTTTCGAGTACCAGAATTGCGAAAATTTTGATGGTTTCTCAACCATTCCTTAACTTCAAACTCCCATATCTCGCGAACAGATAGACGAACTCGAGAAATTCCTGTTGCATCTGAAAGTAGAAACTCGCCCGATTACAATGGTGTGTGTACTTTTCCCCTAGGCCATTCCAGTTATTGGTTTCGAGTATCAGAATTGCGAAAATTTTGATGGTTTCTCAACCATCTCTTAAATCCAAACTCCGATATTTCGCGAACGGATTGACGAATTCGAAAAATTACTGTTGCGACTGAATGTAGAAGCTCTCCCGATTACAACGGTATGTGTATTTTTCCCCTTGGCCATTGTATGTATTTGTTTCGAGTATCAGACTTGCAAAAATTTTGATGGTTTCTCAACCATTCCTTATATTCAAACCCCCATATCTAGCGAACGGATTGGCGAACTCGAGAAATTCCGGTTGCATCAGAAAGTAGAAACTCGCCCGATTACAATGGTGTGTGTACTTTTCCCCTAGGCCATTGTAGTTATTGGTTTCGAGTTTCAGATTTTCGAAAATTTTGATTGTTTGTCAACCATTCCATATATTCAAACTCCCATATCTCGCGAACGGATTGACGAATCCGAAAAATTTCTGTTACATCTGAAAGTAGAAACTCGCCCGATTACAATGGTGTGTGTACTTTTCCCCTAAGCCATTGTAGTTATTGATTTCGAGTGTCTGACCAGCGAAAATTTTGATGGTTGCTCAACCATCTCTTAACTCCAAAATCCGATATTTCGCGAACGGATTGACGAATCCGACAAATTTCTGTTGCGACTGAAAGTAGAAGCTCTCCCGATTACAACGGTATGTGTATTTTTCCCCTTGGCCATTGTAGGTATTTGTTTCGAGTATCAGACTTGCAAAAATTTTGATGGTTTCTCAACCATTCCTTATATTCAAACCCCCATATCTCACGAACGGATTGGCGAACTCGAGAAATTCCGGTTGCATCAGAAAGTAGAAACTCGCCCGATTACAATGGTGTGTGTACTTTTCACCTAGGCCATTGTAGTTATTGGTTTCGAGTATCAGCTTTTTGAAAATTTTGATTGTTTGTCAACCATTCCATATATTCAAACTCCCATATCTCGCGAACGGATTGACGAATCCGAAAAATTTCTGTTACATCTGAAAGTAGAAACTCGCCCGATTACAATGGTGTGTGTACTTTTCCCCTAGGCCATTCCAGTTATTGGTTTCGAGTATCAGACTTGCGAAAATTTTGATGGTTTCCCCACCATTCCTTAACTTCAAACTGCCATATCTCGCGAACGGATTGACGAACTCGAGAAATTCCTATTGCATCTGAAAGTAGAAACTCGCCCGATTACAATGGTGTGTGTACTTTTCCCCTAGGCCATTCCAGTTATTGGTTTCGAGTATCAGAAATGCGAAAATTTTGATGGTTTCTCAACCATCTCTTAACTCCAAACTCCGATATTTCGCGAACGGATTGACGAATTCGAAAAATTACTGTTGCGACTGAAAGTAGAAGCTCTCCCGATTACAACGGTATGTGTATTTTTCCCCTTGGCCATTGTAGGTATTTGTTTCGAGTATCAGACTTGCAAAAATTTTGATGGTTTCTCAACCATTCCTTATATTCAAACCCCCATATCTAGCGAACGGATTGGCGAACTCGAGAAACTCCGGTTGCATCAGAAAGTAGAAACTCGCCCGATTACAATGGTGTGTGTACTTTTCCCCTAGGCCATTGTAGTTATTGGTTTCGAGTTTCAGATTTTCGAAAATTTTGATTGTTTGTCAACCATTCCATATATTCAAACTCCCATATCTCGCGAACGGATTGACGAATCCGAAAAATTTCTGTTACATCTGAAAGTAGAAACTCGCCCGATTACAATGGTTTGTGTACTTTTCCCCTAAGCCATTGTAGTTATTGATTTCGAGTGTCTGACCAGCGAAAATTTTGATGGTTGCTCAACCATCTCTTAACTCCAAAATCCGATATTTCGCGAACGGATTGACGAATCCGACAAATTTCTATTGCGACTGAAAGTAGAAGCTCTCCCGATTACAACGGTGTGTGTATTTTTCCCCTTGGCCATTGTAGGTATTTGTTTCGAGTATCAGACTTGCAAAAATTTTGATGGTTTCTCAACCATTCCTTATATTCCAACCCCCATATCTCACGAACGGATTGGCGAACTCGAGAAATTCCGGTTGCATCAGAAAGTAGAAACTCGCCCGATTACAATGGTGTGTGTACTTTTCCCCTAGGCCATTCCAGTTATTGGTTTCGAGTATCAGACTTGCGAAAATTTTGATTGTTTCCCAACCATTCCTTAACTTCAAACTGCCATATCTCGCGAACGGATTGACGAACTCGAGAAATTCCTATTGCATCTGAAAGTAGAAACTCGCCCGATTACAATGGTGTGTGTACTTTTCCCCTAGGCCATTCCAGTTATTGGTTTCGAGTACCAGACTTGCAAAAATTTTGATGGTTTCTCACCCATTCCTTAATTTCAAACTCCCATATCTCGCGAACGGATTGACGAACTCGAGAAATTCCTGTTGCATCTGAAAGTAGAAACCTGACCGATTACAATGGTGCGTGTACTTTTCCCCAAGGCCATTCCAGTTATTGGTTTCGAGTATCAGACTTGCGAAAATCTTGATCGTTTCTCAACCATTCCTTAATTTCAAACTCGCATATCTCGCGAACGGATTGACGAACTCGAGAAATTCCTGTTGCATCTGAAAGCAGAAACTCTCCCGATTACAACGGTATGTGTATTTTTGCCCTAGACCATAGTAGTTATTGGTTTCGAGTATCAGATTCCGAAAATTTTGATGGTTTCTCAACCATTCCTTAACTTCAAACTCCCATATCTCGCGAACGGATTGACGAACACGAGAAATTCCTGTTGCATCTGAAAGTAGAAACTTGCCCGATTACAACGGTGTGTGTACTTTTCCCCAAGGCCATTCCAGTTATTGGTTTCGTGTATCAGACTTGCGAAAATTTTGATCCTTCCTTAACCATTCCTTAACTTCAAACTCCCATATCTCGCGAACGGATTGACGAACTCGAGTAATTCCTGTTAAATCTGAAAGCAGACACTCGCCCGATTACAACGGTATGTGAATTTTTCCACTAGCAAATTGTAGTTATTGGTTTCGAGTATCAGACTTGCGAAAATTTTGATGGTTTCTCAACCATTCCTTAACTTCAAACTGCCATATCTCGCGAACGGATTGACGAACTCGAAAAATTCCTGTTGCATCTGAAAGCAGACACCTTGCCCGATTACAACGGTCTGTGTATCTTTCCCCTAGGCCATTGTAGTTATTGGTTTCGAGTATCAGACTAGCGAAAATTTTGATGGTTTCTCAATCATTCCTTAACTTCTAACTCCCATATCTCGCGAACCGATAGACGAACTCGAGAAATTCCTGTTGCATCTGAAAGTAGAAACTCGCCCGATTACAATGGTGTGTGTACTTTTCCCTGAGGCCACCCCAGTTATTGGTTTCGTGTATCAGAATTGCGAAATTTTTGATTCTTTCTCAACCATTCCTTAACTTCAAACTCCCATATCTCGCGAACGGATTGACGAACTCGAGAAATTCCTGTTGCATCTGAAAGTAGAAACCTGACCGATTACAATGGTGCGTGTACTTTTCCCCAAGGCCATTCCAGTTATTGGTTTCGTGTATCAGACTTGCGAAAATTTTGATCCTTCCTTAACCATTCCTTAACTTCAAACTCCCATATCTCGCGAACGGATTGACGAACTCGAGTAATTCCTGTTAAATCTGAAAGCAGACACTCGCCCGATTACAACGGTATGTGAATTTTTCCACTAGCAAATTGTAGTTATTGGTTTCGAGTATCAGACTTGCGAAAATTTTGATGGTTTCTCAACCATTCCTTAACTTCAAACTGCCATATCTCGCGAACGGATTGACGAACTCGAAAAATTCCTGTTGCATCTGAAAGCAGACACCTTGCCCGATTACAACGGTCTGTGTATCTTTCCCCTAGGCCATTGTAGTTATTGGTTTCGAGTATCAGACTAGTGAAAATTTTGATGGTTTCTCAATCATTCCTTAACTTCTAATTCCCATATCTCGCGAACCGATAGACGAACTCGAGAAATTCCTGTTGCATCTGAAAGTAGAAACTCGCCCGATTACAATGGTGTGTGTACTTTTCCCTGAGGCCACCCCAGTTATTGGTTTCGTGTATCAGAATTGCGAAATTTTTGATTGTTTCTCAACCATTCCTTAACTTCAAACTCCCATATCTCGCGACCGGATTGACGAACTCGAGAAATACCTGTTGCATCTGAAAGTAGAAACTCGACCGATTACAACTGTATGTGAATTTTTCCCCTAGGCCATTGTAGTTATTGGTTTCGAGTGTCAGACTTGCGAAAATTTTGATGGTTTCTCAACCATTCCTCAATTTCAAACTCGCATATCTCGCGAACGGATTGACGAACTCGAGAAATTACTGTTGCATCTGAAAGCAGAAACTCGCCCGATTACAACGGTATGTGTATTTTTGCCCTGGACCATAGTAGTTATTGGTTTCGAGTATCAGATTCCGAAAATTTTGATGGTTTCTCGACCATTCCTTAACTTCAAACTCCCATATCTCGCGAACGGATTGACGAACTCGAGAAATTCCTGTTGCATCTGAAAGTAGAAGCTCGCCCAATTACAACGGTATGCGTATTTTCGCCCTAGACCATGGTAGTTATTGGTTTCGAATATCAGACTTGCGAAAATTTTGATGGTTTCTCAAACATTCCTTAATTTCAAGCTCCCATATCTCGCGAACGGATTGACGAACTCGAGAAATTCCTGTTGTAACTGAAAGTAGAACCTTGCCCGATTACACTGGTTTGTGTACTTTTCCCCTAGGCCACCCCAGTTATTGGTTTCGTGTATCAGAATTGCGAAATTTTTGATGGTTTCACAACCATTCCTTTACTTCAAACCCCCATATCTCGCGAACGGATTGACGAACTCGAGAAATTACTTTTGCATCTGAAAGCAGAAACTCGCCCGATTACAACGGTATGTGTATTTTTGCCCTGGACAATAGTAGTTATTGGTTACGAGTATCAGATTCCGAAAATTTTGATGGTTTATCAACCATTCCTTAACTTCAAGCTCCCATATCTCACGAACGGATTGACGAACTCGAGAAATTCCTCTTGCATCTGAAAGTAGAAACTTCCCGATTACAATGGTGTGTGAACTTTTCCCCTAGGCCATTCCAGTTATTGGTTTCGAGTATCAGACTTGCGAAAATTTTGATGGTTCCTCAACCATTCCTTAACTTCAAACTGCCATATTTCGCGAACGGATTGACGAACTCGAGAAATTCCTGTTGCATCTGAAAGTAGAAGCTCGCCCAATTACAACGGTATGCGTACTTTCGCCCTAGACCATGGTAGTTATTGGTTTCGAATATCAGACTTGCGAAAATTTTGATGGTTTATCAACCATTCCTTAACTTCAAGCTCCCATATCTCGCGAACGGATTGACGAACTCGAGAAATTCCTCTTGCATCTGAAAGTAGAAACTTCCCGATTACAATGGTGTGTGTACCTTTCCCCTAGGCCATTCCAGTTATTGGTTTCGAGTATCAGACTTGCGAAAATTTTGATGGTTCCTCAACCATTCCTTACCTTCAAACTGCCATATTTCGCGAACGGATAGACGAACTCGAGAAATTCCTGTTGCATCTGAAAGTAGAAACTCGCCCGATTACAATGGTGTGTGTACTTTTCCCTTAGGCCACCCCAGTTATTGGTTTCGTGTATCAGAATTGCGAAATTTTTGATTGTTTCTCAACCATTCCTTAACTTCAAACTCCCATATCTCGCGAACGGATTGACGAACTCGAGAAATTCCTATTGCATCTGAAGGCAGAAACTCGCCCGATTACAATGGTGTGTGTACTTTTCCACAAGGCCATTCCAGTTAGTGGTTTCGAGTATCAGACTTGCGAAAATTTTGATCCTTCCTCAACCATTCCTTAACTTCAAACTCCCATATCTCGCGAACGGATTGACGAACTCGAGTAATTCCTGTTAAATCTGAAAGCAGACACACGGCCGATTACAACAGTATCTGAATTTTTCCACTAGCACATTGTAGTTATTGGTTTCGAGTATCAGACTTGCAAAAATCTTGTTGGTTTCTCAACCATTCCTTAACTTCAAACTCCCATATCTCGCGACCGGATTGACGAACTCGAGAAATACCTGTTGCATCTGAAAGTAGAAACTCGACCGATTACAACGGTATGTGAATTTTTCCCCTAGGCCATTGTAGTTATTGGTTTCGAGTATCAGACTTGCGAAAATTTTGATGGTTTCTCAACCATTCCTCAATTTCAAACTCGCATATCTCGCGAACGGATTGACGAACTCGAGAAATTACTGTTGCATCTGAAAGCAGAAACTCGCCCGATTACAACGGTATGTGTATTTTTGCCCTGGACCATAGTAGTTATTGGTTTCGAGTATCAGATTCCGAAAATTTTGATGGTTTCTCGACCATTCCTTAACTTCAAACTCCCATATCTCGCGAACGGATTGACGAACTCGAGAAATTCCTGTTGCATCTGAAAGTAGAAGCTCGCCCAATTACAACGGTATGCGTATTTTCGCCCTAGACCATGGTAGTTATTGGTTTCGAATATCAGACTTGCGAAAATTTTGATGGTTTCTCAAACATTCCTTAACTTCAAGCTCCCATATCTCGCGAACGGATTGACGAACTCGAGAAATTCCTGTTATATCTGAGAGCAGAAACTTGCCCGATTACAATGGTGTGTGTACTTTTCCCCTAGGCCATTCCAGTTATTGGTTTCGAGTATCAGACTTGCGAAAATTTTGATGGTTTCACAACCATTTCTTTACTTCAAACTCGCATATCTCGCGAACGGATTGACGAACTCGAGAAATTCCTGTTGCATCTGAAAGTAGAAGCTCGCCCGATTACAACGGTATGTGTATCTTTGCCGTAGACCATAGTAGTTATTGGTTTCGAGTATCAGATTCCGAAAATTTTGATGGTTTCTCAACCATTCCTTAACTTCAAACTGCCATATTTCGCGAACGGATTGACGAACTCGAGAAATTCCTATTGCATCTGAAAGTAGAAACTCGCCCGATTACAATGGTGTGTGTACTTTTCCCCTAGGCCATTCCAGTTATTGGTTTCGAGTACCAGACTTGCGAAAATTTTGATGGTTTCTCAACCATTCCTTAACTTCAAACTCCCATATCTCGCGAACGGATTGACGAACTCGAAAAATTCCTGTTGCATCTGAAAGCAGATACCTTGCCCCATTACAACGGTCTGTGTATCTTTCCCCTAGGCCATTGTAGTTATTGGTTTCGAGTATCAGACTAGCGAAAATTTTGATGGTTTCTCAATCATTCCTTAACTTCTAACTCCCATATCTCGCGAACGGATAGACGAACTCGAGAAATTCCTGTTGCATCTGAAAGTAGAAACTCCACCGATTAGAATGGTGTGTACTTTTCCCCTAGGCCATTCCAGTTATTGGTTTCGAGTATCAGATTTGCGAAAATTTTGATGTTTTCTCAAACATTCCATAACTTCAAACTCCCATATCTCGCGAAAGGATTGACGAACTCGAGAAATTCCTGTTGCAACTGAAAGTAGAAACTCGCCCGATAAGAACGGTATGTGTATTTCTCCCCTAGGCCATTCCAGTTATCGGTTTCGAGTATCAGAGCAGCGAAAGTTTTGGTGGTTTCACATCAGTTCCATGACTTCAAACTCCCGTATCTCGCGAACGGAACGACGAACTCGAGAAATTCCTGTTGCATCTGAAAGTAGAAACTCCCCCGATTAGAATGGTGTGAGTACTTTTCCCCTAGGCCATTCCAGTTATTGGTTTCGAGTATCAGACTTGCGAAAATTTTGATGGTTTCTCAAACATTCCATAACTTCAAACTCCCATATCTCGCGAACGGATTGACGAACTCGAGAAATTCCTATTGCATCTGAAAGTAGAAACTCGCCAAATTACAATGGTGTGTGTACTTTTCCCCTAGGCCATAGCAGTTATTGGTTTCGAGTATCAGACTTGCGAAAATTTTGATGGTTTCTCAAACATTCCATAACTTCAAACTCCCATATCTCGCGAACGGATTGACGAACTCGAGAAATTCTTGTTGCAACTGAAAGTAGAATCTCGCCCGATTAGAACGGTATGTGTATTTCTCCCCTAGGCCATTCCAGTTATCGGTTTCGAGTATCAGAGCAGCGAAAGTTTTGGTGGTTTCACATCAGTTCCATGACTTCAAACTCCCATATCTCGCGAACGGATTGACGAACTCGAGAAATTCCTGTTGCATCTGAAAGTAGAAACTCCACCGACTAGAATGGTGTGTACTTTTCCCCTAGGCCATTCCAGTTATTGGTTTCCAGTATCAGACTTGCGAAAATTTTGATGGTTTCTCAAACATTCCATAACTTCAAACTCCCATATCTCGCGAACGGATTGACGAACTCGAAAAATTCCTGTTGCATCTGAAAGCTGATACTCGCCCGATTACAACGGTCTGTGTATTTTTCCCCTAGGCCATTGTAGTTACTAATTTCGAGTATCAGACTAGCGAAAATTTTGATGGATTCTCAATCATTCCTTAACTTCTAACTCCCATATCTCGCGAACGGATAGACGAACTCGAGAAATTCCTGTTGCATCTGAAAGTAGAAACTCCACCGATTAGAATGGTGTGTACTTTTCCCCTAGGCCATTCCAGTTATTGGTTTCGAGTATCAGATTTGCGAAAATTTTGATGTTTTCTCAAACATTCCATAACTTCAAACTCCCATATCTCGCGAAAGGATTGACGAACTCGAGAAATTCCTGTTGCAACTGAAAGTAGAAACTCGCCCGATTAGAACGGTATGTGTATTTCTCCCCTAGGCCATTCCAGTTATCGGTTTCGAGTATCAGAGCAGCGAAAGTTTTGGTGGTTTCACATCAGTTCCATGACTTCAAACTCCCGTATCTCGCGAACGGAACGACGAACTCGAGAAATTCCTGTTGCATCTGAAAGTAGAAACTCCCCCGATTAGAATGGTGTGTGTACTTTTCCCCTAGGCCATTCCAGTTATTGGTTTCGAGTATCAGACTTGCGAAAATTTTGATGGTTTCTCAAACATTCCATAACTTCAAACTCCCATATCTCGCGAACGGATTGACGAACTCGAGAAATTCCTATTGCATCTGAAAGTAGAAACTCGCCAAATTACAATGGTGTGTGTACTTTTCCCCTAGGCCATAGCAGTTATTGGTTTCGAGTATCAGACTTGCGAAAATTTTGATGGTTTCTCAAACATTCCATAACTTCAAACTCCCATATCTCGCGAACGGATTGACGAACTCGAGAAATTCTTGTTGCAACTGAAAGTAGAATCTCGCCCGATTAGAACGGTATGTGTATTTCTCCCCTAGGCCATTCCAGTTATCGGTTTCGAGTATCAGAGCAGCGAAAGTTTTGGTGGTTTCACATCAGTTCCATGACTTCAAACTCCCATATCTCGCGAACGGATTGACGAACTCGAGAAATTCCTGTTGCATCTGAAAGTAGAAACTCCACCGACTAGAATGGTGTGTACTTTTCCCCTAGGCCATTCCAGTCATTGGTTTCCAGTATCAGACTTGCGAAAATTTTGATGGTTTCTCAAACATTCCATAACTTCAAACTCCCATATCTCGCGAACGGATTGACGAACTCGAAAAATTCCTGTTGCATCTGAAAGCAGATACTCGCCCGATTACAACGGTCTGTGTATTTTTCCCCTAGGCCATTGTAGTTACTAATTTCGAGTATCAGACTAGCGAAAATTTTGATGGATTCTCAATCATTCCTTAACTTCTAACTCCCATATCTCGCGAACGGATAGACGAACTCGAGAAATTCCTGTTGCATCTGAAAGTAGAAACTCCACCGATTAGAATGGTGTGTACTTTTCCCCTAGGCCATTCCAGTTATTGGTTTCGAGTATCAGATTTGCGAAAATTTTGATGTTTTCTCAAACATTCCATAACTTCAAACTCCCATATCTCGCGAAAGGATTGACGAACTCGAGAAATTCCTGTTGCAACTGAAAGTAGAAACTCGCCCGATTAGAACGGTATGTGTATTTCTCCCCTAGGCCATTCCAGTTATCGGTTTCGAGTATCAGAGCAGCGAAAGTTTTGGTGGTTTCACATCAGTTCCATGACTTCAAACTCCCGTATCTCGCGAACGGAACGACGAACTCGAGAAATTCCTGTTGCATCTGAAAGTAGAAACTCCCCCGATTAGAATGGTGTGTGTACTTTTCCCCTAGGCCATTCCAGTTATTGGTTTCGAGTATCAGACTTGCGAAAATTTTGATGGTTTCTCAACCATTCCTTAACTTCAAACTCCCATATCTCGCGAACGGATTGACGAACTCGAGAAATTCCTATTGCATCTGAAAGTAGAAACTCGCCCGATTACAATGGTGTGTGTACTTTTCGCCTAGGCCATTCCAGTTATTGGTTTCCAGTTTCAGATTTGCGAAAATTTTGATGGATTCTCAACCATTCCTTAATTTCAAACTCGCATATCTCAGGAACGGATTGACGAACTCGCGAAATTCCTGTTGCTTCTGAAAGTAGAAGCTCGCCCGATTACAAGGGTATGTGTATTTTCCCCCTAGGCCACTGTAGCTATTGGTTTCGAGTATCAGTCTTGCGAAAATTTTGATGGCTTCTCAACCATTCCTTAACTTCAGACTCCCATATCTCGCGAATGGATTGACGTACTCGTGAAATACCTGTTGCATCTGAAAGTAGAAACTCGCCCGATTACAATGGTGTATGTGCTTTACCCCTAGGCCATTCCAGTTATAGGTTTCGAGTATCAGACCAGCGAAGATTTTGACGGTTTCTCAACCATTACTTAACTTCGAACTCCCATACCTCGCGAACGGATTGACAAACTCGGGATATTCCTGTTGCATCTGAATATAGAAACTCGCCCGATTGCAACGGTATGTGTTCTTTACCCCTAGGCCATTCCAGTTATTAGTTTCTAACATCAGAATTGCGAAAATTTTGATGGTTTCTCAACCGTCTCTACACTCCAAACTCCCATATATCGCGAACGGATTGACGAACTCGAGAAATTCCTGTTGCATCTGAAAGTAGAAACTCGCCCGATTGCAACGGTATGTGTTCTTTTCCCCTAGGCCATTCCAGTTATACGTTACTAGCATCAGAATTGCGAAAATTTTGATGGTTTCTCAACCGTCTCTACACTCCAAACTCCCATATATCGCGAACGGATTGACGAACTCGAGAAATTCCTGTTGCATCTGAAAGTAGAAACTCGCCCGATTACAATGGTGTGTGTACTTTTCCCCTAGGCCATTCCAGTTATTGGTTTCGAGTATCAGACTCGCGAAAATTTTGATGGTTTCTCAACCATTCCTTAACTTCAAACTCCCATATCTCGCGAACGGATTGACGAACTCGAGAAATTCCTGTTGCAACTGAAAGTAGAAACTCGCCCGATTAGAACGGTATGTGTATTTCTCCCCTAGGCCATTCCAGTTATCGGTTTCGAGTATCAGAGCAGCGAAAGTTTTGGTGGTTTCACATCAGTTCCATGACTTCAAACTCCCATATCTCGCGAACGGAACGACGAACTCGAGAAATTCCTGTTGCATCTGAAAGTAGAAACTCCCCCGATTAGAATTGTGTGTGTACTTTTCCCCTAGGCCATTCCAGTTATTGGTTTCGAGTATCGGACTTGCGATAATTTTGATGGTTTCTCAACCATTCCTTAACTTCAAACTCCCATATCTCGCGAACGGATTGACGAACTCGAGAAATTCCTGTTGCATCTGAAAGTAGAAACTCGCCCGGGTACAAGGGTATGTGTATTTTTCCCAAGGCCGTTGTGGTTATTAATTTCGAGTATCAGACTAGCGAAAAATTTTGATGGTTTCTCAATCATTCCTTAACTTCTAAGTCCCATATCTCGCGAACGGATTGACGAACTCGAGAAATTCCTGTTGCATCTGAAAGTAGAAACTCCACCGATTAGAATGGTGTGTACTTTTCCCCTAGGCCATTCCAGTTATTGGTTTCGAGTATCAGACTTGCGAAAATTTTGATGGTTTCTCAAACATTCCATAACTTCAAACTCCCATATCTCGCGAACGGATTGACGAACTCGAAAAATTCCTGTTGCATCTGAAAGCAGATACCCGCCCGATTACAACGGTCTGTGTATTTTTCCCCTAGGCCATTGTAGTTACTAATTTCGAGTATCAGACTAGCGAAAATTTTGATGGTTTCTCAATCATTCCTTAATTTCTAACTCCCATATCTCGCGAACGGATAGACGAACTCGAGAAATTCCTGTTGCATCTGAAAGTAGAAACTCGCCCGATTACAATGGTGTGTGTACTTTTCCCCTAGGCCATTCCAGTTATTGGTTTCGAGTATCAGATTTGCGAAAATTTTGATGGATTCTCAACCATTCCTTAATTTCTAACTCCCATATCTCGCGAACGGATTGACGAACTCCAGAAATTCCTGTTGCATCTGAAAGTAGAAACTCGCCCGATTACAATGGTGTGTGTACTTTTCCCCTAGGCCATTCCAGTTATTGGTTTCGAGTATCAGATTTGCGAAAATTTTGATGGATTCTCAACCATTCCTTAACTTCAAACTCGCATATCTCAGGAACGGTTTGACGAACTCGCGAAATTCCTGTTGTTTCTGAAAGTAGAAGCTCGCCCGATTACAATGGTGTATGTGCTTCACCCCTAGGCCATTCCAGTTATAGGTTTCGAGTACCAGACTTGCGAAAATTTTGATGGTTTCTCAACCATTCCTTAACTTCAAAGTCCCATATCTCGCGAACGGATTGACGAACTCGAAAAATTCCTGTTGCATCTGAAAGCAGATACTCGCCCGATTACAACGGTCTGTGTATTTTTCCCCTAGGCCATTGTAGTTATTGGTTTCGAGTATCAGACTTGCGAAAATTTTGATGGTTTCTCAACGATTCCTTAACTTCAAACTCCCATACCTCGCGAACGGATTGGCGAACTCGAGAAATTCCTATTGCATCTGAAAGTATAAACTCGCCCGATTACAACGGTATGTGTATTTTTCCCCTAGGCCATTGTAGTTATTGGTTTCGAGTATCAGACTTGCGGAAATTTTGATGGTTTCTCAACCACTCCTTAACTCCAAACTCCCATATCTCGCGAACGGAATGACGAACTCGAGAAATTCCTGTTGCATCTGAAAGTAGAAAGTCGCCCGATTACAACGGTGTGTGTACTTTTCCCCTAGGCCATTCCAGTTATTGGTTTCGAGTATCAGACCAGCGAAAATTTTGATGGTTCCTCAACCATTCCTTAACTTCAAACTCCTATATCTCCCGGACTGATCGACGATCTCGAGATATTCCTGTTGCATCTGAAAGCAGAAACTCGCTCGATTACAATGGTATGTGTATCTTTGCCCTAGGCAATAGTAGTTATTGGTTTCGAGTATCAGACTTGCGAAAATTTTGATGGTTTCTCAACCATTCCTTAACTTCAAACTCCCATATCTCGCGAACGGATTGACGAACTCGAGATATTCCTGTTGCATCTGAAAGTAGAACATCGCCCGATTACAATGGTGTGTGTACTTTTCCCCTAGGCCATTTCAGTTATTGGTTTCGAGAATCAGACTTGCGAAAATTTTGATGGTTTCTGAACCATTCCTTAATTTCAAACTCCCATATCACGCGAACGATTGACGAACTCGAGAAATTCCTGTTGCATCTGAAAGTAGAAACTCGCCCGATTATAATGGTTTGTGTGCTTTTCCCCTAGGCCATACCGGTTATAGGTTTCGAGTATCAGACCAGAGAAAATTTTGATGGTTTCTCAACCATTCCTTAACTTCAAACTGTCTTATCTCGCGAACGGATTGACGAACTCGAGAAATTCCTGTTGCATCTGAAAGTAGAAACTCGCTCGATTACAAAGCTATGTGTATTTTTCCCCTAGGCCATTCCAGTTATTGGTTTAGAGTATCAGACTTGCGAAAATTTTGATGGCTTCTCAACCATTCCTTAACTTCAAGCTTCCATATCTCCCGAACGGATTGACGAACTCGCGAAATTCCTGTTGCATCTGAAAGTAGAAACTCGCCCAATTACAAAGGTGTGTGTACTTTTCCCCTAGGCCATTCCAGTTATAGGTTTCGAGTATCAGACCAGCGAAAATTTTGATGGTTTCTCAAACATTCCGTAACTCCAAACTCCCACATCTCGCGAACGGAATGACGAACTCGAGAAATTCCTGTTGCATCTGAAAGTAGAAACTCGCCCAATTACAAAGGTGTGTGTACTTTTCCCCTAGGCCATTCCAGTTATAGGTTTCGAGTATCAGAGCAGCGAAAATTTTGATGGTTTCTCAAACATTCCGTAACTTCAAACTCCCATATCTCGCGAACGGAATGACGAACTCGAGAAATTCCTCTTGCATCTGAAAGTAGAAACTCGCCCGATTACAACGGTGTGTGTACTTTTCCCCTAGGCCATTCCAGTTATTGGTTTCGAGTACCAGACCAGCGAAAATTTTGATGGTTTCTCAACCATTCCTTAACTTCAAACTGTCTTATCTCGCGAACGGATTGACGAACTCGAGAAATTCCTGTTGCATCTGAAAGTAGAAACTCTCCCGATTACAACGGCATGTGTATTTTTCCCCTAGGCCATGGTAGTTATTGGTTTCGAGTATCAGACTTACGAAAATTTTGATGGTTTCTCAACCATTCCTTAACTTCAAACTCCCATATCTCGCGAACGGATAGATGAACTCGAGAAATTCCTGTTGCATCTGAAAGTAGAAACTCGCCCGATTACAAAGCTATGTGTATTTTTCCCCTAGGCCTCTGTAGTCATTGGTCTCGAATATCAGACTTGCGAAAATTTTGATGGTTTCCCAACCACTCCTTAACTTCAAACTCCCATATCTCGCGAACGGATTGACGAACTCGAGAAATTCCTGTTGCATCTGAAAGTAGAAACTCGCCCGATTACAACGGTGTGTGTACTTTTCCCCTAGGCCATTCCAGTTATTGGTTTAGAGTATCAGACTTGCGGAAATTTTGATGGTTTCTCAACCACTCCTTAACTCCAAACTCCCATATATCGCGAACGGAAAGACGAACTCGAGAAATTCCTGTTGCAACTGAAAGTAGAAACTCGCCCGATTACAAACGTGTGTGTACTTTTCCCCTAGGCCATTCCGGTTATAGTTTTCGAGTATCAGAGCAGCGAAAATTTTGATGGTTTCTCAAACATTCCGTAACTTCAAACTCCCATATCTCGCGAACGGAATGACGAACTCGAGAAATTCCTGTTGCATCTGAAAGTAGAAACTCGCCCGATTACAACGGTGTGTGTACTTTTCCCCTAGGCCATTCCAGTTATTGGTTTCGAGTATCAGACCAGCGAAAATTTTGATGGTTTCTCAACCATTCCTTAACTTCAAACTCCCATACCTCGCGAACGGATTGGCGAACTCGAGAAATTTCTGTTGCACCTGAAGGTGCAAACTCGCCCGATTACAATGGTGTGTGTACTTTTCCCCTAGGCCATTCCAGTTTTTCGTTTCTAGCATCAGAATTGCGAAAATTTTGATGGTTTCTCAACCACTCCTTAACCTCAGATTCCCATATCTCGCGAACGGATTGACGAACTCGAGAACTTCCGGTTGCATCTGGAAGTGGAAACTCGCCCGATTACAACGGTATGTGCATTTTTCCCCAAGGCCATTGTAGTTATTGGTTTCGAGTATCAGACTTGCGAAAATATTGATGATTTCTCAACCACTCCTTAATTCCAAACTCCCATATCTCGCGAACGGAATAACGAACTCGAGAAATTCCCGTTGCATCTGAAAGTAGAAACTCGCCCAATTACAAAGGTGTGTGTACTTTTCCCCTAGGCCATTCCAGTTATAGGTTTCGAGTATCAGACCAGCGAAAATTTTGATGGTTTCTCAACCATTCCTTAACTTCAAACTGTCTTATCTCGCGAACGGATTGACGAACTCGAGAAATTCCTGTTGCATCTGAAAGTAGAAACTCGCCGGATTACAAAGCTATGTGAATTTTTCCCCTAGGCCGTTGTAGTTATTGGTTTCGAGTTTCAGACTTGCGAAAATTTTGATGGTTTCTCAACGATTCCTTAACTTCAAACTCACATACCTCGCGAACGGATTGGCGAACTCGAGAAATTCCTGTTGCATCTGAAAGTAGAAACTCGCCCGATTACAAAGGTTTGTGTACTTTTCCCCTAGGCCATTCCAGTTATTGGTTTCGAGTATAAGACCAGCGAAAATTTTGATGGTTTCCCAACCATTCCTTAACTTCAAACTGTCTTATCTCGCGAACGGATTGACGAACTCGAGTACTTCCGGTTGCATCCAGTAGTAGAAACTCGCCCGATTACAACGGTATGTGTATTTTTCCCCTAGACCTCTCTAGTTATTGGTTTCGAGCATCAGACTTGCGAAAATTTTGATGGTTTCTCAACGATTCCTTAACTTCAAACTCCCATACCTCGCGATCGGATTGAGGAACTCGAGAACTTCCGGTTGCATCTGGAAGTGGAAACTCGCCCGATTACAACGGTATGTGTATTTTTCCCCTAGGCCATTGTAGTTATTGGTTTCGCGTATCAGACTTACGAAAATTTTAATGGTTTCTCAACCATTCCTTAACTTCAAAATCCCATATCTCTCGAACGGATTGACGAACTCGAGAATTTCCTATTGAATCTGAAGGCAGAAACTCGCCCGATTACAACGGTATGTGTATTTTTGCCCTAGGCCATAGTAGTCATTGGTCTCGAATATCGGACTTGCGAAAATTTTGATGGTTTCTCAACCATTCCTTAACTTCAAACTCCCATATCTCGCGAACGGATTGACGAACTCGAGAACTTCCGGTTGCATCTGGTAGTAGAAACTCGCCCGATTACAACGGTATGTGTACTTTTCCCCTAGGCCATTCCAGTTATAGGTTTCGAGTATCAGACCAGCGAAAATTTTGATGGTTTCTCAACGATTCCTTAACTTCAAACTCCCATACCTCGCGAACGGATTGGCGAACTCGAGAACTTCCGGTTGCATCTGGAAGTGGAAACTCACCCGATTACAACGGTATATGTATTTTTCCCCTAGGCCATTGTAGTTATTGGTTTCGAGTATTAGACTTACGAAAATTTTAATGGTTTCTCAACCATTCCTTATCTTCAAACTCCCATATCTCGCGAACGGATTGACGAACTCGAGAAATTCCTGTTGCATCTGAAAGTAGAAACTCGCCCGATTACAAAGGTGTGTGTACTTTTCCCCTAGGCCATTCCAGTTATAGGTTTCGAGTATCAGACCAGGGAAAGTTTTGATGGTTTCTCAAACATTCCGTAACTTCAAACTCCCATATCTCGCGAACGGAATGACGAACTCGAGAAATTCCTGTTGCATCTGAAAGTAGAAACTCGCCCGTTTACAATAGTGTGTGTACTTTTCCCCTGGGCCATTCCAGGTATTGGTTTCGAGTATCAGACCAGCGAATATTTTGTTGGTTTCTCAATCATTCCTTAACTTCAAACTCCCATACCTCGCGAACGGATTGGCGAACTCGAGAAATTCCTATTGCACCTGAAAGTGCAAACTCGCCCAATTACAATGGTGTGTGTACTTTTCCCCTAGGCCATTCCAGTTATTGGTTTCGAGTACCAGACCAGCGAAAATTTTGATGGTTTCTCAACCATTCCTTAACTTCAAACTGTCTTATCTCGCGAACGGATTGACGAACTCGAGAAATTCCTGTTGCATCTGAAAGTAGAAACTCGCCCGATTACAAAGGTGTGTGTACTTTTCCCCTAGGCCATTCCAGTTATATGTTTCGAGTACCAGACCAGCGAAAATTTTGATGGTTTCTCAACCATTCCTTAACTTCAAACTGTCTTATCTCGCGAACGGATTGACGAACTCGAGAAATTCCTGTTGCATCTGAAAGTAGAAACTCGCCCGATTACAAAGCTATGTGAATTTTTCCCCTAGGCCTTTGTAGTTATTGGTTACGAGCATCAGACTTGCGAAAATTTTGATGGTGTCTCAACGATTCCTTAACTTCAAACTCCCATACCTCGCGAACGGATTGGCGAACTCGAGAAATTCCTGTTGCACCTGAAAGTGCAAACTCGCCCGATTACAAAGGTGTGTGTACTTTCCCCCTAGGCCATTCCAGTTATAGTTTTCGAGTATCAGACCAGCGAAAATTTTGATGGTTTCTCAACCATTCCTTAACTTCATACTGTCTTATCTCGCGAACGGAATGACGAACTCGAGAAATTCCTGTTGCATCTGAAAGTAGAAACTTGCCCGATTGCAACGGTATGTGTATTTTTCCCCTAGGCCATTGTAGTTATTGGTTTCGAGTATCAGACTTGCGAAAATTTTTATGGTTTCTCAACCATTCCTTAACTCCAAACACCCACATCTCTCGAACGGATTGACGTACTCGAGAATTTCCTATTGCATCTGAAAGCAGAAACTCTCCCGATTACATCGGTACGTGTATTTTTGCCCTAGGCCATTGTAGTAATTGGTTTCGCGTATCAGACTTGCGAAAATTTTGATGGTTTCTCAACCATTCCTTAACATCAAACTCCCATATCTAGCGAACGGATTGACGAACTCGAGAAGTTCCTGTTGCATCTGGAAGTGGAAACTCGCCCGATTACAACGGTATGTGTATTTTTCCCCTAGGCCATTCCAGTTATAGGTTTCGAGTGTCAGACCAGCGAAAATTTTAATGGTTTCTCAAACATTCCGTAACTTCAAACTCCCATATCTCGCGAACGGAATGACGAACTCGAGAAATTCCTGTTGCATCTGAAAGTAGAAACTCGCCCGATTACAAAGGTGTGTGTACTTTTCCCCTAGGCCATTCCGGTTATAGGTTTCGAGTACCAGACCAGCGAAAATTTTGATGGTTTCCCAACCATTCCTTAACTTCAAACTGTCTTATCTCGCGAACGGATTGACGAACTCGAGAAATTCCTGTTGCATCTGGAAGTAGAAACTCGCCCGATTACAAAGGTTTGTGTACTTTTCCCCTAGGCCATTCCAGTTATTGGTTTCGAGTATAAGACCAGCGAAAATTTTGATGGTTTCTCAACCATTCCTTAACTTCAAACTGTCTTATCTCGCGAACGGATTGACGAACTCGAGTACTTCCGGTTGCATCCAGTAGTAGAAACTCGCCCGATTACAACGGTATGTGTATTTTTCCCCTAGGCCATTGTAGTTATTGGTTTCGAGTATCAGACTTGCGAAAATTTTGATGGTTTCTCAACCACTTCTTAACTCCAAACTCCCATATCTCGCGAACGGAATGACGAACTCGAGAAATTCCTGTTGCATCTGAAAGTAGAAACTTGCCCGATTGCAACGGTATGTGTATTTTTCCCCTAGGCCATTGTAGTTATTGTTTTCGAGTATCAGACTTGCGAAAATTTTTATGGTTTCTCAACCATTCCTTAACTCCAAACACCCATATCCCTCGAACGGATTGACGTACTCGAGAATTTCCTATTGCATCTGAAAGCAGAAACTCTCCCGATTACAACGGTACGTGTATTTTTGCCCTAGGCCATTGTAGTAATTGGTTTCGCGTATCAGACTTGCGAAAATTTTTATGGTTTCTCAACCATTCCTTAACATCAAACTCCCAAATCTCGCGAACGGATTGACGAACTCGAGAAGTTCCTGTAGCATCTCAAAGAAGAAACACGCCCGATTACAATGGTATGTGTATTTTTCCCCTAGGCCCTTGTAGTTATTGTCTTCGAGTACCACACTTTCGAAAATTTTGATGGTTTCTCAACCATTCCTTAACTTCAAACTCCCATATCTCGCGAACGGATTGACGAACTCGAGAAGTTCCTGTTGCATCTGAAAGTAGAAACTCGCCCGATTACAATGGTGTGTGTACTTTTCCCCTAGGCCATTCCAGTTATTGGTTTCGAGTATCGGACCAGCGAATATTTTGATGGTTTCTCAACCATTCCTTAAATTCAAACTGTCTTATCTCGCGAACGGATTGACGAACTCGAGAAATTCCTGTTGCATCTGAAAGTGGAAACTCGCCCGATTACAACGGTATGTGTATTTTTGCCCTAGGCCATAGTAGTCATTGGTCTCGAATATCGGACTTGCGAAAATTTTGATGGTTTCTCAACCATTCCTTAACTTCAAACTCCCATATCTCGCGAACGGATTGACGAACTCGAGAACTTCCGGTTGCATCTGGTAGTAGAAACTCGCCCGATTACAACGGTATGTGTACTTTTCCCCTAGGCCATTCCAGTTATAGGTTTCGAGTATCAGACCAGCGAAAATTTTGATGGTTTCTCAACGATTCCTTAACTTCAAACTCCCATACCTCGCGAACGGATTGGCGAACTCGAGAACTTCCGGTTGCATCTGGAAGTGGAAACTCACCCGATTACAACGGTATATGTATTTTTCCCCTAGGCCATTGTAGTTATTGGTTTCGAGTATTAGACTTACGAAAATTTTAATGGTTTCTCAACCATTCCTTATCTTCAAACTCCCATATCTCGCGAACGGATTGACGAACTCGAGAAATTCCTGTTGCATCTGAAAGTAGAAACTCGCCCGATTACAAAGGTGTGTGTACTTTTCCCCTAGGCCATTCCAGTTATAGGTTTCGAGTATCAGACCAGGGAAAGTTTTGATGGTTTCTCAAACATTCCGTAACTTCAAACTCCCATATCTCGCGAACGGAATGACGAACTCGAGAAATTCCTGTTGCATCTGAAAGTAGAAACTCGCCCGTTTACAATAGTGTGTGTACTTTTCCCCTGGGCCATTCCAGGTATTGGTTTCGAGTATCAGACCAGCGAATATTTTGTTGGTTTCTCAATCATTCCTTAACTTCAAACTCCCATACCTCGCGAACGGATTGGCGAACTCGAGAAATTCCTATTGCACCTGAAAGTGCAAACTCGCCCAATTACAATGGTGTGTGTACTTTTCCCCTAGGCCATTCCAGTTATTGGTTTCGAGTACCAGACCAGCGAAAATTTTGATGGTTTCTCAACCATTCCTTAACTTCAAACTGTCTTATCTCGCGAACGGATTGACGAACTCGAGAAATTCCTGTTGCATCTGAAAGTAGAAACTCGCCCGATTACAAAGGTGTGTGTACTTTTCCCCTAGGCCATTCCAGTTATATGTTTCGAGTACCAGACCAGCGAAAATTTTGATGGTTTCTCAACCATTCCTTAACTTCAAACTGTCTTATCTCGCGAACGGATTGACGAACTCGAGAAATTCCTGTTGCATCTGAAAGTAGAAACTCGCCCGATTACAAAGCTATGTGAATTTTTCCCCTAGGCCTTTGTAGTTATTGGTTACGAGCATCAGACTTGCGAAAATTTTGATTGTGTCTCAACGATTCCTTAACTTCAAACTCCCATACCTCGCGAACGGATTGGCGAACTCGAGAAATTCCTGTTGCACCTGAAAGTGCAAACTCGCCCGATTACAAAGGTGTGTGTACTTTCCCCCTAGGCCATTCCAGTTATAGTTTTCGAGTATCAGACCAGCGAAAATTTTGATGGTTTCTCAACCATTCCTTAACTTCATACTGTCTTATCTCGCGAACGGAATGACGAACTCGAGAAATTCCTGTTGCATCTGAAAGTAGAAACTTGCCCGATTGCAACGGTATGTGTATTTTTCCCCTAGGCCATTGTAGTTATTGGTTTCGAGTATCAGACTTGCGAAAATTTTTATGGTTTCTCAACCATTCCTTAACTCCAAACACCCACATCTCTCGAACGGATTGACGTACTCGAGAATTTCCTATTGCATCTGAAAGCAGAAACTCTCCCGATTACATCGGTACGTGTATTTTTGCCCTAGGCCATTGTAGTAATTGGTTTCGCGTATCAGACTTGCGAAAATTTTGATGGTTTCTCAACCATTCCTTAACATCAAACTCCCATATCTAGCGAACGGATTGACGAACTCGAGAAGTTCCTGTTGCATCTGGAAGTGGAAACTCGCCCGATTACAACGGTATGTGTATTTTTCCCCTAGGCCATTCCAGTTATAGGTTTCGAGTGTCAGACCAGCGAAAATTTTAATGGTTTCTCAAACATTCCGTAACTTCAAACTCCCATATCTCGCGAACGGAATGACGAACTCGAGAAATTCCTGTTGCATCTGAAAGTAGAAACTCGCCCGATTACAAAGGTGTGTGTACTTTTCCCCTAGGCCATTCCGGTTATAGGTTTCGAGTATCAGACCAGCGAAAATTTAGATGGTTTCTCAACCATTCCTTAAGTTCAAACTGTCTTATCTCGCGAACGGATTGACGAACTCGAGAAATTCCTGTTGCATCTGAAAGTAGAAACTCGCCCGATTACTATGGTGTGTGTACTCTTCCCCTAGGCCATTCTAGTTTTTCGTTTCTAGCATCAGAATTGCGAAAATTTTGATGGTTTCTCAACCACTCCTTAACTTCAAACTCCCATGTCTCGCGAACGGATTGACGAACTCGAGAAATTCCTGTTGCATCTGAAAGTAGAAATACGCCCGATTACAAAGGTGTGTGTACTTTTCCCCTAGGCCATTCCAGTTATATGTTTCGAGTACCAGACCAGCGAAAATTTTGATGGTTTCTCAACCATTCCTTAACTTCAAACTCCCATATCTCGCGAACGGATTGACGAACTCGAGAACTTCCGGTTGCATCTGGTAGTGGAAACTCGCCCGATTACAACGGTATGTGTACTTTTCCCCTAGGCCATTCCAGTTATAGGTTTCGAGTATCAGACCAGCGAAAATTTTGATGGTTTCTCAACCATTCCTTTACTTCAAACTCCCATACCTCGCGAACGGATTGGCGAACTCGAGAAATTTCTGTTGCACCTGAAAGTGCAAACTCGCCCGATTACAATGTTGTGTGTACTTTTCCCCTAGGCCATTCCAGTTATTGGTTTAGAGCATCAGACCAGCGAAAATTTTGATGGTTTCTCAAACATTCCGTAACTTCAAACTCCCATATCTCGCGAACGGAATGACGAACTCGAGAAATTCCTCTTGCATCGGGAAGTGGAAACTCGCCCGATTACAATGGTGTGTGTACTTTTCCCCTAGGCCATTCCAGTTATTGGTTTCGAGTATCAGACCCGCGAATATTTTGATGGTTTCTCAACCATTCCTTAACTTCAAACTGTCTTATCTCGCGAACGGATTGACGAACTCGAGAAATTCCTGTTGCATCTGAAAGTGGAAACTCGCCCGATTACAATGGTGTGTGTACTTTTCCCCTAGGCCATTCCAGTTTTTCGTTTCTAGCATCAGAATTGCGGAAATTTTGATGGTTTCTCAACCACTCCTTAACCTCAGATTCCCATATCTCGCGAACGGATTGACGAACTCGAGAACTTCCGGTTGCATCTGGAAGTGGAAACTCGCCCGATTACAACGGTATGTGCATTTTTCCCCAAGGCCATTGTAGTTATTGGTTTCGAGTATCAGACTTGCGAAAATATTGATGATTTCTCAACCACTCCTTAATTCCAAACTCCCATATCTCGCGAACGGAATAACGAACTCGAGAAATTCCCGTTGCATCTGAAAGTAGAAACTCGCCCAATTACAAAGGTGTGTGTACTTTTCCCCTAGGCCATTCCAGTTATAGGTTTCGAGTATCAGACCAGCGAAAATTTTGATGGTTTCTCAACCATTCCTTAACTTCAAACTGTCTTATCTCGCGAACGGATTGACGAACTCGAGAAATTCCTGTTGCATCTGAAAGTAGAAACTCGCCGGATTACAAAGCTATGTGAATTTTTCCCCTAGGCCGTTGTAGTTATTGGTTTCGAGTTTCAGACTTGCGAAAATTTTGATGGTTTCTCAACGATTCCTTAACTTCAAACTCACATACCTCGCGAACGGATTGGCGAACTCGAGAAATTCCTGTTGCATCTGAAAGTAGAAACTCGCCCGATTACAAAGGTTTGTGTACTTTTCCCCTAGGCCATTCCAGTTATTGGTTTCGAGTATAAGACCAGCGAAAATTTTGATGGTTTCCCAACCATTCCTTAACTTCAAACTGTCTTATCTCGCGAACGGATTGACGAACTCGAGTACTTCCGGTTGCATCCAGTAGTAGAAACTCGCCCGATTACAACGGTATGTGTATTTTTCCCCTAGACCTCTCTAGTTATTGGTTTCGAGCATCAGACTTGCGAAAATTTTGATGGTTTCTCAACGATTCCTTAACTTCAAACTCCCATACCTCGCGATCGGATTGAGGAACTCGAGAACTTCCGGTTGCATCTGGAAGTGGAAACTCGCCCGATTACAACGGTATGTGTATTTTTCCCCTAGGCCATTGTAGTTATTGGTTTCGCGTATCAGACTTACGAAAATTTTAATGGTTTCTCAACCATTCCTTAACTTCAAAATCCCATATCTCTCGAACGGATTGACGAACTCGAGAATTTCCTATTGAATCTGAAGGCAGAAACTCGCCCGATTACAACGGTATGTGTATTTTTGCCCTAGGCCATAGTAGTCATTGGTCTCGAATATCGGACTTGCGAAAATTTTGATGGTTTCTCAACCATTCCTTAACTTCAAACTCCCATATCTCGCGAACGGATTGACGAACTCGAGAACTTCCGGTTGCATCTGGTAGTAGAAACTCGCCCGATTACAACGGTATGTGTACTTTTCCCCTAGGCCATTCCAGTTATAGGTTTCGAGTATCAGACCAGCGAAAATTTTGATGGTTTCTCAACGATTCCTTAACTTCAAACTCCCATACCTCGCGAACGGATTGGCGAACTCGAGAACTTCCGGTTGCATCTGGAAGTGGAAACTCACCCGATTACAACGGTATATGTATTTTTCCCCTAGGCCATTGTAGTTATTGGTTTCGAGTATTAGACTTACGAAAATTTTAATGGTTTCTCAACCATTCCTTATCTTCAAACTCCCATATCTCGCGAACGGATTGACGAACTCGAGAAATTCCTGTTGCATCTGAAAGTAGAAACTCGCCCGATTACAAAGGTGTGTGTACTTTTCCCCTAGGCCATTCCAGTTATAGGTTTCGAGTATCAGACCAGGGAAAGTTTTGATGGTTTCTCAAACATTCCGTAACTTCAAACTCCCATATCTCGCGAACGGAATGACGAACTCGAGAAATTCCTGTTGCATCTGAAAGTAGAAACTCGCCCGTTTACAATAGTGTGTGTACTTTTCCCCTGGGCCATTCCAGGTATTGGTTTCGAGTATCAGACCAGCGAATATTTTGTTGGTTTCTCAATCATTCCTTAACTTCAAACTCCCATACCTCGCGAACGGATTGGCGAACTCGAGAAATTCCTATTGCACCTGAAAGTGCAAACTCGCCCAATTACAATGGTGTGTGTACTTTTCCCCTAGGCCATTCCAGTTATTGGTTTCGAGTACCAGACCAGCGAAAATTTTGATGGTTTCTCAACCATTCCTTAACTTCAAACTGTCTTATCTCGCGAACGGATTGACGAACTCGAGAAATTCCTGTTGCATCTGAAAGTAGAAACTCGCCCGATTACAAAGGTGTGTGTACTTTTCCCCTAGGCCATTCCAGTTATATGTTTCGAGTACCAGACCAGCGAAAATTTTGATGGTTTCTCAACCATTCCTTAACTTCAAACTGTCTTATCTCGCGAACGGATTGACGAACTCGAGAAATTCCTGTTGCATCTGAAAGTAGAAACTCGCCCGATTACAAAGCTATGTGAATTTTTCCCCTAGGCCTTTGTAGTTATTGGTTACGAGCATCAGACTTGCGAAAATTTTGATGGTGTCTCAACGATTCCTTAACTTCAAACTCCCATACCTCGCGAACGGATTGGCGAACTCGAGAAATTCCTGTTGCACCTGAAAGTGCAAACTCGCCCGATTACAAAGGTGTGTGTACTTTCCCCCTAGGCCATTCCAGTTATAGTTTTCGAGTATCAGACCAGCGAAAATTTTGATGGTTTCTCAACCATTCCTTAACTTCATACTGTCTTATCTCGCGAACGGAATGACGAACTCGAGAAATTCCTGTTGCATCTGAAAGTAGAAACTTGCCCGATTGCAACGGTATGTGTATTTTTCCCCTAGGCCATTGTAGTTATTGGTTTCGAGTATCAGACTTGCGAAAATTTTTATGGTTTCTCAACCATTCCTTAACTCCAAACACCCACATCTCTCGAACGGATTGACGTACTCGAGAATTTCCTATTGCATCTGAAAGCAGAAACTCTCCCGATTACATCGGTACGTGTATTTTTGCCCTAGGCCATTGTAGTAATTGGTTTCGCGTATCAGACTTGCGAAAATTTTGATGGTTTCTCAACCATTCCTTAACATCAAACTCCCATATCTAGCGAACGGATTGACGAACTCGAGAAGTTCCTGTTGCATCTGGAAGTGGAAACTCGCCCGATTACAACGGTATGTGTATTTTTCCCCTAGGCCATTCCAGTTATAGGTTTCGAGTGTCAGACCAGCGAAAATTTTAATGGTTTCTCAAACATTCCGTAACTTCAAACTCCCATATCTCGCGAACGGAATGACGAACTCGAGAAATTCCTGTTGCATCTGAAAGTAGAAACTCGCCCGATTACAAAGGTGTGTGTACTTTTCCCCTAGGCCATTCCGGTTATAGGTTTCGAGTACCAGACCAGCGAAAATTTTGATGGTTTCCCAACCATTCCTTAACTTCAAACTGTCTTATCTCGCGAACGGATTGACGAACTCGAGAAATTCCTGTTGCATCTGGAAGTAGAAACTCGCCCGATTACAAAGCTATGTGAATTTTTTCCCTAGGCCGTTGTAGTTATTGGTTTCGAGTTTCAGACTTGCGAAAATTTTGATGGTTTCTCAACGATTCCTTAACTTCAAACTCACATACCTCGCGAACGGATTGGCGAACTCGAGAAATTCCTGTTGCATCTGAAAGTAGAAACTCGCCCGATTACAAAGGTTTGTGTACTTTTCCCCTAGGCCATTCCAGTTATTGGTTTCGAGTATAAGACCAGCGAAAATTTTGATGGTTTCCCAACCATTCCTTAACTTCAAACTGTCTTATCTCGCGAACGGATTGACGAACTCGAGTACTTCCGGTTGCATCCAGTAGTAGAAACTCGCCCGATTACAACGGTATGTGTATTTTTCCCCTAGACCTCTCTAGTTATTGGTTTCGAGCATCAGACTTGCGAAAATTTTGATGGTTTCTCAACGATTCCTTAACTTCAAACTCCCATACCTCGCGATCGGATTGAGGAACTCGAGAACTTCCGGTTGCATCTGGAAGTGGAAACTCGCCCGATTACAACGGTATGTGTATTTTTCCCCTAGGCCATTGTAGTTATTGGTTTCGCGTATCAGACTTACGAAAATTTTAATGGTTTCTCAACCATTCCTTAACTTCAAAATCCCATATCTCTCGAACGGATTGACGAACTCGAGAATTTCCTATTGAATCTGAAGGCAGAAACTCGCCCGATTACAACGGTATGTGTATTTTTGCCCTAGGCCATAGTAGTCATTGGTCTCGAATATCGGACTTGCGAAAATTTTGATGGTTTCTCAACCATTCCTTAACTTCAAACTCCCATATCTCGCGAACGGATTGACGAACTCGAGAACTTCCGGTTGCATCTGGTAGTAGAAACTCGCCCGATTACAACGGTATGTGTACTTTTCCCCTAGGCCATTCCAGTTATAGGTTTCGAGTATCAGACCAGCGAAAATTTTGATGGTTTCTCAACGATTCCTTAACTTCAAACTCCCATACCTCGCGAACGGATTGGCGAACTCGAGAACTTCCGGTTGCATCTGGAAGTGGAAACTCACCCGATTACAACGGTATATGTATTTTTCCCCTAGGCCATTGTAGTTATTGGTTTCGAGTATTAGACTTACGAAAATTTTAATGGTTTCTCAACCATTCCTTATCTTCAAACTCCCATATCTCGCGAACGGATTGACGAACTCGAGAAATTCCTGTTGCATCTGAAAGTAGAAACTCGCCCGATTACAAAGGTGTGTGTACTTTTCCCCTAGGCCATTCCAGTTATAGGTTTCGAGTATCAGACCAGGGAAAGTTTTGATGGTTTCTCAAACATTCCGTAACTTCAAACTCCCATATCTCGCGAACGGAATGACGAACTCGAGAAATTCCTGTTGCATCTGAAAGTAGAAACTCGCCCGTTTACAATAGTGTGTGTACTTTTCGCCTGGGCCATTCCAGGTATTGGTTTCGAGTATCAGACCAGCGAATATTTTGTTGGTTTCTCAATCATTCCTTAACTTCAAACTCCCATACCTCGCGAACGGATTGGCGAACTCGAGAAATTCCTATTGCACCTGAAAGTGCAAACTCGCCCAATTACAATGGTGTGTGTACTTTCCCCCTAGGCCATTCCAGTTATTGGTTTCGAGTACCAGACCAGCGAAAATTTTGATGGTTTCTCAACCATTCCTTAACTTCAAACTGTCTTATCTCGCGAACGGATTGACGAACTCGAGAAATTCCTGTTGCATCTGAAAGTAGAAACTCGCCCGATTACAAAGGTGTGTGTACTTTTCCCCTAGGCCATTCCAGTTATATGTTTCGAGTACCAGACCAGCGAAAATTTTGATGGTTTCTCAACCATTCCTTAACTTCAAACTGTCTTATCTCGCGAACGGATTGACGAACTCGAGAAATTCCTGTTGCATCTGAAAGTAGAAACTCGCCCGATTACAAAGCTATGTGAATTTTTCCCCTAGGCCTTTGTAGTTATTGGTTACGAGCATCAGACTTGCGAAAATTTTGATGGTGTCTCAACGATTCCTTAACTTCAAACTCCCATACCTCGCGAACGGATTGGCGAACTCGAGAAATTCCTGTTGCACCTGAAAGTGCAAACTCGCCCGATTACAAAGGTGTGTGTACTTTCCCCCTAGGCCATTCCAGTTATAGTTTTCGAGTATCAGACCAGCGAAAATTTTGATGGTTTCTCAACCATTCCTTAACTTCATACTGTCTTATCTCGCGAACGGAATGACGAACTCGAGAAATTCCTGTTGCATCTGAAAGTAGAAACTTGCCCGATTGCAACGGTATGTGTATTTTTCCCCTAGGCCATTGTAGTTATTGGTTTCGAGTATCAGACTTGCGAAAATTTTTATGGTTTCTCAACCATTCCTTAACTCCAAACACCCACATCTCTCGAACGGATTGACGTACTCGAGAATTTCCTATTGCATCTGAAAGCAGAAACTCTCCCGATTACATCGGTACGTGTATTTTTGCCCTAGGCCATTGTAGTAATTGGTTTCGCGTATCAGACTTGCGAAAATTTTGATGGTTTCTCAACCATTCCTTAACATCAAACTCCCATATCTAGCGAACGGATTGACGAACTCGAGAAGTTCCTGTTGCATCTGGAAGTGGAAACTCGCCCGATTACAACGGTATGTGTATTTTTCCCCTAGGCCATACCAGTTATAGGTTTCGAGTGTCAGACCAGCGAAAATTTTAATGGTTTCTCAAACATTCCGTAACTTCAAACTCCCATATCTCGCGAACGGAATGACGAACTCGAGAAATTCCTGTTGCATCTGAAAGTAGAAACTCGCCCGATTACAAAGGTGTGTGTACTTTTCCCCTAGGCCATTCCGGTTATAGGTTTCGAGTACCAGACCAGCGAAAATTTTGATGGTTTCCCAACCATTCCTTAACTTCAAACTGTCTTATCTCGCGAACGGATTGACGAACTCGAGAAATTCCTGTTGCATCTGGAAGTAGAAACTCGCCCGATTACAAAGGTTTGTGTACTTTTCCCCTAGGCCATTCCAGTTATTGGTTTCGAGTATAAGACCAGCGAAAATTTTGATGGTTTCTCAACCATTCCTTAACTTCAAACTGTCTTATCTCGCGAACGGATTGACGAACTCGAGTACTTCCGGTTGCATCCAGTAGTAGAAACTCGCCCGATTACAACGGTATGTGTATTTTTCCCCTAGGCCATTGTAGTTATTGGTTTCGAGTATCAGACTTGCGAAAATTTTGATGGTTTCTCAACCACTTCTTAACTCCAAACTCCCATATCTCGTGAACGGAATGACGAACTCGAGAAATTCCTGTTGCATCTGAAAGTAGAAACTTGCCCGATTGCAATGGTATGTGTATTTTTCCCCTAGGCCATTGTAGTTATTGTTTTCGAGTATCAGACTTGCGAAAATTTTTATGGTTTCTCAACCATTCCTTAACTCCAAACACCCATATCCCTCGAACGGATTGACGTACTCGAGAATTTCCTATTGCATCTGAAAGCAGAAACTCTCCCGATTACAACGGTACGTGTATTTTTGCCCTAGGCCATTGTAGTAATTGGTTTCGCGTATCAGACTTGCGAAAATTTTTATGGTTTCTCAACCATTCCTTAACATCAAACTCCCAAATCTCGCGAACGGATTGACGAACTCGAGAAGTTCCTGTAGCATCTGAAAGAAGAAACACGCCCGATTACAATGGTATGTGTATTTTTCCCCTAGGCCCTTGTAGTTATTGTCTTCGAGTACCACACTTTCGAAAATTTTGATGGTTTCTCAACCATTCCTTAACTTCAAACTCCCATATCTCGCGAACGGATTGACGAACTCGAGAAGTTCCTGTTGCATCTGAAAGTAGAAACTCGCCCGATTACAATGGTGTGTGTACTTTTCCCCTAGGCCATTCCAGTTAATGGTTTCGAGTATCGGACCAGCGAATATTTTGATGGTTTCTCAACCATTCCTTAAATTCAAACTGTCTTATCTCGCGAACGGATTGACGAACTCGAGAAATTCCTGTTGCATCTGAAAGTGGAAACTCGCCCGATTACAACGGTATGTGTATTTTTGCCCTAGGCCATAGTAGTCATTGGTCTCGAATATCGGACTTGCGAAAATTTTGATGGTTTCTCAACCATTCCTTAAGTTCAAACTCCCATATCTCGCGAACGGATTGACGAACTCGAGAAATTCCTGTTGCATCTGAAAGTGGAAACTCGGCCGATTACAACGGTATGTGTATTTTTGCCCTAGGCCATAGTAGTCATTGGTCTCGAATATCGGACTTGCGAAAATTTTGATGGTTTCTCAACCATTCCTTAAGTTCAAACTCCCATACCTCGCGAACGGATTGAGGAACTCGAGAACTTCCGGTTGCATCTGGAAGTGGAAACTCACCCGATTACAACGGTATATGTATTTTTCCCCTAGGCCATTGTAGTTATTGGTTTCGAGTATTAGACTTACGAAAATTTTGATGGTTTCTCAAACATTCCTTATCTTCAAACTCCCATATCTCGCGAACGGATTGAGGAACTCGAGAACTTCCGGTTGCATCTGGAAGTGGAAACTCACCCGATTACAACGGTATATGTATTTTTGCCCTAGGCCATAGTAGTCATTGGTCTCGAATATCGGACTTGCGAAAATTTTGATGGTTTCTCAACCATTCCTTAAGTTCAAACTCCCATACCTCGCGAACGGATTGAGGAACTCGAGAACTTCCGGTTGCATCTGGAAGTGGAAACTCACCCGATTACAACGGTATATGTATTTTTCCCCTAGGCCATTGTAGTTATTGGTTTCGAGTATTAGACTTACGAAAATTTTGATGGTTTCTCAAACATTCCTTATCTTCAAACTCCCATATCTCGCGAACGGATTGAGGAACTCGAGAACTTCCGGTTGCATCTGGAAGTGGAAACTCACCCGATTACAACGGTATATGTATTTTTCCCCTAGGCCATTGTAGTTATTGGTTTCGAGTATTAGACTTACGAAAATTTTGATGGTTTCTCAAACATTCCTTATCTTCAAACTCCCATATCTCGCGAACGGATTGACGAACTCGAGAAATTCCTGTTGCATCTGGAAGTGGAAACTCGCCCGATTACAACGGTATCTGTATTTTTCCCCTAGGCCATTGTAGTTATTGGTTTCGCGTTTCAGACTTACGAAAATTTTAATGGTTTCTCAACCATTCCTTAACTTCAAAATCCCATATCTCTCGAACGGATTGACGAACTCGAGAATTTCCCATTGAATCTGAAGGCAGAAACTCGCCCGATTACAACGGTATGTGTATTTTTGCCCTATGCCATAGTAGTCATTGGTCTCGAATATCAGACTTGCGAAAATTTTGATGGTTTCTCAACCATTCCTTAACTTCAAACTCCCATATCTCGCGAACGGATTGAGGAACTCGAGAACTTCCGGTTGCATCTGGAAGTGGAAACTCACCCGATTACAACGGTATATGTATTTTTCCCCTAGGCCATTGTAGTTATTGGTTTCGAGTATTAGACTTACGAAAATTTTGATGGTTTCTCAAACATTCCTTATCTTCAAACTCCCATATCTCGCGAACGGATTGACGAACTCGAGAAATTCCTGTTGCATCTGAAAGTAGAAACTCGCCCGATTACAACGGTATGTGTATTTTTCCCCTAGGCCATTGTAGTTATTGGTTTCGAGTATCAGACTTGCGAAAATTTTGATGGTTTCTCAACCACTTCTTAACTCCAAACTCCCATATCTCGCGAACGGAATGACGAACTCGAGAAATTCCTGTTGCATCTGAAAGTAGAAACTCGCCCGATTACAAAGGTGTGTGTACTTTCCCCCTAGGCCATTCCAGTTAAAGGTTTCGAGTATCAGACCAGCGAAAATTTTGATGGTTTCTCAAACATTCCGTAACTTCAAACTCCCATATCTCGCGAACGGAATGACGACCTCGAGAAATTCCTGTTGCATCTGAAAGTAGAAACTCGCCCGATTACTATGGTGTGTGTACTCTTCCCCTAGGCCATTCTAGTTTTTCGTTTCTAGCATCAGAATTGCGAAAATTTTGATGGTTTCTCAACCACTCCTTAACTTCAAACTCCCATGTCTCGCGAACGGATTGACGAACTCGAGAAATTCCTGTTGCATCTGAAAGTAGAAATACGCCCGATTACAAAGGTATGTGTATTTTTCCCGTAGGCAATTGTGGTTATTGGTTTCGCGTATCAGACTTGCAAAAATTTTGATGGTTTCTCAAGCATTCCTTAACTTCAAACTCCCATACCTCGCGAACGGATTGGCGAACTCGAGAAATTCCTGTTGCATCTGAAAGTGGAAACTCGCCCGATTACAATGGTGTGTGTACTTTTCCCCTAGGCCCTTGTAGTTATTGGTTTCGAGTACCACACTTTCGAAAATTTTGGTGGTTTCTCAACCATTCCTTAACTTCAAACTCCCATATCTCGCGAACGGATTGACGAACTCGAGAAATTCCTGTTGCATCTGAAAGTAGAAACTCGCCCGATTACAATGGTGTGTGTACTTTTCCCCTAGGCCATTCCAGTTATTGGTTTCGAGTATCAGACCAGCAAATATTTTGATGGTTTCTCAACCATTCCTTAACTTCAAACTGTCTTATCTCGCGAACGGATTGACGAACTCGAGAAATTCCTGTTGCATCTGAAAGTAGAAACTTGCCCGATTGCAACGGTATGTGTATTTTTCCCCTAGGCCATTCCAGTTATTGGTTTCGAGTATCAGACCAGCGAATATTTTGATGGTTTCTCAACCATTCCTTAACTTCAAACTGTCTTATCTCGCGAACGAATGACGAACTCGAGAAATTCCTGTTGCATCTGAAAGTAGAAACTTGCCCGATTGCAACGGTATGTGTATTTTTCCCCTAGGCCATTGTAGTTATTGGTTTCGAGTATCAGACTTGCGAAAATTTTTATGGTTTCTCAACCATTCCTTAACTCCAAACACCCATATCTCTCGAACAGATTGACGTACTCGAGAATTTCCTATTGCATCTGAAAGCAGAAACTCTCCCGATTACAACGGTACGTGTATTTTTGCCCTAGGCCATTGTAGTAATTGGTTACGCGCATCAGACTTGCGAAAATTTTGATGGTTTCTCAACCATTCCTTAACTTCAAACTGTCTTATCTCGCGAACGAATGACGAACTCGAGAAATTCCTGTTGCATCTGAAAGTAGAAACTTGCCCGATTGCAACGGTATGTGTATTTTTCCCCTAGGCCATTGTAGTTATTGGTTTCGAGTATCAGACTTGCGAAAATTTTTATGGTTTCTCAACCATTCCTTAACTCCAAACACCCATATCTCTCGAACAGATTGACGTACTCGAGAATTTCCTATTGCATCTGAAAGCAGAAACTCTCCCGATTACAACGGTACGTGTATTTTTGCCCTAGGCCATTGTAGTAATTGGTTACGCGCATCAGACTTGCGAAAATTTTGATGGTTTCTCAACCATTCCTTAACTTCAAACTCCCATATCTCGCGAACGGATTGACGAACTCGAGAAGTTCCTGTTGCATCTGAAAATAGAAACTCGCCCGATTACAAAGGTGTGTGTACTTTCCCCCTTGGCCATTCCAGTTAAAGGTTTCGAGTATCAGACCAGCGAAAATTTTGATGGTTTCTCAAACATTCCGTAACTTCAAACTCCCATATCTCGCGAACGGAATGACGACCTCGAGAAATTCCTGTTGCATCTGAAAGTAGAAACTCGCCCGATTACTATGGTGTGTGTACTCTTCCCCTAGGCCATTCTAGTTTTTCGTTTCTAGCATCAGAATTGCGAAAATTTTGATGGTTTCTCAACCACTCCTTAACTTCAAACTCCCATGTCTCGCGAACGGATTGACGAACTCGAGAAATTCCTGTTGCATCTGAAAGTAGAAATACGCCCGATTACAAAGGTATGTGTATTTTTCCCGTAGGCAATTGTGGTTATTGGTTTCGCGTATCAGACTTGCAAAAATTTTGATGGTTTCTCAAGCATTCCTTAACTTCAAACTCCCATACCTCGCGAACGGATTGGCGAACTCGAGAAATTCCTGTTGCATCTGAAAGTGGAAACTCGCCCGATTACAATGGTGTGTGTACTTTTCCCCTAGGCCCTTGTAGTTATTGGTTTCGAGTACCACACTTTCGAAAATTTTGGTGGTTTCTCAACCATTCCTTAACTTCAAACTCCCATATCTCGCGAACGGATTGACGAACTCGAGAAATTCCTGTTGCATCTGAAAGTAGAAACTCGCCCGATTACAATGGTGTGTGTACTTTTCCCCTAGGCCATTCCAGTTATTGGTTTCGAGTATCAGACCAGCAAATATTTTGATGGTTTCTCAACCATTCCTTAACTTCAAACTGTCTTATCTCGCGAACGGATTGACGAACTCGAGAAATTCCTGTTGCATCTGAAAGTAGAAACTTGCCCGATTGCAACGGTATGTGTATTTTTCCCCTAGGCCATTCCAGTTATTGGTTTCGAGTATCAGACCAGCGAATATTTTGATGGTTTCTCAACCATTCCTTAACTTCAAACTGTCTTATCTCGCGAACGAATGACGAACTCGAGAAATTCCTGTTGCATCTGAAAGTAGAAACTTGCCCGATTGCAACGGTATGTGTATTTTTCCCCTAGGCCATTGTAGTTATTGGTTTCGAGTATCAGACTTGCGAAAATTTTTATGGTTTCTCAACCATTCCTTAACTCCAAACACCCATATCTCTCAAACAGATTGACGTACTCGAGAATTTCCTATTGCATCTGAAAGCAGAAACTCTCCCGATTACAACGGTACGTGTATTTTTGCCCTAGGCCATTGTAGTAATTGGTTACGCGCATCAGACTTGCGAAAATTTTGATGGTTTCTCAACCATTCCTTAACTTCAAACTCCCATATCTCGCGAACGGATTGACGAACTCGAGAAGTTCCTGTTGCATCTGAAAATAGAAACTCGCCCGATTACAAAGGTGTGTGTACTTTCCCCCTAGGCCATTCCAGTTAAAGGTTTCGAGTATCAGACCAGCGAAAATTTTGATGGTTTCTCAAACATTCCGTAACTTCAAACTCCCATATCTCGCGAACGGAATGACGACCTCGAGAAATTCCTGTTGCATCTGAAAGTAGAAACTCGCCCGATTACTATGGTGTGTGTACTCTTCCCCTAGGCCATTCTAGTTTTTCGTTTCTAGCATCAGAATTGCGAAAATTTTGATGGTTTCTCAACCACTCCTTAACTTCAAACTCCCATGTCTCGCGAACGGATTGACGAACTCGAGAAATTCCTGTTGCATCTGAAAGTAGAAATACGCCCGATTACAAAGGTATGTGTATTTTTCCCGTAGGCAATTGTGGTTATTGGTTTCGCGTATCAGACTTGCAAAAATTTTGATGGTTTCTCAAGCATTCCTTAACTTCAAACTCCCATACCTCGCGAACGGATTGGCGAACTCGAGAAATTCCTGTTGCATCTGAAAGTGGAAACTCGCCCGATTACAATGGTGTGTGTACTTTTCCCCTAGGCCCTTGTAGTTATTGGTTTCGAGTACCACACTTTCGAAAATTTTGGTGGTTTCTCAACCATTCCTTAACTTCAAACTCCCATATCTCGCGAACGGATTGACGAACTCGAGAAATTCCTGTTGCATCTGAAAGTAGAAACTCGCCCGATTACAATGGTGTGTGTACTTTTCCCCTAGGCCATTCCAGTTATTGGTTTCGAGTATCAGACCAGCAAATATTTTGATGGTTTCTCAACCATTCCTTAACTTCAAACTGTCTTATCTCGCGAACGGATTGACGAACTCGAGAAATTCCTGTTGCATCTGAAAGTAGAAACTTGCCCGATTGCAACGGTATGTGTATTTTTCCCCTAGGCCATTCCAGTTATTGGTTTCGAGTATCAGACCAGCGAATATTTTGATGGTTTCTCAACCATTCCTTAACTTCAAACTGTCTTATCTCGCGAACGAATGACGAACTCGAGAAATTCCTGTTGCATCTGAAAGTAGAAACTTGCCCGATTGCAACGGTATGTGTATTTTTCCCCTAGGCCATTGTAGTTATTGGTTTCGAGTATCAGACTTGCGAAAATTTTTATGGTTTCTCAACCATTCCTTAACTCCAAACACCCATATCTCTCGAACAGATTGACGTACTCGAGAATTTCCTATTGCATCTGAAAGCAGAAACTCTCCCGATTACAACGGTACGTGTATTTTTGCCCTAGGCCATTGTAGTAATTGGTTACGCGCATCAGACTTGCGAAAATTTTGATGGTTTCTCAACCATTCCTTAACTTCAAACTCCCATATCTCGCGAACGGATTGACGAACTCGAGAAGTTCCTGTTGCATCTGAAAATAGAAACTCGCCCGATTACAAAGGTGTGTGTACTTTCCCCCTAGGCCATTCCAGTTAAAGGTTTCGAGTATCAGACCAGCGAAAATTTTGATGGTTTCTCAAACATTCCGTAACTTCAAACTCCCATATCTCGCGAACGGAATGACGACCTCGAGAAATTCCTGTTGCATCTGAAAGTAGAAACTCGCCCGATTACTATGGTGTGTGTACTCTTCCCCTAGGCCATTCTAGTTTTTCGTTTCTAGCATCAGAATTGCGAAAATTTTGATGGTTTCTCAACCACTCCTTAACTTCAAACTCCCATGTCTCGCGAACGGATTGACGACCTCGAGAAATTCCTGTTGCATCTGAAAGTAGAAATACGCCCGATTACAAAGGTATGTGTATTTTTCCCGTAGGCAATTGTGGTTATTGGTTTCGCGTATCAGACTTGCAAAAATTTTGATGGTTTCTCAAGCATTCCTTAACTTCAAACTCCCATACCTCGCGAACGGATTGGCGAACTCGAGAAATTCCTGTTGCATCTGAAAGTGGAAACTCGCCCGATTACAATGGTGTGTGTACTTTTCCCCTAGGCCCTTGTAGTTATTGGTTTCGAGTACCACACTTTCGAAAATTTTGGTGGTTTCTCAACCATTCCTTAACTTCAAACTCCCATATCTCGCGAACGGATTGACGAACTCGAGAAATTCCTGTTGCATCTGAAAGTGGAAACTCGCCCGATTACAATGGTGTGTTTACTTTTCCCCTAGGCCATTCCAGTTGTTGGTTTCGAGTATCAGACTTGCGAAAATTTTGATGGTTTCTCAACCACTCCTTAATTTCAAACTCCCATATCTCGCGAACGGATTGACGAACTCGAGAAATTCCTGTTGCATCTGAAAGTAGAAACACGCCCGATTACAAAAGTATGTGTATTTTTGCCTAGGCCATAGTAGTCATTGGTCTCGAATATCAGACTTGCGAAAATTTTGATGGTTTCTCAACCATTCCTTAACTTCAAACTCCCATATCTCGCGAACGGAATGACGAACTCGAGAAATTCCTGTTGCATCTGAAAGTTGAAACCCGCCCGATTACAAAGGTTTGTGTACTTTTCCCCTAGGCCATTCCAGTTATTGGTTTTTAGTATCAGTCCAGCGAAAATTTTGATGGTTTCTCAACCATTCCTTAACTTCAAACTGTCTTATCTCGCGAACGGATTGACGAACTCGAGAACTTCCGGTTGCATCTGGTAGTAGAAACTCGCCCGATTACAACGGTATGTGTATTTTTCCCCTAGGCCATTGTAGTTATTGGTTTCGGGTATCAGACTTACGAAAATTTTGATGGTTTCTCAACCATTCCTTAACTTCAAAATCCCATATCTCTCGAACGGAATGACGAACTCGAGAATTTCCTATTGCATCTGAAAGCAGAAACTCGCCCGATTACAAAGGTAATTGTATTTTTGCCTAGGCCATAGTAGTCATTGGTCTCGAATATCAGACTTGCGAAAATTTTGATGGTTTCTCAACCATTCCTTAACTTCAAACTCCCATATCTCGCGAACGGATTGACGAACTCGAGAACTTCCGGTTGCATCTGGAAGTAGAAACTCGCCCGATTACAACGGTATGTGTATTTTTCCCCTAGGATATTGTAGTTATTGGTTTCGAGTATCAGACTTGCGAAAATTTTGATGCTTTCTCAACCGCTCCTTAACTTCAAACTCCCATATCTCGCGAACGGATTGACGAACTCGAGAAATTCCTGTTGCATCTGAAAGTAGGAACACGCCCGATTACAAAGGTATGTGTATTTTTCCCCTAGGCCATTGTAGTTATTGGTTTCGAGTATCAGACTTACGAAAATTTTGATGGTTTCTCAACCATTCCTTAACTTCAAACTCCCATATCTCGCGAACGGACTGATGAACTCGAGAAATTCCTGTTGCATCTGAAAGTAGAAACTCGCCCGATTACAAAGCTATGTGTATTTTTCCCCTAGGCCTCTCTAGTTATTGGTTTCGAGTATCAGACTTGCGAAAATTTTGATGGCTTCTCAACGATTCCTTAACTTCAAACTCCCATACCTCGCGAACGGATTGACGAACTCGAGAAATTCCAGTTGCATCTGAAGGTAGAAACTCGCCCGATTGCAAAGGTATGTGTATTTTTCCCCTAGGCCATTGTAGTTATTGGTTTCGGGTATCAGACTTACGAAAATTTTGATGGTTTCTCAACCATTCCTTAACTTCAAAATCCCATATCTCTCGAACGGATTGACGAACTCGAGAATTTCCTATTGCATCTGAAAGCAGAAACTCGCCCGATTACAACGGTATGTGTATTTTTGCCCTAGGCCATAGTAGTCATTGGTCTCGAATATCAGACTTGCGAAAATTTTGATGGTTTCTCAACCATTCCTTAACTTCAAACTCCCATATCTCGCGAACGGATTGACGAACTCGAGAACTTCCTGTTGCATCTGAAAGTAGGAACTCGCCCGATTACAAAGCTATGTGTACTTTTCCCCTAGGCCTCTGTAGTTATTGGTTTCGAGTATCAGACTTGCGAAAATTTTGATGGTTTCTCAACCATTCCTTAACTTCAAACTCCCATATCTCGCGAACGGATTGACGAACTCGAGAAGTTCCTGTTGCATCTGAAAGTAGAAACACGCCCGATTACAATGGTATGTGTATTTTTCCCCTAGGCCCTAGCAGTTATTGGTTTCGAGTACCACACTTTCGAAAATTTTTATTGTTTCTCAACCATTCCTTAACTTCAAACTCCCATATCTCGCGAACGGATTGACGAACTCGAGAAATTCCTGTTGCATCTGAAAGTAGAAACTCGCCCGATTACTATGGTGTGTGTACTTTTCCCCTAGGCCATACCAGTTTTTCGTTTCTAGCATCAGAATTGCGAAAATTTTGATGGTTTCTCAACCACTCCTTAGCTTCCAACTCCCATATCTCGCGAACGGATTGACGAACTCGAGAAGTTCCTGTTGCATCTGAAAGTAGAAACACGCCCGATTACAATGGTATGTGTATTTTTCCCCTAGGCCCTAGCAGTTATTGGTTTCGAGTACCACACTTTCGAAAATTTTGATTGTTTCTCAACCATTCCTTAACTTCAAACTCCCATATCTCGCGAACGGATTGAAGAACTCGAGAAATTCCTGTTGCATCTGAAAGTAGAAACTCGCCCGATTACTATGGTGTGTGTACTTTTCCCCTAGGCCATCCCAGTTTTTCGTTTCTAGCATCAGAATTGCGAAAATTTTGATGGTTTCTCAACCACTCCTTAACTTCCAACTCCCATATCTCGCGAACGGATTGACGAACTCGAGAACTTCCGGTTGCATCTGAAAGTAGAAACTCGCCCGATTACAAAGCTATGTGTATTTTTCCCCTAGGCCTCACTAGTTATTGGTTTCGAGTATCAGACTTGCGAAAATTTTGATGGTTTCTCAACGATTCCTTAACTTCAAACTCCCATACCTCGCGAACGGATTGACGAACTCGAGAAATTCCTGTTGCATCTGAAGGTAGAAACTCGCCCGATTGCAAAGGTATGTGTATTTTTCCCCTAGGCCATTGTAGTTATTGGTTTCGAGTATCAGACTTGCGAAAATTTTTATGGTTTCTCAACCATTCCTTAACTCCAAACACCCATATCTCTCGAACGGATTGACGTACTCGAGAATTTCCTATTGCATCTGAGAGCAGAAACTCTCCCGATTACAACGGTACGTGTATTTTTGCCCTAGGCCATTGTAGTAATTGGTTTCGCGCATCAGACTTGCGAAAATTTTGATGGTTTCTCAACCATTCCTTAATATCAAACTCCCATATCTCGCGAACGGATAGACGAACTCGAGAAGTTCCTGTTGCATCTGAAAGAAGAAACACGCCCGATTACAATGCTATGTGTATTTTTCCCCTAGGCCCTTGTAGTTATTGTCTTCGAGTACCACACTTTCGAAAATTTTGATGGTTTCTCAACCATTGCTTAACTTCAAACTCCCATATCTCGCGAACGGATTGACGAACTCGAGAAGTTCCTGTTGCATCTGAAAATAGAAACTCGCCCGATTACAATGGTGTCTGTACTTTTCCCCTAGGCCATTCCAGTTATTGGTTTCGAGTATCAGACCAGCGAATATTTTGATGGTTTCTCAACCATTCCTTAACTTCAAACTGTCTTATCTCGCGAACGGATTGACGAACTCGAGAAATTCCTGTTGCATCTGAAAGTGGAAACTCGCCCGATTACAATGGTGTGTGTACTTTTCCCCTAGGCCCTTGTAGTTATTGGTTTCGAGTACCACACTTTCGAAAATTTTGGTGGTTTCTCAACCATTCCTTAACTTCAAACTCCCATATCTCGCGAACGGATTGACGAACTCGAGAAATTCCTGTTGCATCTGAAAGTAGAAACTCGCCCGATTACAATGGTGTGTGTACTTTTCCCCTAGGCCATTCCAGTTATAGGTTTCGAGTATCAGACCAGCGAAAATTTTGATTGTTTCTCAAACATTCCGTAACTTCAAACTCCCATATCTCGCGAACGGAATGACGAACTCGAGGAATTCCTGTTGCATCTGAAAGTAGAAACTCGCCCGATTACAATGGTGTGTGTACTTTTCCCCTAGGCCATTCCAGTTATTGGTTTCGGGTATCACACCAGCGAATATTTTGATGGTTTCTCAACCATTCCTTAACTTCAAACTCCCATATCTCGCGAACGGATTGACGAACTCGAGAAATTCCTGTTGCATCTGAAAGTAGAAACTCGCCCGATTACTATGGTGTGTGTACTTTTCCCCTAGGCCATTCTAGTTTTTCGTTTCTAGCATCAGAATTGCGAAAATTTTGATGGTTTCTCAACCACTCCTTAACTTCAAACTCCCATGTCTCGCGAACGGATTGACGAACTCGAGAAATTCCTGTTGCATCTGAAAGTAGAAATACGCCCGATTACAAAGGTATGTGTATTTTTCCCGTAGGCAATTGTGGTTATTGGTTTCGCGTATCAGACTTGCAAAAATTTTGATGGTTTCTCAAGCATTCCTTAACTTCAAACTCCCATACCTCGCGAACGGATTGGCGAACTCGAGAAATTCCTGTTGCATCTGAAAGTGGAAACTCGCCCGATTACAATGGTGTGTGTACTTTTCCCCTAGGCCCTTGTAGTTATTGGTTTCGAGTACCACACTTTCGAAAATTTTGGTGGTTTCTCAACCATTCCTAAACTTCAAACTCCCATATCTCGCGAACGGATTGACGAACTCGAGAAATTCCTGTTGCATCTGAAAGTAGAAACTCGCCCGATTACGATGGTGTGTGTACTTTTCCCCTAGGCCATTCCAGTTATTGGTTTCGAGTATCAGACCAGCAAATATTTTGATGGTTTCTCAACCATTCCTTAACTTCAAACTGTCTTATCTCGCGAACGGATTGACGAACTCGAGAAATTCCTGTTGCATCTGAAAGTAGAAACTTGCCCGATTGCAACGGCATGTGTATTTTTCCCCTAGGCCACTGTAGCTATTGGTTTCGAGTATCAGACTTGCGAAAATTTTTATGGTTTCTCAACCATTCCTTAACTCCAAACACCCATATCTCGCGAACGGAATGACGATCTCGAGAATTTCCTATTGCATCTGAAAGCAGAAACTCGCCCGATTACAACGGTATGTGTATTTTTGCCCTAGGCCATAGTAGTCATTGGTCTCGAATATCAGACTTGCGAATATTTTGATGGTTTCTCAACCATTCCTTAACTTCAAACTGTCTTATCTCGCGAACGGATTGACGAACTCGAGAAATTCCTGTTGCATCTGAATGTAGAAACCCGCCCGATTACAACGGTATGTGTATTTTTCCCCTAGGCCGTTGTAGTTATTGGTTTCGAGTATCAGAATTGCGAAAATTTTTATGGTTTCTCAACCATTCCCTAACTCCAAACACCCATATCTCTCGAAGGGATTGACGAACTCGAGAATTTCCTATTGCATCTGAGAGCAGAAACTCTCCCGATTACAATGGTATGTGTATTTTTCCCAAAGGCCCTAGTAGTTATTGGTTTCCAGAACCATACTTTCGAAAATTTTGATGGTTTCTCAACCATTCCTTAATTTCAAACTCCCATATCTCGCGAACGGATTGACGAACTCGAGAAATTCCTGTTGCATCTGAAAGTGGAAACTCGCCCGATTACAATGGTGTGTTTACTTTTCCCCTAGGCCATTCCAGTTGTTGGTTTCGAGTATCAGACTTGCGAAAATTTTGATGGTTTCTCAACCACTCCTTAATTTCAAACTCCCATATCTCGCGAACGGATTGACGAACTCGAGAAGTTCCTGTTGCATCTGAAAGAAGAAACACGCCCGATTACAATGCTATGTGTATTTTTCCCCTAGGCCCTTGTAGTTATTGTCTTCGAGTACCACACTTTCGAAAATTTTGATGGTTTCTCAACCATTGCTTAACTTCAAACTCCCATATCTCGCGAACGGATTGACGAACTCGAGAAGTTCCTGTTGCATCTGAAAATAGAAACTCGCCAGATTACAATGGTGTGTGTACTTTTCCCCTAGGCCATTCCAGTTATTGGTTTCGAGTATCAGACCAGCGAATATTTTGATGGTTTCTCAACCATTCCTTAACTTCAAACTGTCTTATCTCGCGAACGGATTGACGAACTCGAGAAATTCCTGTTGCATCTGAAAGTGGAAACTCGCCCGATTACAATGGTGTGTGTACTTTTCCCCTAGGCCCTTGTAGTTATTGGTTTCGAGTACCACACTTTCGAAAATTTTGGTGGTTTCTCAACCATTCCTTAACTTCAAACTCCCATATCTCGCGAACGGATTGACGAACTCGAGAAATTCCTGTTGCATCTGAAAGTAGAAACTCGCCCGATTACAATGGTGTGTGTACTTTTCCCCTAGGCCATTCCAGTTATAGGTTTCGAGTATCAGACCAGCGAAAATTTTGATTGTTTCTCAAACATTCCGTAACTTCAAACTCCCATATCTCGCGAACGGAATGACGAACTCGAGGAATTCCTGTTGCATCTGAAAGTAGAAACTCGCCCGATTACAATGGTGTGTGTACTTTTCCCCTAGGCCATTCCAGTTATTGGTTTCGGGTATCAGACCAGCGAATATTTTGATGGTTTCTCAACCATTCCTTAACTTCAAACTCCCATATCTCGCGAACGGATTGACGAACTCGAGAAATTCCTGTTGCATCTGAAAGTAGAAACTCGCCCGATTACTATGGTGTGTGTACTTTTCCCCTAGGCCATTCTAGTTTTTCGTTTCTAGCATCAGAATTGCGAAAATTTTGATGGTTTCTCAACCACTCCTTAACTTCAAACTCCCATGTCTCGCGAACGGATTGACGAACTCGAGAAATTCCTGTTGCATCTGAAGGTAGAAACTCGCCCGATTGCAAAGGTATGTGTATTTTTCCCCTAGGCCATTGTAGTTATTGGTTTCGGGTATCAGACTTACGAAAATTTTGATGGTTTCTCAACCATTCCTTAACTTCTGTAGCGGACCTCTCCGCATAGTTTCGGCAACGAATAGCTAGACGTCGAAAGTGTAATCTGACGCGCGACCGTTGCGCGGAGGACTTGGCGCTGAGTAATATAAACAGTTAAACTAGCTTATCGTTGCTGGCGGAGGCCCGACAGGGTAAACCCTGCCTTTCTTCTAGCCGACGATGGTAACCATCAATCCGTTGGTGATAGCGAAATAGCTCCGCAAATCGATACGGAGAGTTCACGCAATGACAAACAAAGTATAGAGGTAGATCAGAATGATCCACATACCGCGGAAGATCATCGTAAAACGCGATCCGGTAGACGCGTTCGATTTCCCAATCGGTTACAAGTTGGCTTCTGAGCTATAAGTAATATTACATTGTATTATTAATTTATATTTTTAATCACTTATTATACCCTACAAATTGTACAGTATCCGTATTTTTCGCTCTTTCATATTTGCAATACGTTTAGTTTTAGCGTAGAATTTAGTATAAGCGTGCGCCAGTGATTTTTTGTATTATAGAGCAGTTATAAGATTTTTTTTTCTTTTCCTTCTTTTGTTGCGTTATCACTGGTAAGGGGGTACTGTAGCGGACCTCTCCGCATAGTTTCGGCAACGAATAGCTAGACGTCGAAAGTGTAATCTGACGCGCGACCGTCGCGCGGAGGACTTGGCGCCGAGTAATATAAACAGTTAAACTAGCTTATCGTTGCTGGCGGAGGCCTGCACTTGAAAGAATGAGTTACCGCTGTCCGAAAGAAGGCGATCGTGGGAATCGACTTCGAGGACAGCAGGGTGGCGGTCGAAGGGCAGTAAGCAGAGGTGGCCCGTACAATAAAGAACTAAGGCAGATCCTTTCCGTCCGCCGAACTATTCACACTATCTTGACCCGCTTTGCGTCAGTTATTTAATACCATACCTATCGTACATCCCCAAAGGAGTTTGAAGTTAAGGAATGGTTGAGAAACCATCAAAGTTTTCGCAAGTCTGATACTCGAAAGCAATACCTACAATGGCCTAGGGTAAAAATACACATACCATTGTAAACGGGCGAGTTTCTGCTTTCAGATGCAACAGGAATTTCTCGAGTTCGTCATTCCGTTCGCGAGATATGGGTGTTTGGAGTTAAGGAATGGTTGAGAAACCATAAAAATTTTCGCAAGTCAGTTACTCGAAACCAATAACTACAATGGCCTAGGGGAAAAATACACATACCGTTGCAATCGGGCAAGTTTCTACTTTCAGATGCAACAGGAATTTCTCGAGTTCGTCATTCCGTTCGCGAGATATGGGTGTTTGAAGTTAAGGAATGGTTGAGAAACCATCAAAATATTCGCTGGTCTGATACTCGAAACCAATAACTGGAATGGCCTAGGGGAAAAGTACACACACCATTGTAATCGGGCGAGTTTCTATTTTCAGATGCAACAGGAACTTCTCGAGTTCGTCAATCCGTTCGCGAGATATGGGAGTTTGAAGTTAAGAAATGGTTGAGAAACCATCACAATTTTCGCAAGTCTGATACTCGAAATCAATAATTACTGTGGCCTAAGGGAAAAATACACATACTGTTGAAATCGGGCGAGTTTCTTCTTTCAGATGCAATACGAAATTCTCGAGTTCGTCAATCTGTTCGCGAGATATGGGAGTTTGAAGTTAAGGAATTGTTGAGAAACAATCAAAAATTTCGCAAGTCTGATACACGAAACCAATAACCGGAATGGCCTAGGGGAAAAGTACACGCACCATTGTAATCGGGCGAGTTTCTACTTTCAGATGCAACAGGAATTTCTCGAGTTCGTCAATCCGTTCGCGAGATATGGGAGTTTGAAGTTAAGGAATGGTTGAGAAACCATCAAAATTTTCGGAATCTGATACTCGAAACCAATAACTACTATGGTCCAGGGCAAAAATACACATACCGTTGTAATCGGGCGAGTTTCTGCTTTCAGATGCAACAGGAATTTCTCGAGTTCGTCAATCCGTTCGCGAGATATGCGACTTTGAAATTGAGGAATGGTTGAGAAACCATCAAAATTTTCGCAAGTCTTATACTCGAAACCAATAACTACCATGGCCTAGGGCAAAAATGCACATACCGTTGTAATCAGGCGAGTTTCAACTTTCAGATGCAACAGGAATTTCTCGAGTTCTTCAGCCGGTTCGCGAGATATGGGAGTTTGAAGTTAAGGAATGGTTGAGAAACCATCAAAATTCTCGCAAGTCTGATACTCGAAACCAATAACTGGAATGGCCTAGGGGAAAAGTACACACTCCATTGTAATCGGGCAAGTTTCTACTTTCAGATGCAACAGGAATTTCTCGAGTTCGTCAATCCGTTCGCGAGATATGGGAGTTTGAAGTTAAGGAATGGTTGAGAAACCATCAAAATTTTCGGAATCTGATACTCGAAACCAATAACTACTATGGTCCAGGGCAAAAATACACATACCGTTGTAATCGGGCGAGTTTCTACTTTCAGATGCAACAGGAATTCCTCGAGTTCGTCAATCCGTCCGCGAGCTATGGGAGTTTGAAGTTAAGGAATGGTTGAGAAAGCATCAAAATCTTCGCAAGTCTGATACTCAAAACCAATAACTACAAAGACCTAGGGGAAAAATACACATACCGTTGTAATCGGGCGAGTTTCTACTTTCAGATGAAACAGGAATTTCTCGAGTTCGTCAATCCGTTCGCGAGATATGGGAGTTTGGAGTTAAGAGACGGTTGAGAAACCATCAAAATTTTCGCAATTCTGATGCTAGAAACGAATAACTGGAATGGCCTAGGGGAAAAGAACACATACCGTTGCAATCGGGCGAGTTTCTAGTTTCAGATGCAACAGGAATTTCTCGAGTTCGTCAATCCGTTCGCGCGATATGGGAGTTTGTAGTTAAGAGACGGTTGAGAAACCATCAAAATTTTCGCAATTCTGATGCTAGAAACGAATAACTGGAATGGCCTAGGGGAAAAGAACACATACCGTTGCAATCGGGCGAGTTTCTACTTTCAGATGCAACAGGAATTTCTCGAGTTCGTCAATCCGTTCGCGAGATATGGGAGTTTGGAGCTAAGGAATGGTTGAGAAACCATCAAAATTTTCGCAAGTCTGATACTCGAAACCAATAACTACAATGGCCTAGGTGAAAAATACACATACCGTTGTAATCGGGCGACTTTCTGCTTTCAGATGCAACAGGAGTTTCTCGAGTTCGTCAGTCCGTTCGCAAGATATGGTGGTTTGAAATTAAGGAATGGTTGAGATAACATTAAAATATTCGCAATTCTGATACTCGAAACCAATAACTGGAATGGCCTAGGGGAAAAGAACACATACCATTGTAATCGGGAGAGTTTCTACTTTCAATGCAACAGGAATTTCTCGAGTTCGTCAATCCGTTCGCATATATGGGAGTTTGAAGTTATGGAATGGTTGAGAAACCATCAAAATTTTCGCAAGTCCGATACTCGAAACCAATAACTCGAATGGCGTAGGGGAAAAGTACACACACCATTGTAATCGGGAAAGTTTCTACTTTCAGTTGCAACAGGAATTTCTCGAATTCGTCAATCCGTTCGCGAGATATGGGAGTTTGAAGTTAAGGAATGTTTGAGAAACCATCAAAATTTTCGCAAGTCTGATACTCGAAACCAATAACTACTATGGTCTAGAGCAAAAATACACATACCGTTGTAATCGGGCGAGTTTCAACTTTCAGATGCAACAGGAATTTCTCGAGTTCTTCAGCCGGTTCGCGAGACATGGGAGTTTGAATTTAAGGAATGGTTGAGAGTCCATTAAAATTTTCGCAAGTCTGATACTCGAAACTTATAACTGCAATGGCCTAGGGGAAAAGTACACACACCACTGTAATCGGGCGAGTTTCTGCCTTCAGATGCAATAGGAATTTTGCGAATTCGTCAATCCGTTCGCGAGATATGGGAGTTTGAAGTTAAGGAATTGTTGAGAAACAATCAAAAATTTCGCAAGTCTGATACACGAAACCAATAACTGGAATGGCCTAAGGGAAAAGTACACACACCATTGTAATCGGGCGAGTTTCTACTTTCAGATGCAACAGGAATTTCTCGAGTTCGTCAATCCGTTCGCGAGATATGGGAGTTTGAAGTTAAGGAATGGTTGAGAAACCATCAAAGTTTTCGCAAGTCTGATACTCGAAAGCAATAAATACAATGGCCCAGGGGAACAATACACATACCGTTGTAATCGGGCAAGTTTCTGCTTTCAGATGCAACAGGAATTTCTCGAGTTCGTCAATCCGTTCGCGAGATATGCGAGTTTGAAATTGAGGAATGGTTGAGAAACCATCAAAATTTTCGCAAGTCTGATACTCGAAACCAATAACTGGAATGGCCTAGGGGAAAAGTACATACACCATTGTAATCGGGCGAGTTCCTGCCTTCAGATGCAATAGGAATTTCTCGAGTTCGTCAATCCGTTCGCTTGATATGGGGGTTTGAAGTTATGGAATGGTTGAGAAACCATCAAAATCTTCGCAAGTCTGATACTCGAAACCAATAACTGGAATGGCCTAGGGGAAAAGTACACACACCATTCTAATCGGGGGAGATTCTACTTTCAGATGCAACAGGAATTTCTCGAGTCCGTCAATCCGTTCGCGAGATATGGGAGTTTGAAGTTAAGGAATGGTTGAGAAACCATCAAAGTTTTCGCAAGTCTGATACTCGAAAGCAATACCTGCAATGGCCTAGGGTAAAAATACACATACCATTGTAAACGGGCGAGTTTCTGCTTTCAGATGCAACAGGAATTTCTCGAGTTCGTCAATCCGTTCGCGAGATATGGGAGTTTGAAGTTATGGAATGGTTGAGAAACCATCAAAATTTTCGCAAGTCCGATACTCGAAACCAATAACTGGAATGGCGTAGGGGAAAAGTACACACACCATTGTAATCGGGCAAGTTTCTACTTCCAGATGCAACAGGAATTTCTCGAATTCGTCAATCCGTTCGCGATATATGGGAGTTTGAAGTTAAGGAATGGTTGAGAAACCATCAAAATTTTCGCAAGTCTGATACTCGAAACCAATAACTACTATGGTCTAGAGCAAAAATACACGTACCGTTGAAATCGGGCGAGTTTCAACTTTCAGATGCAACAGGAATTTCTCGAGTTCTTCAGCCGGTTCGCGAGATATGGGAGTTTGAAGTTAAGGAATTGTTGAGAAACAATCAAAAATTTCGCAAGTCTGATACACGAAACCAATAACTGGAATGGCCTAAGGGAAAAGTACACACACCATTGTAATCGGGCGAGTTTCTACTTTCAGATGCAACAGGAATTTCTCGAGTTCGTCAATCCGTTCGCGAGATATGGGAGTTTGAAGTTGAGGAATGGTTGAGAAACCATCAAAGTTTTCGCAAGTCTGATACTCGAAAGCAATAAATACAATGGCCTAGGGGAAAACTACACATACCGTTGTAATCGGGCAAGTTTCTGCTTTCAGATGCAACAGGAATTTCTCGAGTTCGTCAATCCGTTCGCGAGATATGCGAGTTTGAAATTGAGGAATGGTTGAGAAACCATCAAAATTTTCGCAAGTCTGATACTCGAAACCAATAACTGGAATGGCCTAGGGGAAAAGTACATACACCATTGTGATCGGGCGAGTTCCTGCCTTCAGATGCAATAGGAATTTCTCGATTTCGTCAATCCGTTCGCGAGATATGGGAGTTTGAAGTTAAGGAATGGTTGAGAAACAATCAAAATTTTCGCAAGTCTTATACTCGAAACCAATAACTACTATGGCCTAGGGCAAAAATGCACATACCGTTGTAATCAGGCGAGTTTCAACTTTCAGATGCAACAGGAATTTCTCGAGTTCTTCAGCCGGTTCGCGAGTTATGGGAGTTTGAATTTAAGGAATGGTTGAGAGTCCATTAAAATTTTCGCAAGTCTGATACTCGAAACCAATAACTGCAATGGCCTAGGGGAAAAGAACAAACACCATTCTAATCGGGGGAGTTCCTACTTTCAGATGCAACAGGAATTTCTCGAGTTCGTCAATCCGTTCGCGAGATATGGGAGTTTGAAGTTAAGGAATGGTTGAGAAACCATCAAAATTTTCGCAAGTCTGATACTCGAAACCAATAACTGGAATGGCCTAGGGGAAAAGTACACACTCCATTGTAATCGGGCAAGTTTCTACTTTCAGATGCAACAGGAACTTCTCGAGTTCGTCAATCCGTTCGCATATATGGGAGTTTGAAGTTATGGAATGGTTGAGAAACCTTCAAAATTTTCGCAAGTCTGATACTAGAAACCAATAACTACTATGGCCGAGGGCAAGAATACACATACCATTGTAAACGGGCGAGTTTCTGCTTTCAGATGCAACAGGAATTTCTCGAGTTCGTCAATCCGTTCGCGAGATATGGGAGTTTGAAGTTATGGAATGGTTGGGAAACCATCAAAATTTTCGCAAGTCTGATACTCGAAACCAATAACGGGAATGGCCTAGGGGAAAAGTACACACACCATTCTAATCGGGGGAGTTTCTACTTTCAGATGCAACAGGAATTTCTCGAGTTCGTCAATCCGTTCGCGAGATATGAGAGCTTGAAGTTAAGGAATGGTTGAGAAACCATCAAAATTTTCGGAATCTGATACTCGAAGCCATTAATTACTATGGTCTAGGGCAAAAATACACATGCCGTTGTAATCGGGCGAGTCTCTGCTTTCAGATGCAACAGGAATTACTCGAGTTCGTCAATCCGTTCTCGAGATATGCGAGTTTGAAGTTATGGAATGGTTGAGAAACCATCAAAATTTTCGCAAGTCTGATACTCGAAACAAATAACTACTATGGCCTAGGGCAAAAATGCACAAACCGTTGTAAGCGGGCGAGTTTCTGCTTTCAGATGCAACAGGAATTTCTCTAGTTCGTCAATCCGTTCGCATATATGGGAGTTTGAAGTTATGGAATGGTTGAGAAACCAACAAAATTTTCGCAAGTCTGATACTCGAAACCAATAACTGGAATGGCCTAGGGGAAAAGTACACACACCATTGTAATCGGGCAAGTTTCTACCTTCAGATGCAACAGGAATTTCTCGAGTTCGTCAATCCGTCCGCGAGATATGGGAGTTTGAAGTTAAGGAATGGTTGAGAAACCATCAAAGTTTTCGCAAGTCTGGTACTCGAAAACAATCACTACAATGGCCTAGGGGAAAAATACAAATGCCGTTGTAATCGGGCCAGTTTCTGCTTTCAGATGCAACAGGAATTTCTCGAGTTCGTCAATCCGTTCGCGAGATATGGGAGTTTGAAGTTAAGGAATGGTTGAGAAACCATCAAAATTTTCGCAAGTCTGATATTCGAAACCAATAACTGGAATGGCCTAGGGGAAAAGTACACACACCATTCTAATCGGGGGAGTTTCTACTTTCAGATGCAACAGGAATTTCTCGAGTTCGTCAATCCGTTCGCGAGATATGGGAGTTTGAAGTTAAGGAATGGTTGAGAAAGCATCAAAATTTTGCGCAAGTCTGATACTCGAAACCAATAACTACAAAGACCTAGGGGAAAAATACACATGCCATTGTAATCGGGCGAGTTTCTACTTTCAGATGCAACAGGAATTTCTCGAGTTCGTCAATCCGTTCGCGAGATATGGGAGTTTGAAATTGAGGAATGGTTGAGAAAGCATCAAAATCTTCGCAAGTCTGATACTCAAAACCAATAACTACAAAGACCTAGGAGAAAAATACACATACCGTTGTAATCGGGCGAGTTTCTACTTTCAGATGAAACAGGAATTTCTCGAGTTCGTCAATCCGTTCGCGAGATATGGGAGTTTGGAGTTAAGAGACGGTTGAGAAACCATCAAAATTTTCGCAATTCTGATGCTAGAAACGAATAACTGGAATGGCCTAGGGGAAAAGAACACATACCGTTGCAATCGGGCGAGTTTCTACTTTCAGATGCAACAGGAATTTCTCGAGTTCGTCAATCCGTTCGCGAGATATGGGAGTTTGTAGCTAAGGAATGGTTGAGAAACCATCAAAATTTTCGCAAGTCTGATACTCGAAACCAATAACTACAATGGCCTAGGTGAAAAATACACATACCGTTGTAATCGGGCGACTTTCTGCTTTCAGATGCAGCAGGAATTTTTCGAGTTCGTCAATCCGTTCGCGAGATATAGAAGTGTGAAGTTAAGGAATGGTAGAGAAATCATCAAAGTTTTCGCAAGTCTGATACTCGAAACCAATAACTACTATGGCCTAGGGCAAAAATACACATACCATTGTAATCGGGCGAGTTTCTGCTTTCAGATGCAACAGGAGTTTCTCGAGTTCGTCAGTCCGTTCGCAAGATATGGTGGTTTGAAATTAAGGAATGGTTGAGATAACATTAAAATATTCGCAATTCTGATACTCGAAACCAATAACTGGAATGGCCTAGGGGAAAAGAACACCCACCATTGTAATCGGGCGAGTTTCTACTTTCAGATGCAACAGGAATTCCTCGAGTTCGTCAATCCGTCCGCGAGCTATGGGAGTTTGAAGTTAAGGAATGGTTGAGAAAGCATCAAAATCTTCGCAAGTCTGATACTCGAAACCAATAACTACAAAGACCTAGGGGAAAAATACACATACCATTGTAATCGGGCGAGTTTCTACTTTCAGATGCGACAGGAATTTCTCGAGTTCGTCAATCCGTTCGCGAGATATGGGAGTTTGGAGTTAAGAGACGGTAGAGAAACCATCAAAATTTTCGCAATTCTGATGCTAGAAACGAATAACTGGAATGGCCTAGGGGAAAAGAACACATACCATTGTAATCGGGAGAGTTTCTACTTTCAATGCAGCAGAAATTTTTCGGATTCGACAATCCGTTCGCGAGATATGGGAGTTTGGAGTTAAGAGGCGGTTGAGAAACCATCAAAATTTTCGCAATTCTGATGCTAGAAACGAATAACTGGAATGGCCTAGGGGAAAAGAACACATACCCTTGTAATCGGGAGAGTTTCTACTTTCAGATGCAACAGAAATTTTTCGGATTCGTCAATCCGTTCGCGAAATATCGGAGTTTGGATTTAAGAGATGGTTGAGAAACCATCAAAGTTTTCGCAATTCTGATACTCGAAACCAATAACTACAAAGACCTAGGGGAAAAATACACATACCGTTGTAATCGGGCGAGTTTCTACTTTCAGATGCAACAGGAATTTCTCGAGTTCGTCAATCCGTTCGCGAGATATGGGAGTTTGGAGTTAAGAGACGGTTGAGAAACCATCAAAATTTTCGCAATTCTGATGCTAGAAACGGATAACTGGAATGGCCTAGGGGAAAAGAACACATACCGTTGCAATCGGGCGAGTTTCTGGTTTCAGATGCAACAGGAATTTCTCGAGTTCGTCAATCCGTTCGCGAGATATGGGAGTTTGGAGTTAAGGGACGGTTGAGAAACCATCAAAATTTTCGCAATTCTGATGCTAGAAACGAATAACTGGAATGGCCTAGGGGAAAAGAACACATACCGTTGCATTCGGGCGTGTTTCTACTTTCAGATGCAACTGGAATTTCTCGAGTTCGTCAATCCGTTCGCGAGATATGGGAGTTTGGAGTTAAGAGACGGTTGAGAAACCATCAAAATTTTCGCAATTCTGATGCTAGAAACGAATAACTGGAATGCCCTAGGGGAAAAGAACACATACCGATGCAATCGGGCGAGTTTCTACTTTCAGATGCAACAGGAATTTTTCGGATTCATCAAGCCGCTCGCGAGATATGGGAGTTTGAAGTTAAGGAATGGTTGAGAAACCATCAATATTTTCGCCGGTCTGATACTTGAAACTTATAACTGGAATGGCCTAGGGGAAAAGCACACACACCATTGTAATCGGGCGAGTTTCTACTTTCAGATGCAACAGGTATTCCTCGAGCTGATCAATCCGTTCGCGAGGTATGGGAGTTTGAAGTGAAGGAATGGTTGAGAAACCATCAAAATGTTCGCAAGTCTGATACTCGAAACCAATAACAGGAATGGCCTAGGGGAAAAGTACACACACCATTGTAATCGTGCGAGTTTCTGCTTTCAGATGCAACAGGAATATCTCGAGTTCGTCAATCCGTTCGCGAGATATGGGAGTTTGGAGATAAGAGACGGTTGAGGAACCATCAAAATTATCGCAATTCTGATGCTAGAAACGAATAACTGGAATGGACTAGGGGAAAAGCACACACACCGTTGTAATCGGGCGAGTATCTTCTTTCAGATGCAACAGGAATTTCTCCAGTTCGTCAATCCGTCCGCGAGCTATGGGAGTTTGAAGTTAAGGAATATTTGAGAAACCATCAAAATTTCCGCAAGTTTGATACTCGAAACCAATAACTGGAATGGCCTAGGGTAAAAGTACACGCACTATAGTAATCGGGCGGGTTTCTACTTTCAGATGCAACAGGAATATCTCGAGTTCGTCAATCCGTTCGCGAGATATGGGAGTTTGGAGATAAGAGACGGTTGAGAAACCATCAAAATTATCGCAATTCTGATGCTAGAAACGAATAACTGGAATGGACTAGGGGAAAAGCACACACACCGTTGTAATCGGGCGAGTATCTTCTTTCAGATGCAACAGGAATTTCTCCAGTTCGTCAATCCGTTCGCGAGATGTGTGAGTTTGAAGTTAAGGAATGGTTGAGAAAGCATCAAAATCGTCGCAAGTCTGATACTCGAAACCAATAACTACAAAGACCTAGGAGAAAAATACACATACCGTTGTAATCGGGCGAGTTTCTACTTTCAAATGCAACAGGAATTTCTCGGGTTCGTCAATCCGTTCGCGAGATATGGGAGTTTGGAGTTAAGAGACGGTTGAGGAACCATCAAAATTTTCGCAATTCTGATGCTAGAAACGAATAACTGGAATGGCCTAGGGGAAAAGAACACATACCGTTGCAATCGGGCGAGTTTCTGGTTTCAGATGCAACAGGAATTTCTCGAGTTCGTCAATCCGTTCGCGAGATATGGGAGTTTGGAGTTAAGAGACGGTTGAGAAACCATCAAAATTTTCGCAATTCTGATGCTAGAAACGAATAACTGGAATGGCCTAGGGGAAAAAACACATACCGTTGCAATCGGGCGAGGTTCTACTTTCAGATGCAACAGGAATTTCTCGAGTACGTCAATCCGTTTGCGAGATATGGGAGTTTGAAGTTAAGGAATGGTTGTGGAACCATCAAAATTTTCGAAAGTCTGATACTCGAAACCAATAACTACTATTGCCTAGGCCAAAAATGCACATACCATTGTAATCCGGCGAGTTTCTACTTTCAGATGCAACAGGAATTCCTCGAGTTCGTCAATCCGTTCGCGAGATATGGGAGTTTGAAGTTAAGGAATGGCTAAGAAACCATCAAAGTTTTCGCAAGTCTGATACTCGAAAGGAATAACTACAATGGCCTAGGGGAAAAATACAAATACGGTTGTAATCGGGCGAGTTTCTGCTTTCAGATGCAACAGGAATTTCTCGAGTTCGTCAATCCGTTCGCGAGATATGGGAGTTTGAATATAAGGAATGGTTGAGAAACCATCAAAACTTTCGCAAGTCTGATTCTCGAAACCAATAACTACTGTGGCCTAGGGCAAAAATACACATACCGTTGTAAACGGGCGAGTGTCTGCTTTCAGATGCAACAGGAATTTCTCGAGTTCGTCAATCCGTTCGCGAGATATGGGAGTTTGAGGTTAAGGAATGGTTGAGAAACCATCAAAATTTTCGCAAGTCTGATACTCGAAACCAATAACTACTATGGCCTAGGGCAAAAATAGACATACCGTTGTAATCGGGCGAGTTTCTACTTTCAGATGCAACAGGAATTTCTCGAGTTCGTCAATCCGTTCGCGAGATGTGGGTGTTTGAAGTTAAGGAATGGTTGAGAAACCATCAAAATTTTCGCATGTCTTATACTCGAAACCAATAACTAGTATGGCCTAGGGCAAAAATGCACATACCGTTGTAATCGGGCGAGTTTCTGCTTTCAGATGCAACAGGAATTTCTCGAGTTCGTCAATCCGTTCGTGAGATATGGGTGTTTGAGGTTAAGGAATGGTTGAGAAACCATCAAAATTTTCGCAAGTCTGATACTAGAAACGAATAACTACTATGGCCTAGGGCAAAAATACACATACCGTTGTAATCGCGCGAGTTTCTACTTTCAGGTCCAACAGGAAGTTCTCGAGTCCGTCAATCCGTTCGCGAGATATGGGAGTTTGAAGTCATGGAACTGTTGTGAAACCACCAAAACTTTCGCTGCTCTGAAACTCGAAACCGATAACTGGAACGGCCTAGGGCAAAAATACACATACCGTTGTAAACGGGCGAGTGTCTGCTTTCAGATGCAACAGGAATTTCTAGAGTTCGTCAATCCGTTCGCGAGATATGGGAGTTTGAATTCATGGAACTGTTGTGATACCACCAAAACTTTCGCTGCTCTGATACTCGAAACCGATAACTGGAATGGCCTAGGGGAGAAATACACATACCGTTGTAATCGGGCGAGTTTCTACTTTCAGTTGCAACAGGAATTTCTCGAGTTCGTCAATCCGTTCGCGAGATATGGGAGTTTGAAGTTATAGAATGGTTGAGAAACCATCAAAATTTTCGCAAGTCTGATACTCGAAACCAATAACTACTATGGCCTAGGGCAAAAATACACATACCGTTGTAACAGGGCGAGTTTCAACTTTCTGATGCAACAGGAATTTCTCCAGTTCGTCAATCAGTTCGCGAGATATGGGAGTTTGAAGTTAAGGAATGGTTGAGAAACCATCAAAATTTTAGGAATCTGATACTCGAAACCATTAACTACTATGGTCTAGGGCAAAAATACACATGCCGTTGTAATCGGGCGAGTTTCTGCTTTCAGATTCAACAGGAATTACTCGAGTTCCTCAATCCGTTCGCGAGATATGCGAGTTTGAAATTAAGGAATGGTAGAGAAACCATCAAAATTTTCGCAAGTCTGATACTCGAAACGAATAACTGGAATGGCCTAGGGGAAAAGTACACACACCATTGTAATCGGGCAGGTTTCTATTTTCAAATGCAACAGGAATTTCTCGAGTTCGTCAATCCGTTCGCGAGATATGGGAGTTTGAATTTAAGGAATGGTTGAGAGTCCATTAAAATTTTCGCAAGTCTGATACCCGAAACGAATAACTGGAATGGTCTAGGGGAAAAGTACACACACCATTGTAATCGGGCGAGTTTCTACTTTCAGATGCAACAGGAATTTCTCGAGTTCGTCAGTCCGTTCGCGAGATATTGGAGTTTGAAGTTAAGGAATGGTTGAGAAACCATCAAAATTTTCGCAAGTCTGATACTCGAAACCAATGACTGGAATGGCCTAGGGGAAAAGTACACACACCACTGTAATCGGCTAGTTTCTACTTTCAGATGCAACAGGAATTTCTCGAGTTGGTCAATCCGTTCGCGAGATATGGGAGTTTGAAGTTAAGGAATGGTTGTGAGGCCATTAAAATTTTCGCAAGTCTGATACTCGAAACCAATAACTGGAATGGCCTAGGGGAAAAGTACACACACCATTGTAATCGGGCAGGTTTCTATTTTCAAATGCAACAGGAATTTCTCGAGTTCGTCAATCCGTTCGCGAGATATGGGAGTTTGAATTTAAGGAATGGTTGAGAGTCCATTAAAATTTTCGCAAGTCTGATACCCGAAACGAATAACTGGAATGGTCTAGGGGAAAAGTACACACACCATTGTAATCGGGCGAGTTTCTACTTTCAGATGCAACAGGAATTTCTCGAGTTCGTCAGTCCGTTCGCGAGATATTGGAGTTTGAAGTTAAGGAATGGTTGAGAAACCATCAAAATTTTCGCAAGTCTGATACTCGAAACCAATGACTGGAATGGCCTAGGGGAAAAGAACACACACCGTTGTAATCGGGCAAGTTTCTACTTGCAGATGCAACAGGAATTGCTCGAGTTCGTCAGTCCGTTCGCGAGATATTGGAGTTTGAATTTAAGGAATGGTTGAGAAACCATCAAAATTTTCGCAAGTCTGATACTCGAAACCAATAACTGGAATGGCCTAGGGGAAAAGTACACACACCATTGTAATCGGGCAGGTTTCTATTTTCAAATGCAACAGGAATTTCTCGAGTTCGTCAATCCGTTCGCGAGATATGGGAGTTTGAAGTTAAGGAATGGTTGAGAAACCATCAAAATTTTAGGAATCTGATACTCTAAACCATTAACTACTATGTTCTAGGGCAAAAATACACATGCCGTTGTAATCGGGCGAGTTTCTGCTTTCAGATTCAACAGGAATTTCTCGCGTTCGTCAATCCGTTCGCGAGATATGCGAGTTTCAAATTAAGGAATGGTTGAGAAACCATCAAAATTTTCGCAAGTCTAATACTCGAAACGAATAACTGGAATGGCCTAGGGGAAAAGTACACACACCGTTGTAATCGGGCGAGTTTCTACTTTCAGATGCAACAGGAATTTCTCGAGTTCGTCAATCCGTTCGCGAGATATGGGAGTTTGAAGTTAAGAAATGGTTGAGAACCCATCAAAATTTTCGCAAGTCTGATGCTCGAAACCAATAACTACAATGGCCTAGGGCAAAAATGCACATATCGTTCTAATCGGGAGAGTTTCTGCTTTCAGACGCAACAGAAATTTTTCTAATTCGTCAATCCGTTCGCGAAATATCGGAGTTTGGAGTTAAGAGATGGTTGAGAAACCATCAAAATTTTCGCAATTCTGATGCTAGAAACCAATAAGTGGAATGGCCTAGGCGAAAAGTACACACATCATTGTAATCGGTCGAGTTTCTACTTTCAGATGCAACAGAAATTTCTCGATTTCCTCAGTCCGTTCGCGAGATATAGGAGTTTGAAGTGGAGGAGTGGTTGAGAAACCATCAAAATTTGGCAAGTCTGATACTCGAAACCAATAACTACAATGGCCTAGGGCTAAAATACACATACCGTTGTAATCGGGTGAGTTCCTGCTGTCAGATGCAACAGGAATTTCTCGAGCGCGTGAAAACCGTTCGCGAGATATGGGAGTTTGAAGTTAAGGAATGGTTGAGAAACCATCAACATTTTCGCAAGTCTGATGCTAGAAACGAATAACTGGACTGCCTAGGGGAAAAGTACAGACACCACTGTAATCGGGCGAGTTTCTACTTTTAGATGTAACAGAAATTTTTCGGATTCGTCAATCCGTTCGCGAAATATCGGAGTTTGGAGTTAAGAGATGGTTGAGCAGCCATCAAAATTTTCGCTGGTCAGATACTCGAAACCAATAACTACAATGGCATAGGGGAAAAGTACACACACCATTGTAATCGGGCGAGTTTCCACTTTCAGATGCAACCGGAATTTCTCGAGTTCGTCAATCCGTTCGCGAGATATGGGAGTTTGAATTTAAGGAATGGTTGGGAAACCATCAAAATTTCGCAAGTCTGACACTCGAAACCCATAACTACTATGGCCTAGGGCTAAAATACACATACCGTTGTAATCGGTTGAGTTCCTGCTGTCAGATGCAACAGGAATTTCTCGAGCGCGTCAATCCGTTCGCGAGATATGGGAGTTTGAAGTCAAGGAATGGTAGAGAAACCATCAAAATTTTCGCAAGTCTGATACTCGAAACCAATAACTACAAAGGCCTAGGCGAAAGATACACATACCTTTGTAATCGGGCGAGTTTCTACTTGCAGATGCAACAGGAATTTCTCGAGTTCGTCAATCCGTTCGCGAGATATGGGAGTTTGAAGTTAAGGAATGGTTGAGTAAGCATCAAAATTTTCGCAATTCTGGTACTCGAAACCAATAACTGGAATGGCCTAGGGGAAAAGTACACACACCATTGTAATGGGACGGGTTTCTACTTTCAGATGCAACACGAATTTCTCGAGTTCGTCAATCCGTTCGCGAGGTATGGAAGTTTGAAGTTAAGGAATGGTTGAGAATCCATCAAAATTTTCGCAAGTCTGATACTCGAAACAAATAACTACAATGGCCTAGGGGAAAAATGCACATACCGTTCTAATCGGGAGAGTTTCTGCTTTCAGACGCAACAGAAATTTTTCGAATTCGGAAATCCGTTCGCGAAATATCGGAGTTTGGATTTAAGAGATGGTTGAGAAACCATCAAAATTTTCGCAATTCTGATACTCGAAACCAATAACTGGAGTGGCCTAGGGGAAAAGTACACACACCATAGTAATCGGGCGAGTTTCTACTTTCAGACGCAACAGGAATTTCTCGAGTTCGTCAATCCGTTCGCGAGATATGGGAGTTTGAATTTAAGGAATGGTTGAGAAACCATCAAAATTTTCGTAAGTCTGATACTCGAAACAAATAACTACAATGGCCCAAGGGAAAAATACACACCCCATTGTAATGGGACGAGTTTCCACTTTCAGATGCAACAGGAATTTCCCGAGTTCGTCAATCCGTTTGCGAGATATGGGAATTTGAAGTTAAGGAATGGTTGAGAAAGCATCAAAATTTTCGCAATTCTGGTACTCGAAACCAATAACTGGAATGGCCTAGGGGAAAAGTACACACACCATTGTAATGGGACGGGTTTCTACTTTCAGATGCAACACGAATTTCTCGAGTTCGTCAATCCGTTCGCGAGATATGGAAGTTTGAGGTTAAGGAATGGTTGAGAATCCATCAAAATTTTCGCAAGTCTGATACTCGAAACCAATAACTACAATGGCCTAGGGGAAAAGTACACACACCATTGTAATCGGGCGAGTTTCTACTTTCAGATGCAACCGGAATTTCTCGAGTTCGCCAATCCGTTCGCGAGCTTTGGGAGTTTGAAGTGGTGGAGTGGTTGAGAAACAATCAAAATTTGGCAAGTCTGATACTCGAAACCAATAACTACAATGGCCTAGGGGAAAAATACATATACCGTTGTAATCGGGAGAGTTTCTACTTTCAGATGCAGCAGAAATTTTTCGGATTCGTGAATCCGTTCGCGAAATGTCGGAGTTTGGAGTTAAGAGATGGTTGAGAAACCATCAAAATTTTCGCAAGTTTGATGCTAGAAACGAATAACTGGAATGGCTAGTGGAAAAGTACACATACCTTTGTAATCGGGAGAGTTTCTACTTTCAGATGCAACAGAATTTTTTCGGATTCGTCAATCCGTTCGCGAAATATCGGAGTTTGGACTTAAGAGATGGTTGAGAAACAATCAAAAGTTTCGCAATTCGGATGCTATGAACGAATAACTGGAATGGTCTAGGGGAAAAGTACAGACACCATTGTAATCGGGCGAGTTTCTACTTTCAGATGCAACCGGAATTTCTCGAGTTCGCCAATCCGTTCGCGAGATATGGGAGTTTGAAGTTAAGGAATGGTTGAGAAACCATCAAAATTTTCGCAAGTCTGATACTCCAAACCAATAACTACTATGGCCTAGGGCAAAAATACACATACCGTTGTAATCGGGCGAGTTTCTACTTTCAGATGCAACAGGGATTTCTGAAGTTCGTCAATCCATTCGCGAGATATGGGAGAATATTTATAATTTCTATTATAAATCATTTGATCTATAGTTAAATTTGACACTAATACTCTAAATACATATTTAATATATTTTTTAATCTCTTTAGCCTCCAGAAGAATTTTATTTATAGTATTTACTATATATAATAATTTACACAGAATTGGAAATAAATCTAATTATTTATTTATAATAATAATTTTTTTTTCACTTATCTTAAAAATTGGGATGTACTCTTTAAATGTTCGATTCATTTCTTTAATTTATTCATTAAATTGAATTAATCTATTCTTTATAATAACTTTAATAAAATTAATCCCTATAATTATTATAGAACTCGTATTAAAATTTAATAATGAAATTTATTTTATTTGCCTAATTAATGTAATTATTGCCCCTATCATTTGCTTAAATAAATAATCAATCAAAATAATTATAGGATATTCATCTGTTATACAAACATCTATTATAGTTATTTTATTAATAATTAACAAAGATACATTTTTAACATATTTCATTTTATATTCAATAATTTCTTCAAATTTAATTTTTATATTTAAAATAATAAAGATTAATTCTTCTTCCTAATTTAATATATTAGCCTCTAATAAAAGAAAAATTATTTTATACTCAATAATTATTATGTACACAAATTTCCCACGTATAGCACTCTTTATACTGAAATGAATCGTCCTAGAAACATTAATAAATTCAAGAATAAAATTTATACTTTTAATAATTGTGTATCTTTTTATAAGATTAATTACATCATGAAATTATTTAAATATATCCTTCTTATATCTTTTCCCTTCAATTAAATAAAATATATATAATTAAATTAACCTTAATTTTCTAAACTATTATCTATTTATAACTTTTTTAATATTTATATTTATATTTATGATCTACTGGTTATATAGTATTAATTTTTAGCATAATTAATATATGTATTCAACAAATCACAAAAATTTTGGGATATTATATTTCATATCAGCTATATGATCTGGTATAATTGGTTCTTCTTTAAGGATACTAATTCGAATAAAATTAAATAGGCCAGGAACTTGAATTAATATCGACCAAATTTATAACTCAATTGTAACATCACATGCTTTTGTAATAATTTTTTTTATAGTTTTACCATTTATAATCGGAGGATTCGGAAACTGAATAATTCCCTTAATAATTGGATCCCCTGATACAGCATTTCCCCGAATAAATAATATAAGATTGTGACTAATCCCCCCTTCATTATTACTTTTAATTCTTACAACACTATTATTCCCAGGCTCGGGAACTGGATGAACAATCTACCCTCCTTTGTCATCAAATCTTTATCACCCATCTTCATCTATAGACTTAACAATTATTTCTTTGCATATTGCAGGTATCTCTTCAATTATAAGATCAATTAATTTTATTGTTACAATTCTTAAAATAAAAAATAATGCTTTAAAATTCGATCAAATATCCTTATTTGCTTGGTCAGTATTAATTACTACAATTTTGCTTCTTCTCTCACTATCTGTATTAGCCGGAGCTAATACTATGTTATTAACAGACCGAAATTTAAATACTTCCTTCTTTGATCCTACTGGGGGAGGGGACCCAATTTTATTTCAACATTTATTTTGATTTTTTGAGCATCCTGAAGTCTATATTTTAATTTTACCCGGGTTTGGATTAATCTCCCATATCATTTTCAATGAAAGAGGGAAAAAGGAAACTTTTGGGAACCTAGGAATAGTTTATGCAATACTCGGAATTGGATTTCTAGGATTTATTGTGTGAGCACATCACATATTCACAGTAGGCTTAGATGTAGACACACGAGCTTATTTCACTTCGGCAACTATAATCATTGCAATTCCTACAGTAATCAAAGTATTTAGATGACTAGCTACGCACTACGGGTCAAAACTTATTATTAATCCTTCTATTATTTGATAATTTGGCTTTATTTTTTTATTTACAATAGGAGGATTAACAGGAATTATATTATCAAACTCATCTATTGATATTATACTATGTTGATACATACTATGTTGTCTCTCATTACCACTATGTACTGTCAATAGGAGCAGTATTTTCTACTATTGCTTCATTAATTCATTGATTCCCTTTATTCACAGGATTTACCCTAAATAAATTTTATCTTAAAACTCAATTTTATATAATATTTATTGGGGTAAATATAACTTTTTTCCTTCAGCATTTTTTAGGAACGATGGGTATACCTCGACGTTATTCAGATTACCCCGATTCCTACTGCTGTGAAAATTTATTATCATCTATTGGATCAATAATTTCATTCAAAAGAATAATTTTACTCTTGTTTATTATATTGGAGAGATTTATAACTAAACGTCTAGCTATATTTAAATTTAATCAATCATCACTAGAATGACCCCAAAACTTTTCCCCAAAAGACCACGGAGAGAAAAAGAAAGAAACGGAGAATCGGGGAAATAAATGGAGAAACGAAGAAATAAACCGAGAAACGGAGAAAGAAACGAAGAAACGAACAAAGAATCGGAGAAACGAACAAAGAAAGGGAGGAACGAAGAAAAAAACGGAGAAACGGAGAAATAAATGGAGAAACTAAGAAATAAACGGAGAAACGAAGAAAGGAACGGAGAAACGAACAAAGAAACGGAGAAACGAACAAAGAAACGGAGAAACGAACAAAGAAACGGAGAAACGAACAAAGAAACGGAGAAACGAACAAAGAAACGGAGAAACGAAGAAATAAATGGAGAAACGAAGAAATAAACGGAGAAACGAAGAAAGAAACGGAGAAACGAAGAAAGAAACAAAGAAACGAAAAAAGAAACGGAGAAACGGAGAAATAAATGGAAAAACGAAGAAATAAACGGGGAAACGAAGAAAGGAGCGGAGAAACGAACAAAGAAACGGAGAAACGGAGAAATGAATGGAGAAACGAGAAAACAAACAGAGAAACGAACAAAGAAACGAACAAATGAAGAAAGAAACGGAGAAACGGAGAAAGAAACGGAGAAACGAACAAAGAAACGGAGAAACGAAGAAATAAATGGAGAAACGAAGAAATAAACGGCGAAACGGAGAAGTGTATGGGGAAACGAACAAAGAAATGGAGAAACGAACAAAGAAACGGAGAAACGAACAAAGAAACGTAGAAACGAACAAAGAAGCGAAGAAACGAACAAAGAAACGGAGAAACGAACAAAGAAATAGAGAAACGAACAAAGAAACAGAGAATCGACCAAAGAAACGGAGAAACGAACAATGAAACGGAGAAACGACCAAAAAAAGGAGAAACGAACAAAGAAACGGAGAAACGTAGAAAGAAACGGAGAAACGGAGAAGTAAATAGAGAAACGAAGAAATAAACGGACAAACGAAGAAAGGAACGGAGAAACGAACAAAGAAACGGAGAAACGGACAAAGAAACGGAGAAACTGACAAAGAAACGGAGAAACGGAGAAATAAATGGAGAAACGAACAAATAAACGGAGAAACGAAGAAAGAAACGGAGAAACGATGAAAGAAACCGAGAAACGAACAAAGAAACGAAGAAACGAAGGAAGAAACGGAGAAACGAAGAAAGAAACGGAGAATCGGGGAAATAAATGGAGAAACGAAGAAATAAACCGAGAAACGGAGAAAGAAACGAAGAAACGAACAAAGAGACGGAGAAACGAACAAAGAAACGAAGACACGGAGAAATAAATGGAGAAACGAACAAAGAAACGGAGAAACGGAGAAATAAATGGAGAAACGAAGAAATAAACGGAGAATCGAAGAAAGAAACGGAGAAACGAAGAAGGAAACGAAGAAACGAAGAAAGAAACGGAGAAACGAAGAAAGAAACGGAGAAACGGAGAAATAATTGGAGAAACGAAGAAATAAACCGAGAAACGGAGAATGAAACGGAGAAATGAACAAAGAAACGGAGAAACGAACAAAGAAACGGAGAAACGACCAAAAAACGGAGAAACGAACAAAGAAACGGGGAAACGAAGAACGAAACGGAAAAACGGAGAAATAAATGGAGAAACGAAGAAAGAAACGGAGAAACGAAGAAAGGAACGGAGAATCGAACAAAGAAACGGAGAAACGGAGAAACGGAGAAACGGACAAACAAACGGAGAAACGGAGAAATAAATGGAGAAACGAAGAAACAAACAGAGAAACGAACAAAGAAACAGACAAACGAGGAAAGAAACGGAGAAGGAAACGGCGAAACGAACAAAGAAACGGAGAAACGAAGAAAGAAACGGAGAAACGGAGAAATAAATGGAGAAACGAAGAAGGAAACGAAGAAACGAGGAAAGAAACGGAGAAACGAAGAAAGAAACGGAGAATCGGAGAAATAAATGGAGAAACGAAGAAATAAACCGAGATACGGAGAAAGAAACGAAGAAACGAAGGAAGAAACGGAGAAACGAAGAAATAAATGGAGGAACGAAGAAATAAACGGAGAAACGAAGAAAGGAACGGAGAATCGAACAAAGAAACGGTGAAACGGAGAAACGGACAAAGAAACGGAGAAATGGAGAAAGAAACGGAGAAACGAACAAAGGAACGGAGAAACGAAGGAAGAAACGGGAAACGAAGAAAGAAACGGAGAGACGAAGAAATAAACGGAGGAACGAAGAAAGAAACGGAGAAACGAAGAAAGAAACGGAGAAACGAAGAAAGAAACGGAGTAACGAAGAAAGAACCGAAGGAACGAAGAAAGAAACGGAGAAATAAATGGAGAAACGAAGCAATAAACCGAGAAACGGAGAAACGAACAAAGAAACGGAGAAAGGAAGAAAGAAACGGAGAAACGAACAAAGAAACGGAGATACGAAGAAAGAAACCGAGAAACGGAGAAAGAAACGGAGAAACGAAGTAAGAAACGGAGAAACGAAGAAAGAAACGGAGAAACGAAGATAGAAACGGAAAAACGAAGAAAGAATCTGAGAAACGAAGAAAAAAACGGAGAATCGGAGAAATAAATGGAGAAACGAAGACATAAACGGAGAAACGGAGAAAGAAACGGAGAAATGAACAAAGAAACGGAGAAACGAAGAAAGATACGGAGAAACGAACAAAGAAACGGAGAAACGAAGAAAGAAACGGAGAAACGAAGAAAGAAACGGAGAAGTGAAGAAAGAAACGGAGAAACGAAGAATGAAACGGAGAATCGGAGAAATAAATGGAGAAACGAAGAAATAAACCGAGAAACGGAGAAAGAAACGGAGAAACGAACAAAGAAACGGAGAAATGAACAAAGAAACGGAGAAACGAACAAAGAAACGGAGAAACGAAGAAATAAATGGAGAAACGAAGAAATAAACGGAGAAACGAAGAAAGAAACGGAGAAACGAAGAAAGAAACGAAGAAACGAAAAAAGAAACGGAGAAACGGAGAAATAAATGGAAAAACGAAGAAATAAACGGGCAAACGAAGAAAGGAGCGGAGAAACGAACAAAGAAACGGAGAAACGAAAAAATAAATGTAGAAACGAGAAAACAAACAGAGAAACGAACAAAGAAACGGACAAATGAAGAAAGAAACGGAGAAACGGAGAAAGAAACGGAGAAACGAACAAAGAAACGGAGAAACGAAGAACTAAATGGAGAAACGAAGAAATAAACGGCGAAACGGAGAAATGTATGGGGAAACGCACAAAGAAATGGAGAAACGAACAAAGAAACGGAGAAACGAACAAAGAATCGTAGAAACGAACAAAGAAGCGAAGAAACGAACAAAGAAACGGAGAAACGAACAAAGAAATAGAGAAACGAACAAAGAAACAGAGAATCGACCAAAGAAACGGAGAAACGAACAATGAAACGGAGAAACAACCAAAAAACGGAGAAACGAACAAAGAAACGGAGAAACGTAGAAAGAAACGGAGAAACGGAGAAGTAAATAGAGAAACGAAGAAATAAACGAAGAAACGAAGAAACGAACGGAGAAACGAACAAAGAAACGGAGAAACGGACAAAGAAACGGAGAAACTGACAAAGAAACGGAGAAACGGAGAAATAAATGGAGAAACGAACAAATGAACGGAGAAACGAAGAAAGAAACGGAGAAACGGAGAAAGAAACGGAGAAACGAACAAAGAAACGGAGAAACGATGAAAGAAACCGAGAAACGAAGAAAGAAACGAAGAAACGAAGGAAGAAACGGAGAAACGAAGAAAGAAACGGAGAATCGGGGAAATAAATGGAGAAACGAAGAAATAAACCGAGAAACGGAGAAAGAAACGAAGAAACGAACAAAGAGACGGAGAAACGAACAAAGAAACGAAGACACGGAGAAATAAATGGAGTAACGAACAAAGAAACGGAGAAACGGAGAAATAAATGGAGAAACGAAGAAATAAACGGAGAATCGAAGAAAGAAACGGAGAAACGAAGAAGGAAACGAAGAAACGAAGAAAGAAACGGAGAAACGAAGAAAGAAACGGAGAAACGGAGAAATAATTGGAGAAACGAAGAAATAAACCGAGAAACGGAGAATGAAACGGAGAAATTAACAAAGAAACGGAGAAACGAACAAAGAAACGGAGAAACGACCAAAAAACGGAGAAACGAACAAAGAAACGGGGAAACGAAGAACGAAACGGAAAAACGGAGAAATAAATGGAGAAACGAAGAAAGAAACGGAGAAACGAAGAAAGGAACGGAGAATCGAACAAAGAAACGGAGAAACGGAGAAACGGAGAAACGGACAAACAAACGGAGAAACGGAGAAATAAATGGAGAAACGAAGAAACAAACAGAGAAACGAACAAAGAAACAGACAAACGAGGAAAGAAACGGAGAAGGAAACGGCGAAACGAACAAAGAAACGGAGAAACGAAGAAAGAAACGGAGAAACGGAGAAATAAATGGAGAAACGAAGAAGGAAACGAAGAAACGAGGAAAGAAACGGAGAAACGAAGAAAGAAACGGAGAATCGGAGAAATAAATGGAGAAACGAAGAAATAAACCGAGATACGGAGAAAGAAACGGAGAAACGAACAAAGAAACGGAGAAACGAAGAAATAAATGGAGGAACGAAGAAATAAACGGAGAAACGAAGAAAGGAACGGAGAATCGAACAAAGAAACGGTGAAACGGAGAAACGGACAAAGAAACGGAGAAATGGAGAAAGAAACGGAGAAACGAACAAAGGAACGGAGAAACGAAGGAAGAAACGGGAAACGAAGAAAGAAACGGAGAGACGAAGAAATAAACGGAGGAACGAAGAAAGAAACGGAGAAACGAAGAAAGAAACGGAGAAACGAAGAAAGAAACGGAGTAACGAAGAAAGAACCGAAGGAACGAAGAAAGAAACGGAGAAATAAATGGAGAAACGAAGCAATAAACCGAGAAACGGAGAAACGAACAAAGAAACGGAGAAAGGAAGAAAGAAACGGAGAAACGAACAAAGAAACGGAGATACGAAGAAAGCAACCGAGAAACGGAGAAAGAAACGGAGAAACGAAGAAAGAAACGGAGAAACGAAGAAAGAAACGGAGAAACGAAGATAGAAACGGAAAAACGAAGAAAGAATCTGAGAAACGAAGAAAAAAACGGAGAATCGGAGAAATAAATGGAGAAACGAAGACATAAACGGAGAAACGGAGAAAGAAACGGAGAAATGAACAAAGAAACGGAGAAACGAAGAAAGATACGGAGAAACGAACAAAGAAACGGAGAAACGAAGAAAGAAACGGAGAAACGAAGAAAGAAACGGAGAAGTGAAGAAAGAAACGGAGAAACGAAGAATGAAACGGAGAATCGGAGAAATAAATGGAGAAACGAAGAAATAAACCGAGAAACGGAGAAAGAAACGGAGAAACGAACAAAGAAACGGAGAAATGAACAAAGAAACGGAGAAACGAACAAAGAAACGGAGAAACGAAGAAATAAATGGAGAAACGAACAACGAAACGGAGAAACGAACAAAGAAACGGAGAAACGAACAAAGAAACGGAGAAACGAACAAAGAAACGGAGAAATAAATGGAGAAACGAAGAAATAAACGGAGGAACGAAGAAAGAAACGGAGAAACGAAGAAAGAAACCGAGAAACGAAGAAAGAAACGGAGTAACGAAGAAAGAACCGAAGGAACGAAGAAAGAAACGGAGAAATAAATGGAGAAACGAAGCAATAAACCGAGAAACGGAGAAAGAAACAGAGAAACGAACAAAGAAACGGAGAAAGGAAGAAAGAATCGGAGAAACGAAGAAAGAAACGGAGAAACGAAGAAAGTAACCGAGAAACGGAGAAAGAAACGGAGAAACGAAGAAAGAAACGGAGAAACGAAGAAAGAAACGGAGAAACGAAGAAAGAAACGGAGAAACGAAGACAGAAACGGAGAAACGAAGAAAGAATCTGAGAAACGAAGAAAAAAACGGAGAATCGGAGAAATAAATGGAGAAACGAAGACATAAACGGAGAAACGAAGAAAGAAACGGAGAAACGATGAAAGAAACGGAGAAACGAAGAAAGAAACGGAGAAACGAACAAAGAAACGGAGAAACGAACAAAGAAACGGAGAAACGAACAAAGAAACGGAGAAACGTTTCTCCGTTTCTCGGTTTCTCCGTTTCTTGGTTTCTCTGTTTCTCTGTTTCTCCGTTTCTCGGTTTCCCCGTTTCTCGGTTTCTCCGATTCTCGGTTTCTCCGTTTCTCCGTTTCTCGGTTTCTCCGTTTCTCCGTTTCTCCGTATCTCCGTTTCTCGGTTTCTCCGTTTCTCCGTTTCTCGGTTTCTCCGTTTCTCCGTTTCACGGTTTCTCCGTTTTTCCGTTTCTCTGATTCTCCGTTTCTCCGTTTCTCCGTTTCTCCATTTATTTCTCCGATTCTCCGTTACTTTCTTCGTTTCGCCGTTTCTTTCTTCGTTTCTTCGTTTCTTTCTTTGTTTCTCCGTTTCTTCCTTCGATTCTCCGTTTCTTTGTTCGTTTCTCCATTTATTTCTCCGTGTCTTCGTTTCTTTGTTCGTTTCTCCGTTTCTTTGTTCGTTTCTCCGTTTCTTTCTTCGTTTCTCCGTTTCTTTCATCGTTTCTCCGTTTCTTTCTTCGTTTCTCCGTTTCTTTCTTCGTTTCTCCGTTTCTATCTTCGTTTCTCCGTTTCTTTCTTCGTTTCCCGTTTCTTTCTTCGTTTCTCCGTTTCTTCGTTCGTTTCTCCGTTTCTTTCTTTGTTTCTCCGTTTCTTTGTTCGTTCCTCCGTTTATTTCTTCATTTCTCCATTTATTTCTCCGATTCTCCGTTTCTTTCTTCGTTTCTTTGTTCGATTCTCCGTTTCTTTGTTCGTTTCTCTATTTCTTTGTTCGTTTCTCCGCTCCTTTCTTCGTTTCTCCGTTTATTTCTTCGTTTTTCCATTTATTTCTTCGTTTCTCCGTTCCCTTCTTCGTTTCTCCGTTTCTTTCTTCGTTTCTCCGTTTCTCCGTTTCTCCGTTTCTCCGTTTTCTCGGTTTCTCCGTTTCGATTAAATGATTATAATAGTTATAGTTTCTATTATAAATCATTTGAGCTATAGTTAAATTATACACTAATACTCTAAATACATATTTAATATATTTTTTAATCTCTTTTGCCTCCAGAAGAATATTATTTAAACTATTTGCTGTATATAATAATTTACACAGAATCGGAAATAAACCTAATTATTTATTTATAATAATCATTTTTTAGTCACTTATTTTACCAAAAATTTCGATTCTTCATGTATTAATCAAATGTCAAATTGATATATCTCATAGACAATTATTACTTTACATGTTTTAAAACTTTAAGAAACATCTCTTTACTTTGAAGTTCGATCAAAATCAATTGCTAGAGGCGAATCAATCATTTTTATTGCATAAATGAGATGCACATTGTTCGATCAATATAGGGAACATGCGTAAATGTTAATAACAATCGCTGAAATGAACAAACATTCACCGAAACCATTCGCCCTCGAAGATTTCGCAGTATCTTGATGTTTGTTTATCATAATTATTAACAACCGTCGTAGGATCATACATTAGACAATTATTAACAA